>NW_027040818.1:3465000-3830000 GCF_037179485.1 Ochlerotatus camptorhynchus
TTATTTATTTGTTTATGTTTTTCTCTATATGTTTTTTATTTATTTCTTAATGTATTGAGATATTTATATACTTATTTATTTATTTATAATTTATTTATCTATTTATTTATTTATTTTTCAATTAATTTATTTTTTTATGTATTCATTTCTTTATTTATTTATTTAAATACCTGTTGGAGAGCGACGAACAAAGGCCCCACAGTTTCTTTGATTGTCTAGGTTGTATGCCGTTCAGTGATGAATACTTTTACGAGAAAGCTGAGCACAGCCAGCCTTTCACACAGGTTTGCACGGCATGTATTATATCATAAAAAGCTTAGTGGATCACGTTGAGCAAATTTGATTTTCTAAATCTAAGCCATGCGTTGCTTTGAAACAATGATTGCGATAATCGTAATATTTGGCTTGTTATTATTTTTTCGCAACAAGTTTTACTTTTGGGTTCTCAGGTCTCCGGTAGCTGTTCTGTATCCCAGATCCTGAATAAAAGTCGGTGCAGGCAAGTATCCAACTTAGCTGGGCCCATTTTAATAAGTTTTGCTCCGACAGCATCCTTCGCAGCCTGCCTTGTTTGTTCTTAAGCTGCCTGATAGAATCTGAAACTTCACTTATCGTGGGAGTTGGCATGCCTCTCACGCCTGCCGTATCGATGAAGCCATTCCAAGAAATCATGTTAATGTATTTTGAAGTACGGCTCCGAAAAGCTAATGCCTTGAGCTTTCCCAAGCAACAATTTTGGTTTTATGAGGGTTCTGTAGATCATGATTTGGACTTGTAGAATGCTATAAAACTTTTATAAAGCTTGCAATGTTACTTGGGTTGACAAATAAATGGGTTTGAAAAAAAAACAAGAACAATTTTGAACGCATTATAAAAATGTCTTTGGCACACTTTAGAATAAACATAACGGCCAACTTTTCCGAACTAAAATATCTGTGCCGAAAAGTGATACTTTTCGACAAACTTTTGAGTGCAAAAAACGTTGTATGCAACCAGTTGAAAAATTCGTTTTTTTTTTCAGCACTCGTGGTAGTTAAATGTACGACTCGTACTGAACAAATCTTTATTTTGCAACTTGCATAAATAGCTTTATCCTGATCTTGACTTAAAACCCCCAAGCAGTGATGGATCGCTCTTTTAAGGCTTTAGCAGTTGAATTTTCAGTTAACCCATCGTAAGAAAGATAGTTTAATGCTATTAATCTCCCTATCAAAATGCAGAATTTCCTCACCATAGAGCCACACTCTGTGTTTTCACTGAAGGTGCACTCGAGAGCGCTCTCAAGTGTACCTTCAGTGAAAACGCAGTGTGTGGCTCTACGGTGCGGAAATTTTGCATTTTGATAGGGAAATTAATAACATTCAACTATCTTTTTTGAGAAAGGTTAACTGAAACTTCAATTGGATTAAACGTAAGCATTCTATATTAAAATGTAGTGAAAAAGGCAATCCCTGTCCGCAAGTAACATTGCAAGTTTTATAGAGGTTTTAAAGCATTCTACAAATCTAAACCATGGTCTACGAAACCCTCAAAACACAGAAATTGTTACTTGGGACCGTTAACTTTGCAATCCATTTGTATCCAATGCAAAAAAACCTGCCAGATAACCGGCAGCCAAAACTAAGTGGCGTGGTGTTGTGCAGATGTCAAACCGAACCGGTAGCGGTTAACTTTCCTGTGTAGTACTGGACCGATGCGGGAGCATCACATTCTAAACAAACACCGCAAAGCAATAAGTGCAATTTCTCATTTCGGACTCCGGTTCCGCAAACCTTGTGCTACACACTCACAGCAAACAGAAACCATTCCTCCACACTGTAGCTATAGGTAGGTATGTAGGCGGCCTTACCTACGAACCACTCAACCACCCAGCAACGAGTGTCAGAGCACCAGTCAGAGGGATGGAGCAGGGCACGGTGAGGACGCCTTTGACGTCATCGTTTTTTCGACTGCTTCCATACGCTTTGGCATTCATTGCCCGCACTTTTCCACCGGTGGTGCCTATTGGTAAGGTGTGTAAGGGTAAATATGCCTTTTTTGAACCGTTTCCCCTTAGTGGACCACTTACGTACTTATAAATTTTATTCTCCAGAAGCACTGGAGTGATTTACCGGTAGGAAAACATGAGGCAAATTTACTCATCGCATGAATTCACGCAAATTCGATCGACTTTGTTCATTTGTCAACTTCTCGCTCCCAACATAGTTTACCCATTTTTGGGTAGGTTTAGTTTTCACCGTAACGTGGGTAGATCACCTTTTCGTGGTACGTTACGGGATGTAAGATCTACCACCGATTCCTAGTCCTGACTACTTCAAACTAGGGGAACAGGATTTTCAGTAATCCAAGGAACACATCTTAGTCCTTGTTACTTTTTATGCCTTGTTGATAGTGACAAGACTCGGCTTTGTCTACCGAGGATGATCTTGAAACAAGGAAAAAAGTGAGTTAGTTGTCTTCATATATGTGATTCCTAATCTTCTATTCGTTGTTCCCTAGTTTGAAGTGGTTAAGACTAGGGTTCTGATGCATGGTCATTATCGGTGTCATACCTTAATTTTGTTGCTAAGGAATCCAATTTTGACAGACAAAGGGGCACGCCTTTGCAGGGTGTTTCAACACTCCGAAGGGTATAAATAGCGGGACCTTTCAATTAGAGTCGGATCCTTGCGATAAATGCAAGAGTGGCAACTGTTAAAAAAAATCGAATACTTCATCATTTCTCAATAGTGATGGAGTAATACGACATGCACTAAACTAATGACTCAGGATCAATAGATCAATTTACTGGTCGCAGTAGTGTTAAGTCCCGTACAGAGGAAAAAAAACAAAATGTGGGTACTTTTGAAATAGCGTGTATAGCATTATTGTAGATTTTGTCCCCAATTGAGGGGGGGTGACGCTATCTACGATGCAGAAAAGATTTGTTTTGCTGTAGTTAGCTGAGTAGATAGAAAGAAGATTGATGACGAGCAAGTAGATGTGAGAAATGAAAGAAGATTTTTCGTAGATAGATTCGCTAGTGTGAGATTTTTGGAGCATCTAGAATTGAAATTTAGATGTGACGCTACCCTTGCCCCCAATACACTCACAGCAGAAAATTGTTGTCACACCACAAAATGTTCACACCATTTTCAGCATACATTAATTGGTTTCTTCGCTACAATTTTCAGTAGCTGGTTTGTATTTTGGGGGTGTGTATCGAATAATCGGTTTATTTACATGCTTTTTCTTTTATCTTTGATGTTTCAACGATCGAATATGTTCACGATAGTCTACCAACCAGTGTTGGCAAAATCAGAAATCAATTGATATTTTTCCGCTCTCATGGGCTCGCAATATCACGTGTGATATTGGAACAAAATATCATGCTTGATATTGATTTTACAAGCTCCTTTGATATAGCGAGACTATTCACAACGTGCAAACATCAAGCTGAGAGTTGCCTTGACACAAAAATGATTCCATTGCACATCGTTTTCTTGGAAAGAGAAAGCATAGTTTGCTATCTCTTTTTAATCTTCACCGATGGCAGACGTGGCGGGACTGCTGCAAGCCATTATGGAAGTTTCGGTTGCATTCGGGTGTAAAGCAAAAATCATTAAACTCAATCTCACCACAGTTTGGTGAGATTTGAAGTTTGTGAGTTTTGTTAGCTTGATATTCCGAGCTGTGATATCACAGCTTGCAAAATCAACTGCAGTAGTTTGATGTTGCCAGTTCAGAGAAAAATTAGTAGTTGGTGCATGGGGTAGGTCACTTCGTGTCATAGTGCGCCAAAACACTACTTGGGCACACCTGGACACACTCATTGGCACTTTTTGGCACTCATGGTTTGAAATATTCATGATCTTTAAAGTGACTGGCAACACTGTTTTACAGCTGCGCCATGATGATTTTTTTTTTACCCTGGCCATGAACTTCCGCCAAGACTCGCCGTGGATTCCCCCTCAGCAGGCATGGCAAATTATTTACATTCATTTCGTGCATTCCTTTACATTCAGTTGCCTCTAACTTTTTTAATTAACAGAATTCCGTAAAATTATGTATGAAGATTTCTTAGATTAAGATATTCGTTAAAACTTTTGACGTAGAACTACGTCTTTGTCGACTATACTGGGGTGCAAATCAAAAAATATGTATGGTCAAAAGTGTTAGGTTTTGAACGATTATAACTTTGTCGTTTATAGATGAAATTAAAATCCAAATACGCCAATCAATAGGATATTACTTTACAGATCTGCTAAAATAAATAGTTTTCAAATTTTCCATACAAAACTTTTGAAAAATTTGCAAATGAAAAATTTTTCAATTTTTTCTAAAATAAGCATTTTTTCCCAAACCCAGTCATCATAATCGAGTACCATTTGGCTGCACATCCATGTTTGAACCTAAACACATAAAAACTGCGCTGCTGTCGTGCCTCTGCTCATTTACGCTTCGGATGGCGTCGCATTGAGTCCTGCAAGCAGGAGCAAGTCAGCGGTTAATGTGGTGTTTACATCTATGCTGATTTGCTAACGGTAGTGTAGTAGCACTATGTAACAAGTTGCCAGCATAATGTAAGCAGGGCATCAGGGTATACCAGCATGCTAGTACACTAGCACTAGCAAATAAGCACAGATGTAAACACCCCTAGAGGGTGATCACCTTGACAACCCGCGATGGGATCGAAGGGGGCTGGCTTCAACTAGATCGAAACGCGGGAATTATTTAAACAACCCCCCCCCCCCCATCCATACATTGACAACCTGAAAGTAAACAAATTACAATTAAGTAAAATTAATTCCATTAATGTTTTACCCGCTTCTGCTCAGAGAGCCAAAACATTCAAATTAGAGAAACAATTCGGTCACAATGATGATTTTGATTTATCAACAACTGACTGTAAAACATATCTGGTACCTCTATAGATGCAATTCGATTAACATCCGAAGTCCATCCTTTTTTACATATTCTGCACAAAAGATACTTTCTGCCCCGCCCCATTCATAAAAAAAAAACGGCCGGAAATCCTGTAAGGGGCGGAGCTTAGAATGTAGTTTTTGAGCAAAATATGTAAAACAGGATGGACTTCGGATGTTAATCTAATTCCATATAAGAGGTATCAGATATGTTTTACAGTCAGTTCATCGATCATCACATTCGCTGCCAGACTGTTGAGCAGTTCAGTCGATTTGAATTCTCTCTAGTTTCGTTCGTTCGTTCGCAAGTCAAATTAGCTCCGCGTTGTGTAGTGACGCTCTCGCTGACCCAGCCATGGGTAAGAAATCGCGCGGTAACGCGAGTGCCGGTTTACCGGGAAAACAGACTCTCCCAGGAGACGGCGCGACCACCGAGCCAGCCCAGAAGAAGCAGAAGAAAACCCCATTGTCCATCCCGACAGGCGTTGCGGACCCGCAGCCGGGGCCTCCCGGAACTAAACGACCCAGACCTGAAGACAGCAGCGCCACCGCATCAGCAGCAAAAAAGCTGCTGAGCAACAATCCGTTCTCGGCCCTGCAGAACGGAGCCCAGCCGCAGTCGGACCCTGAGACGGTGCCGAAAAAAGTTAAGTTGCCACCCTTCTATGTGAAGGGCTTCCCTCCCGGGCTATGGGAGCAGCTGGATTTCTACATTAAGCAGGGCCTTCGCTGCACCATTCAACGGTGCACGGAAGGCTACAAACTGATGGTCCCGGCCGAAAAACACTTCAACGCAGTTCAGGCCCTCTTGGACAGGATGAAGCTGGAGTACTTCTCCCACGACATCGAGGCCACCAAGCCGCTGAAAGTGGTGCTGCGCGGGCTCCACGACATGGACACCACCACCTTAATGGACGAGATTAAGGCGAACGGCCTCAAGCCGGTCGAAGTCCACAAGATGACCCGCAGCAAGGCCATCAAGTATCGTGACCAGCTCTACCTGGTCCACCTGGAGAAGAACTCCACAACCGTGAAGGATCTCCAGACGACACGCACACTGTTCCACATCGTAGTGAAGTGGGAGCGGTATAAGCCCACCCACCGTGGCGTCACTCAGTGCTCGAACTGCCTATTGTTCGGGCACGGCACCAGGAATTGCCGCATGGCCAGCCGCTGCATCAAATGCGGCAAAAACCACAAGATCGACAACTGCGACAGCATCGAGGAAGCCACTCCCACATGCGCCAACTGCGGTGCCGCCCACAAGGCCACGAGTAAGGCCTGTCCGAAGCGGGCCGAATACGCCGAGATCCGGAAGAAGGCCTCGTCCAACAACCAGCCCGGTCGCAAGAAGGTTCCAGAAAACAACGCGCAGAACTTTCCTCCGTTATCACCGGTCCAATCACGGCCAATTCCAGTGTTGCCGCCGCTCCCGCTCAACCAACAGTTGGCTGCCGCTGCAGTACCCGGTCAAGCCTCCGGGCCATCGACGGATCCCCTTGCTCCGGGATTGGCCGGTACAACCGGCGAAGCTACAGACGATTCTCCGCTGTCAACGGATGAGATCGTCACACTGTTGGCCCAGGCCATCATCATCAAGCGCACCTGCGCAACAAGAACACAACAGCTCCAAGCTATCATCTCCTTCGTCGCTAATTATGGACCGTGAACCCATAAAGATCGCCAACTGGAACGCTCGCTCCGTAGGGGCGAAAAACATTGAGCTTGCAGACTTCCTCCGCAAGCACGACATCGACGTGGGCCTTCTCACCGAGACCCACCTCAAGACCGGTGACAGCTTCTGGCTGCCCGACCACAGCATTGTCCGGCTTGATCGCACCAGCTCCAGGGGGGGCGGTGTCGCGGTCATCATCAAGAAAGGCATCAAGTACTGCACCCTACCCCACTACCGCACTTCCATCATCGAGGCCGTCGGCGTTGAGGTGGAAACATCGACCGGAAACGTCCGGTTCATCGTTGTCTACTGCCCCCGGCAATGTACCGTTAGCAATGGTACAGCACAGCAGTTCAAGAACGACCTTGCCATCATAACCCGCACCAATGCCCGCTTCGTAATCGGAGGGGACCTGAACGCCCGGCACGAGGCCTGGCGGAACTACCAGCAGAACCAAAACGGCCGCCTGCTATTCGACCATTCCCAGCATGGTCTCTATTCCGTCTGGTTTCCGGACGAACCAACCTTCACATCACCGGCGGGCAACCCATCGACGCTGGACCTGTTCTTGGCAAACACCAGATTAGCCAAGCCGGTTGCCGTCAACGACCTGAGTTCGGACCACCAACCGGTGCTGACCGAGCTGGGCTACAACGTGGCCCCTGCACCGTGCCAGCGGAAGGACTACCATCGAGTCAACTGGGTCCAGTTTCGACGCGTGGTCGACCGCCACATCGACGACAACCCACCACTCGACACAGTGGAGGACATCGACCGGGCCCTGGAGGGTCTCCATCAAGCCATATCCGTGGCTGACGAAGAGTGCGTTCGACGAGTTCCTGTGAGGGGTAAGTTTCAAGCAATTGATTCCCACACCAAACTCTTGATTCGGCTCAGAAATGTTCGTAGACGCCAGTTTCAGCGGACTGGGGATCTGCAGCGTAAATACGAAATGGTCGATCTGGATCGGCAGATCGCTTCCAGAATGGTCTCAATCCGGAACGAGAGTTTCGGGCGGCTCGTTCAGAACCTGGACGACCGTTCCAGACCATTCTGGAAGGTTGCCAAGGTGCTGAAGTCTCACCCCAAGCCCATTCCACCACTTAGAGTCAATGACGAACGGCTTATCACCAACGAAGAGAAGGCCAATGCAATTGGGGAGCACATTGCCCAATCGCATTTGCTTGGCTCTACAATCCCAAGTCCACTCGAGAACCAGGTTGTGCAGTGCGTCCAGACGTTAGATACCTCCCCTTGTGCCGTCCCTCCAGAAGAACGGATTACAGAGGAACAAATTTGCTCAGCGCTGAAATATAGTAAAAACATGAAGGCTCCCGGGTTTGACGGAATATTCAACCTAGCGTTGAAAAATCTCAGCCCGAGGGTCCACTCGCTGCTGGCTGCCATCCTCAACAGATGCTTGGAGCTGCACTACTTTCCAAGCATCTGGAAGGTGGCAAAAATCATCCCGATCCGCAAACCTGGGAAAGACCCTTCACTACCGTCAAGCTACAGACCGATTAGCCTGCTCTCAGCGCTGAGCAAGCTGTTCGAAAAATTGATCCTCAGCCGACTAAACAAGTTTGTGGAGGAACATGACATTCTTCTTCCGGAACAGTTCGGGTTCCGCAAGGGGCATTCCACCAATCATCAGCTAGTGCGGGTGATGAATAACATCCGAAGTAACAAAGCTGTATCCAAGTCCACAGTCATGGCCTTGTTAGACGTCGAAAAGGCGTTTGACAATGTCTGGCACGACGGACTTATATACAAGCTTTGTAACTCCAACTTTCCACCATACCTTGTGAAAATCACCCGTAACTATCTCCAGCAAAGGTCGTTCAGGGTGTCGTTGAATAGTTCCCTTTCGGGACAATTTCCGATCCCAGCAGGTGTTCCGCAAGGGAGTCTGCTGGGACCACTGCTTTACAGCATCTACACGTCGGACATCCCTCCTCTAGGAGACGGTTGCGTGTTCTTTCTGTTCGCAGATGACACCGCGATAGCCGTCAAGGGTAGGATGCCTCGTGAAATTACGAACAAGCTGCAACGATGCCTTGACACCTTTACTGATTATGCCACCTCGTGGAAAATCAAAATCAACGCCTCGAAAACCCAAGCGATCATGTTCCTTCACAGACAATCACCAAAACTTAAACCGTCTCCCTCCTGTACCGTAATAATGGATGGTACAAGGGTCGAGTGGTCCACTGATGTTACTTATCTCGGGATGTTGTTCGATGAGAAGCTCCTGTTCCGCTCGCACATAGAGAAAACCCTAGTTAAGTGCTCCGCCTTGGTTAGGTGTTTGTATCCGCTCATTTGCCGCAGATCCCGCCTCTCAAGGCAAAACAAACTGGCTGTTTACAAACAGATCATAGCCAACGCGATCTTCTATGCCGCCCCGGTGTGGGAATCGTGCGCTCAGACCCACAGGAACAAAATCCAGGTTGCACAGAATAGAGTGTTGAGGATGATCCTAGATCGTCCATTCGACACAAGAATAGCAGACCTCCATCAAGAGGCAGAAATTCCCAAAGTAGATTCCAAAATTGATGATATGACAACTAAATTTATTCAAAAATGCAACCTTTCTGAACATGCTTTAATAAGCAATTTGTACATAGTAGGTTAAGTGTATATAGTAGAGTAGGTTAGTTTTAAGCTGTAAATAGTAGTATTAAGTAGTTTCTCTTCAAATTCTAAAAACAAAACAAACCAATCCCACCAAGGTGGTCGACCGTGTACTAAGTCTAGGACTAATCCTGTAAAACAAATTTTAAATTTTGCCCATACCTAAAGATGAAGAAAGCAATTAAATCACTTAGTAAAAATTTATATGGTAATCGTCCAAGTTAAACTAAAATAAAGATCATTTAAACTAAACTTTACAGTCAGTTGGATGCGAAGGATCGTCAAGCAGCCGGTTCTCCGAAACTACAAGACTGCTGCAGAGAGAGTTCGGTGTTATCAAGCCTTCGGTATGTTTACAATTTCGTACGCGCGCATCAACATAATTTTCTGTATACTTTCCTAGTCAACTAAAGATGAAATAGATCAATTCACATGTGATTTGAGGCATCGCGCAATGAATTTTGATCAAAGTCTAAAACTGGCTACTTCCCTAGGAGTTTCCGGAAACTTACTGGATGTGGCCAGCGTGATCCTAGCTATTCCTTATAATTGCCATTGATCAGGTTGTTGAACTTTAATGTAATTAAATGGGTTTTTGACCATATTCAGAAACTGTTCACTTCTCCGGGGGATCAAAACAAGGCCAGGTGTGGTAAATGTGGCACTAGGCCCCCCTGACTACCATTTAACTAGTTTTTGAATTCTAATGTGATTTGAGGTGTCACATGATAAGTTTTATTCGTTTGAGGTCGCAATTAGCCTCATGTCTCATATAAACTGCAGCATGTTCCGGTAAAATTTCCGGAATCGGTTGACCGATTCCAAAAATATGTGCTCTATGTGACCTTTCCTTTAGCGGCTGTTGATTGATTTATGATACTCGGTCCTCGGGCTCTTAAGCATACAACTGGTATATAATAGGTCCAACCATGATGCATTTTTAGGTCCAACCATGATTCAAATTCATTGTTGAATAAAATCGTTCAATAAAATTATATTAGAGAACATAATGGATAACTAGAATGGTATACTTTTTCACCAAACACACATTTTTCATGTCCATATATGCATAGGAAAATTCCATTACCCTACACTAGGGCAAGTTGAAACCCTTGGGGAAGTTGAAACGGTAGATGTATCTCTTAGCGGAAGTGAATGAACACTGAAATTATTTGTAATATAGTAGTTTGCGGTAGCACTTAATGCCTCTCAAAAATAATTACAGTTAATATTCATTTTCGCTAAGGGATACACGTAACGTTTCAACTTACCCCGGTGTACCTTAACTATGATGCTTACTATCAAAACATTGAACTTCTTCCCCTACTTCGCTGACATTGAACCAACATTTTGTTCAATATTGAAATTACCGTCTTCTGAGTCTTTTGATAACTGCCTGTTGCGTTATCATAAAATGAAACCTTCAATATTATCTGCTACAGAGGCCTAATTTAAAACTAATAATGCAGCTACTGAAAAAAAAATTAACGTATTTTTTGGCAATTGTTTTATCTCACAACATATATGGCGTCTTTTTGAACTCTACTGGGATGCTACTCCAATATATATAACGGCTTGTTTAGGACCCTAATTTTAAATTTCAATGATTTATTACATTCCAGGAAAAATGCTTGAACCAACATTAAACCATAACCAAAACATTGGAATACTTGAAAAAATTAAGATAAAGTATAGTAGTCAAAAATGCATGACATACATCAAATTTGCGTAGTTCTACGTCATACTGCGGTCATGTCTAGGAAACAACCCTTTAATTTTTTTTAAAAACTGAATGTAAATGATTTACCATGCCTGCCCCTCAGTACACATTCCAATGCCTTTCCTATGTACATCATTCCACAAAAGATTCAGCCAGCGTTCATACATTCGGACCACTGTGCATACCAATATCATACCAGATCTGGAAAAAAATACCGATGTAATGTCAAAAAAGAATACTCCGTCTACAATTATTTGACAACCCTAGGTCTACGGAGGGCCAGGTTCCCCACACCCACCCCCCGGTATTTTCGCCAATGGACTGGCAATAATTAAAAGGCCATGAGTGTATCGAAAATGGCTAGAACAGCTACTAGGGGGTCCATAATAGGTCAATTTACCCTACCTCGCCCTACCCGCCACAGAACAAACGACGCTGAAACGTGTTTGAGTGACGGCAACGTGCTACCTAACTGCTTTCAGAATTTGCTTTACGTTCGCGCGCCGCTGCTGCCGACTGTGTTGATGTTTGTTCATCGTGTTCTAATAATTCGCTCCCCTTGTCCCAGTTTTTACAACCCGTCCCCCCTCTGCCTGCCCTAGGTTCAAGCTGGTTCCGTTAGACCAGAAGAGGGATGTCGTGTTTTATTTTCCAATCAGCTTCCTCTCACTTCCTGTCCTGCCGTTCACTCATAGCGTTCAGCGTTTTTGTGTGTTGAATTTTCCGACCCATTTTCGAACGCGGGTGCCGTTTAAAGTTGTTTGGAGGATTTATCTTTTTTTTTGGATTTCGTGAGAGGGAACTGACGAATCTGACAAACTGTGAGCTTGATTTGAAGCGAGTGGTAGAGGTGAAGAGCCAAGCGTCTCCATAAATGTGTCTTGCAGCTGTTGGGTACATGCTGTAGGTATTTATATAGCAAGAAAAGGGGTGGGAATTATCTTCTACTGGCAATCTAACGGCATTGATCCCGTTAGGCTGTTCACAGCGCTGGTCTAAAATAAAAGAACTTGTACGAATTTTGTGGGGTTTGACAAATTGTTCAGACCAAAAACAAAAATTTATGAAAACATATTCCACAAACATCTATTGGAAGGTTTCCGCCATTTTACAACTATGGACTGTTTTCCTCCCCAAAGTATGGAGGAAAATTATAAATAATCGATGTGATCTTTTAAGTGCATAAATGATGGCATTAAAAATCGTGAACCCCTGCAAAACGTAATTGAATTTACCGTCCATCGTCCTCTTCACCATTGATGCGGGTCAACCGATGGCTCTTTTTCAATTTGCGTTCACATGAAAATAAAATTTTTAATTACTTTACTAATTAGTTAAGCAATTCGGATCCATCGGCAGATAGGTGAAGCAAAAAAGGGGTTAGGGGCAGGAAAAACTTTTGCTTGGCGGCGATCGAAACACAAAAAAGCTCTCCACTTTGCATTTAGTGTTGATTTATCCGTGAGAGCAACTGAATTGAATTATATCTTGGAACCGGCTAACGCGAAACAATTTACCAAACGATACTCTGTCTACTACCGTTGGCAGACGTGGACAAAGTGCCGTTCGGCACTTGTCGGCGTCAGATTTTAATTTAAAACGCTACAAAAGGCGATGATTGATTCGGAATCAATCAACAGCTCGGATCCAATTTCCCAACGCAACAAAGTTACGATTCACCGAACGGAACGGAAATCAAATTGCATTCCCCCGGTTCGAAAGGTTTTGGGCCCACCCAGCAGCAGTGGTAATGGGGGTCTGACTCGTAATGGTATCCTCAATCACGTTCTGCAATTTGATTCATCGGGATCTGAAATCATACTAAATCAAGGGCCGGCGCCAATTTGCCATTATTTTGCTAAATGCGCGGAATATGGGTCCATTTGGAGGCCGAGACACACACACACACATACACACACTCTGAGTATGGCCAAAGCGTTTGACGTAATTGCGATCGGTATCGGGACCGTTTTGCGCGGGACCAAGCGGGAGGTTTGTTTAGTTGTTTTAAAGGTTGTTTAGTTTTGTGCCCCGTGAATGCTAAATCATCGCAGCAGAAGCAGCATCAGCAGCGGCTATTTCAATCAAATGCGCCAAATGGTTAATTTTTCATAACACTGTAAGCACGGTGGGTAAGCGTGTTGACGTTTCTGTTTGTTTGGAAATCCACTTCTTCTTCTGGGATTTTTACGCTTCTTTTGCGAGCGTTTGATGCTCTCGATGCCCTTGCACAATTTTTTTTTTTTTATAATTACTTTATTTGTACAGGCTCAATCGAATAAACTTTACAGAGCCGAGTTATCCTTTGCGTTATACATTATTACTGTCTTAAATTTAAAGTTAAAGGAACTGGACCGAGTACTCGCGGTTGTCTCTAGGTTAGTGGAGATTTACAATTTTTTGGATGGGAAAAGGGAAGAAGGAGGTTTGAAATGTGGTTTACGATACAACTATTTAATTAATCCTAAAGCATGAAATTATTTCTATTCATCTTGAAAACCAACTTTGAAAAAAACCCACACGTACAAAATACAAACTAAGCACAAGGTTAATCAAACTTACAATCTAAGGTTAATATCCTTAAAGTAAACATATATGAGTTTCATAAACTCCAGATCGCGTCTAGCCAAAATATCCCGAACTGGAACATTAGGTTGTCTACCTCGAGCCCGAAGGGAATCACAAAAATGTGATCTGACTCCACGATACTCCGCACAAGACCAAAGGATGTGATCAGCGTCCTGGTAACCTTGTCCACATTCACAGAGATTGCTGTCTCCCAACCCCACACGGAACAAGTGAGCGTTTAGACAATAGTGATTGGACATGAGACGAGACATCACGCGTATGAAGTCTCTACTCAAGTCCAACCCTTTGAACCATGCAAACTTCGACACCTTAGGGATAATTGAATGTAGCCATCGTCCCAAGCTCCCTTCACTCCATGTTGCCAGCTAACGAGCGACTGCTGACGATAAATAGAGAAAAATTCACTATAGGCGATCTGTCGATCATAAATGTCGCCTTCCATAGCGCCCACCTTCGCAAGTGAATCCGCCTTCTCATTGCCCAAAATTGAGCAATGCGAAGGAACCCACGCGAAGGTGATGATGAAAGAGCGCACGGATAAAGTACTAAGCAGTTCTCGTATTTTCAAGAGAAAATATGAGAAGTGCTTTACCGGCCTAATGGAACGGATAGCCTCGACAGAACTGAGACTATCCGTAAAAATAAAGTAGTGGTCTGGAAGAAGTGAAGCAATAGTTTCCAAGGTGTAGTGAATTGCTGCCAGTTCAGTCACATACACAGAACAAGGAGCTTCAAGTTTTCGAGAGGCGCTATGAAATTCATTAAATACACCAAAACCAGCGGACTCCTCTATTAGAGATCCATCTGTGAAAAACGTTCTTGCAGAATCAACATGGCCAAACTATGCAGCGTATAATGACGGAGCAATCATAGGACGATGATGCTCTGGAATTCCGCGGATTTCCTGCGTCATAGATAAATCAAAATTCACTGAATTGCCGAAATCGGAGAAGACTACACGATTGGGAATATTTCTTGAAGGGCTGACATCCTGTGTTAAATATAGGTAGTACAAAGTCATAAAACATGTTTGAGGATTTAGCTCCAGAAGCTTCTCAAAGTTTTCGATCACCAGTGGGTTCATTACTTCGCAACGGGTGAGGAGCCTCAGAGATAACTCTGAAAAACGGACGGATAGTGGCAACATGCCCGCCAGCACTTCGAGACTCATAGTATGAGTCGAGTGCATGCATCCTAACGCGATACGAAGACAACGATACTGGATCCGTTCCAGCTTGATGATGTGCGTTCTAGCTCCAGACTGGAAGCAAAAACTACCGTACTCTCAAACCGATAAAATCGTTGTCCGGTACAACGTCAGCAGATCTTGTGGATGGGCTCCCCACCACGTTCCGGTAATTGATCGAAGGAAATTGATCCTTAGTTGGTATTTTCGTCTCAGATACTCAATGTGGGATCTCCAGGTGCATTTGGAATCGAACCAGACCCCAAGATATTTAAAAGACATGGAATGAGTGATCGGTTTACCCAAAAGTTGAAGCTTCGGTTGTGCTGGGCTATGCTTCCTAAAAAAAACGACCAACTCAGTTTTCTCCGTGGAGAATTCGATACCTAGCTGAATAGCCCAAGTAGACAAATTGTCCAAGGTATCCTGTAAGGGTCCTTGCAGGTCAACCTCTTTTGGCCCTGTGATAGACACTACGCCGTCATCTGCAAGTTGTCTCAACGTGCAATTGTCACTAAGACAGACATCAATTTCTCTAACGTAGAAATTGTACAAAAGGGGGCTTAAACATGAGCCTTGGGGGAGACCCATGTAGCTAAATCGAAAAGCTGTAGAGTTTCCATGAGAAAAGCTCATATGTTTTTCTGACAGCAAATTGTACAAAAAATTATTCATTAATGGAGACAATCCACAAGCGTGGAGTTTCTCTGAAAAAACTTCAACGGATACTGAATCAAAAGCCCCCTTGATATCCAAGAACACAGAAGCCATTTGCTCTTTCTTAGCAAAAGCTAACTGAATTTCCGAGGAAAGCAACGCGAGACAGTCGTTCGTTCCCTTACCCCTACGGAAACCAAATTGAGTATCTGAAAGAAGGTGGTTCGTCTCAACCCATTTGTCGAGGCGAAAAAGGATCATTTTCTCCATCAATTTCCGAATGCACGACAGCATCGCGATGGGCCGATACGAATTGTGATCCGACGCGGGTTTATCAGGCTTTTTAATGGCTATCACCCTTACTCGTCTCCAATCCTCGGGAACAATATTGAGCTCCAAGAACTGATTGTACAAGTTCAACATGCGCCTCTTAGCGACGTCTGGGAGGTTTTTCAGCAAGTTGAACTTGATTCTATCAGATCCCGGGGCAGAATTGCCACACGAAAAGAGAGCGAGTGAAAGTTCCACCATTGAAAAAGGCTGACTGATTTCGTCTACCGAATTCGCGGTTTCGCGAGGAATCAACTGCGACGGCACGGAATCCGGACACACTTTTCGCGCGAATTTAAGAATCCATTGATCCGAGCATTCCTCGCTTTCGTTGTTAGTAGACCGGTTACGCATTCTTCGCGCCGTACTCCAAAGCGTATTCATAGACGTTTCGCGCGACAATCCGTCTACAAACTGCCGCCAGTAACCCCGTTTTTTGGCCTTGATGAGGCTCTTGAGTTCGCGTTCAAGAGATGTGTATGCGTCGAAATGCTCGCGTGTTCCGCGTTTCCGAAAAAGTTTAAACGCGTCGGACTTTTTACGGTAAACCTCCGTGCATTGTTGATCCCACCAGAGCGATGGTGTTTTCTTACGAATAGACGATCGCGGCACCGGTCGTGTTTGAGCTTGAAGTGCGCTGTCGACGATGAGATTAGAGAGGAAATTATATTCCTCCAACGGCGGAAGCTCTTCCACTGACGATACTGTATCGTCTATCGCGGATTGGAACTTAGTCCAATCAATGTTACGGGTTAGATCATACGCGACGTTAACGGATTCTGACGAGTTGAACCCACTGGCAATCGAAATTTTGATCGGCAGATGATCACTACCGTGCGGATCCTGGATTACATGCCAAGTGCAATCCAACGATAGTGAATTAGAGCAAAAGGTGAGGTCTAATCTGCTACCATTCGAGGATGGACCAGCCAAACGTGTTACTTCTCCATTGTTAAGTATTGTCATGTTGAAGTTGTCGCAGAGATCATAAATCAAAGTAGAACGGTTATCATCGTACAGCTCCCCCCAGCCTGTACCGTGGGAGTTAAAATCTCCCATGATCAACCATGAAGCGGGAAGTACCGCACATATGTCGAAAAGTTGTTTGCGATTAACAGAGACTCTAGGAGCAATATATACAGAAGCAATACAAAGGCTCTTACCTTTAATGGTAGCCTGACATGCGACAACTTCAATACCGGGGAATTCAGGAAGATTCACTCTATAGAAGGAATGGCACTTTTTGATCCCCAAAAGTACCCCTCCTCCACGTGAATCCTCACGATCCAATCGAATAATGTTAAAATCATAAAAAGGGAGATCAATTTCTGAAGAGAGCCATGTTTCACAGAGGGCAAATGCATCGCAATTATTGTTATGGACTAAATACTTGAACGAATCTAATTTCGGAATAAGACTTCGACAATTCCACTGTAGAACAGTGATCAAATCCCCGACCTCGTTTGGAAAATTATATCTTTACACATTTTCTCCTGCCCTTTTTCTTGGAAGTTCTTCCCAGTAATTTGGTATGGACTTCGATGGGATAATCACCGGATTTATGGGGATGTCCATAACATTTTGAAGAATGTATAAGTACTGCTCTTGAATCGTGAATCGCCCACGTTTGTCACCTTTTTTTTTACTTTATTTGAGAGAGTTTTAGCCAAATAGCCTTTGGTTCATCGCTATTTGTCATCTATGAGGAGCTGAGTGGATTGGGTGGAAACGTCTGTTATCGGATAGTTAGCGTGCTTGTGGTTACTTGGGTACAGGCGCCGGATAAAACGCTTCCGCTGAAGTCTGTGGTGGACGAGAATCCTATTTCCGAAGCATGACAGATCTTGATAGTTTTCGTCAGTGGTGGGAAGGTACCACAACTTAATCAGATCGTAGGCGATACGATAGGCTTGGATTATATCTTTGAAGACATGCACTTCTGAGTCGATCAGATGATTTAAAACTGGTTCGATGGTATTGCTCCTAGCGTGGGATTGAACTATCGGCCCTTCGAATTATGGTTTTGCTTTAGTCGGGGAGGGATTTCCTTCATCATCGATCGGATTTCTCCTTTGTTTCTCTCAAGAATTCTAAAGGACATCGAGCCAGTATATCTCGCAGAATATTGTGGACGGGTTGAATTTGCATGATGGTTTCCAGTTCCTCTTCCACCTCCCGAGCATGTCAAGCATTCTTTTCACTAGTTGACAGCTGGTCAAGTGGGATTCACAACCAAAGTTGCCACCATTCGCGGTTTTTTTGTTTGTTTTTAATTTAAAAAGGTTTTTCTTCCTTCATCTTCCAAACTTTTGTCCTACTTTGAATCAGTCGACCATTAGTCCATTCGACCTTTTGTCAATTCGACTTGCTATCTCCCTTCTTCTGTACCTTCGAGCTTTTGTCCTTTTGTCATACAATCCAATAACTTTTGGTAACATTTGTCAACTACCTTTTATGCTATGGTTTTGTAATTTATGCTCAGAAAACATGCTAGAAAACAATGAATTACGAAAAAAATACACATAGAAAACAATGAATTACGAAAAAATATTTAAACCAAAAGTTAACAACGTTTACCAACTTGTTTTTGTTCTACAATTTTTGTTAATTTCTAAGTGTCCATAATATTCAATATTTCCAAAGTGTGCATTTTTTTTCCTTTGGTTTGTTTTTTCCGTCGATCTTGTTTTCCGTACCGACGTGCCAGGAAGGCAGCTCCCGCACCTGGACCTACCTATCGACCCATCAACTCATGAACCGGGGACCAACGGCTTTACTTCCCATCCGAAGGAAGGCGTGATCAGAGATGTTATGCCTCAGAACATCCCGGCGGCGCCGACTGGGATTGAACCCAGGCCTGCTGGGATGAGAGGTAATCACGCCTACCACCACACCACCGGCGCCGTTAAAGTGTGCATTTATCATAAGCTATTTTTTAATCAAAATTTAAAAAAAATAACAAGGACGTTTTTAGATAGGGTAAATGACGGTTTCGGCTCTCATTTACTGTTTTCATCAACCAAAATGTAAACGTTAATTTCAGTGAATTTTCACACCAAAACACTTCACTGTTTGTATTGTAACGATTCCTTAGTCGATCAGCTTCAATCTGATTTCATTTTTACGAATGAGTACATGCCAGGTTTTTCTTTTAATGAAATATGCGCTTTACAAAATGCTGCTGAATTTGTGTTGCCGATAAAGGAACAACTGGCAAAGCGTGATTGCCTCTCACTCCAAAGGGCCTGGGTTCAATCCCAGTCGGCGCCAACGGGATTTTCTTAGGCATAAAATCTCTGATCACGCCTTCCTTCGGAAAAAAAAGTAAAGCCGTTGGTTCCCGGTCCATAAGTTGATTGGTCGATAGGTAGGGTAAAGGTATGAGAACTTTGCCTCCCTGGCGTCAGTAGCATTGGTACTGCCACCAATAGTCACTCTCACATTAGACTTATAAAAAAAATGATCCGTGTATATTTTTCCAAGATAAACATTATTTTCCTCTTCAACTTTGCCTCGGATATAATTTTGATTAGAAGTGACGGTTTCTTGCTACGATTTATTGAAAAATGTCGAACACGTCATTTTGACATGCAATCAAATTCACAGCTATCTGACCCCTAACGTATCCGGATCTTAATTGTTTAAACAAAGATTCAAGAGTCTGACAATTATTGATCTCAATGATTTTAGTTTTTCCTCTCTAATTCCATGAAATTTCGACTAATTGTGCGCTAGGGCTTAAGCTGGAACTAAGTTTGTGACGGAATTCAGCCATTTGACTCACATCAAATTTTTCAAAATGGCATTAATTGGAAAGTCGCGAACGAGTTCTAACTTTTGTTCTGCAAAAATGCGACAATTTGTGAGCGGTGTTGAGAGGATGTAAATAAAAGCATTTAATAAAAAAGCAAAATTAATCTTTTTCTAGCTTAAGGGGGTATTCCCAATCTTTTGCCTTTTTTCGGCCTGTTTTTCAATTAATTTTTTTTCAAGGAAAATGAATAGTAATGCGCCTAACTCTTTGGGATTCTTGTTTATTGAACATTAAAGTTTACAAATAAATTTTTTTCGACATAAAAAAGACATTATTGACGTCACAAAATGGCGGCAAACAGACCCCTGTTCGCCGCAAACGCCTGGACGGGCGAAGACTTTTCTCTGGAACGGCTTCATCTGAAACAGATTTCGTGATGAAATTAATAATCTGCATAAGATTCTCTGGAGCTTCTCCCGTTGGCAGCAAAAAATCTTGCAAATTAACAAAATGGCGGCCATATGAAAAAACAGGCGATTTTTAGCCCGCTTTTTTGCAGCTTTAAGGTGCTTCAAACAATGTTAAATGTTAATATTTTTGGCTGAAAGTGGGAGAAGCTCCAAAGAATTTAATCAGAAACAAAATGCGCAAAGATTCAAGTCAATATCTCTTATAGTTTCTGAGAAAAATCTTCGCCCGATAAAAAAAATGTGGTTTCGAGAAAAACGCGTTTAAAGTTTTGACTTTAGTTAAAACCATTTGGGGGTTCTTACCATTAGTCAGCTATGCCTGGACACCGAATTCGCTGATCGGAAAACGGCTTGGGGGGATGAAAGTATCTAGTCTAAAGTACAAAAAAACGTGAAAAAAAAATTTGATTTTTTGAAAAAAAAAAAAGATCGGGAATACCCCCTAATAACTTGAAAATTGAAAGTGATCGACTCCGCACCACTCAGATTGTAATAAGTTCACCATTATATAAAAAACTACGCACTGAAAAAAATCAAAACATTTCGTAAAAAAAAAACCTGCAAAACATTAAAAAAAAGTGCATTTTTCAGATATTTAAACTTATGTTTATTTGAAAGTTAATCAAAAATGCTAACTTTTCTGAAATGGACAAAATAGACACATACAAATTTACCAAAATCGTAGAACATCGAGGCTTAGTTAAATTTATGAACATAAATAAAACTTCATAAAATCTCATTCACTCAATATTTATGTGATTTTTTATGTTTCAATATTTTCAATATAAATGACACGATTTTTTTGCGCGTTTGAAACGATTTTCTGCATTAAAAATAACAAATTAATTGAAGAAAAAGTTCATAATTTGTACCAACAGTAACTGTCCTACGATTTTGGCCAATTTTGAACTGTCCATTGTTTCCATTTAAAAAAATAAGCATTTTTGATAAGGTTTTCAACAAAAAAATAGTTTTGAAATTTAAAAACTGCACATTTTTCGTTATTGAAGTTTTTAACATCATTTAATTTTTTTTTATGAAAATTTATGATATTTTATCAGCGTGTATTAAAAAAAAAAGCAATCAAGTACAACTTTGTCTCGGACGTCATTTCGATAAGATTATCCGTTTTGGTGGTATAATTTATTGAAAATTATCGAATATGCCATTTTGAAAAATAGGCCTGGGTTAAAATGGCCGCATTCCAGCAAAAACTTGGATCATTGTACCTACCAAACAATTATGCACAATTTTATGGAATTCTGCGAAGTAAAATCTAAAATTTGTAACAAACCTATTCAAAGAGTTGAAATGTGGTGTTGTAGATTCCAAGTCGGCTCCGGGAACCGATTTTACAAACTACTAATAACACTAGTTTACAAATAAAAGTAAAAAATAGACTTGAATCTTTGACCAATGATGCTTATTTAGTCAAAGTCTATACATCAAGAAAATTTTATTGAAATCTGAGAGGGTGCTGCCAGCTCCGAATACGATTTGGCGCGAAATGCGTTTATTGTATTTTCTCCAAAAGTTAGGTACCCTTACGATAAAAAAACAATACCTACACCGTTTGAATTTTTATTCATTTAAATTTCTAGCGCACATAAAATGAACTCTAGATATGGCATAAATTTACACGATATTTCGTGTAAATTTAAGAGCCATGTCGCTTAAATTAAAGGGTTATACGGTCAAAATTTGGTCAATATCAACTTGACGTATTTCTTTCAATTTTGCATTTAAAAAACCTGAACACCCCTCATTTTGAAGGTGTGTGTGTGTAGAATGTTGCTCCTATTTTGATTTTGGAATTCACTCTTCAGTTGTCAAAATACCGTCCAAGCAAGAAGAGCAGCGTATCAAAATTTTGCTCGCGCATCGCGGAAATCCGAGCTACTCGCACGCAAAGTTGGCAAAATCGCTAAAAGTTGCCAAATCAACCGTTACAAATGTAATTAAAGTGTTTGGGGAACGTTTGTCGACAGCCAGGAAGTCTGGATCGGGGGGATATCGAAAACCGGAAGCCGCTGAGACGACAAAGAGAGTTGCCGGTAGTTTCAAGCGAAACCCTAACCTCTCTCTCCGAGATGCCGCAAATAAGCTGGGTGTATCGTCTACAACCGTGCATCGAGCCAAAAAACGAGCCGGACTATCGACTTACAAGAAGGTAGTGACTCCAAATCGCGATGATAAACAAAATACGACGGCCAAAGCGCGATCCCGGAGGCTGTACACGACGATGCTGACGAAGTTTGACTGCGTGATAATGGACGACGAAACCTACGTCAAAGCCGACTACAAGCAGCTTCCGGGACAGGAGTTTTATACGGCAAAAGGAAGGGGAAAGGTAGCAGATGTTTTCAAGCACATGAAACTGTCAAAGTTCGCAAAGAAATATCTGGTTTGGCAAGCCATCTGTACCTGTGGCTTGAAAAGCAGCATTTTCATAGCTTCCGGGACTGTCAACCAAGAAATTTACGTGAAAGAGTGTTTGAATAAACGTCTGCTGCCTTTCCTGAAGAAACACGGTTGTTCCGTACTGTTTTGGCCGGATTTGGCATCTTGCCATTACGGTAAAAAGGCCATGGAGTGGTACGCCGCCAACAACGTGCAGGTGGTTCCCAAGGACAAGAACCCTCCCAACACGCCAGAGCTCCGCCCAATTGAGAAATACTGGGCTATTGTCAAGCGGAACCTAAAGAAGACCAAAAAACTGCTAAGGGCGATCAGCAGTTCAAGGCAAACTGGCTTTCTGCGGCGAAGAAGGTGGACAAGGTGGCTGTACAAAATCTGATGGCAGGGGTCAAGCGTAAGGCCCGGCAATTCGGATTTGGAAAAGCGGAAGCCTAACTGAATATTTTTCCTGAATTTTATACTAATTGAACTTGAAAAAGAAATTTAATTTGATTTTTTAAATAAACGATTTCACCGATTTACACGCGTTTTCCCTTGACCAAATTTTGACCGTATCACCCTTTAGCAATATTGTATGCAAACTATCAAATGATTTCACTGTGTATGCCAACTGTAGCTCAAAATTAAAGAGGGCAGATTTTACGCGATATTTACAATTCAGATTTTTTTCTGTGTATAACAATATTGCATTTTTTATTTGGGCACAAAATTTTTCTTGAAATGATCTGGAACGCTCAACTGTATACCATTTAAAACATTCAATTTCTAAAATATTCCAAACTTATCCAATATCATTCACTTCCTCCGCCACTCACCTTACCCAACTTTCTTCTTCCTCATTTTCTTCGTATTCTTCTTCTTCATTTTCTTCTAAGCTTCTGTACACTATACAGTATATAGTATATAGTATACACTGAGGCAAACAGACTTAAGAATTGCATAAGGCTCGACTTATGAACGACACATATGCATTCCATAAGTACGACTTATGAGAGATTTTTCGTTTAAAATGAGGTAGCTCTTATACGCCATTAAATTTTCCTAAACGTTGACACACGAGTGATTCAGATACAGGACCCGTAATCTCATACCGATTTCTTGTAGGTAAATTTCATAAGTGATTCTTATAGAATTCTTACGTTCGTTTGCCTCAATGTAGCGAGCGTTTTGTCGGCTCTCAATTTAGTGTTCTAGATGCATTTCCACAGTTATAAATTGAGAGCTTTCCATACCAACCAATACATGAATTTGTATTTTGTGTGGCAAGCACAATGATACTCTGTATGCCCAGAAAAGTCGAGAATATTTCCATCCCGCAAGGTTTCCGTGACCAGTACCGAACCCGCCGCCTCTGGTTTGGTAATACCGTACCTTTTCTGACTAGGCTATCTAAGACCTGCAAATTCTGCGCCAACCCCGTTCAATTGGATACACTACGCTACGAGCCCTACCCAACAACAAAGCACTATCAAACGACCTTCCGTTTGGCGGACCCATCAGCAGACACCATCTAAGCAGCCCACTGACAGCGCATCGCGTCCGGGCTCATTCCACACAAAGTAATAATCATCATCATTATTTGAGATTGTCTCCATCGCTACTGATGACCGGTTGGTCGGTTGGTCGGTTGGAACGTAGGTACTTGTCTACGATACATGGCGAATGCTGTCGTCTACTGTCACTAGGGCGGTTCATAATTGTCCTTTTCCACTGCTTTTCTCAGACTACAACATATAACTTTTCTGAGTCCACGATCGGTTTGCAAGATTAATCTGCTGATTTACGGTCAATTAATTTAAAAATTGTGATCAGCTAAGATTTCATAGAGTGAATCTCACATACATGATTTTGAATGGACTGCGTTCCGAAGAGCAAAATGGATCATGTGAAGCACCCTAATGGTCACAAATAATGCGCGCGAAGTGCACCACCCCCCCCCCCCCCCCCCTCCACGCTAGCTCGCACAGCTGTAGCTCTGTTGTCTTTTCATTTCAGATAAGACTTTTGACCTGATTTTGATGAAAGAGCATAACCGGAGCGGCGAATCCATTCTCTGTGGTTTTCTTTTTACTCTGCTTCACATCCAGCCCGCCGGGGACATCCAATCAGGATCAGTGGTGCTATAATCCCCCGCCCTTAGCAGCATCATGGGATTAAGGCAGGGGTGCTCAAGCTACCTTGGATAGGGGATTCCTAGAACCGTCGAAATGAGAACCGACGGTTTGTTTGATCTAGAAAAATCTCATTAACGACTCCGAAATCTTTTCGCACCACTTGAGCCGGTGTAATAAATCCCGAAAGCTGTCCACCTGTAATGTAACGCTTCACTGAAAGATCCAGCTGCGGACCACCCACGGAGTTCCGACTCGCCTAGTGGTAATTTCCATCAGATATCATAAAAACACGAAATCCAACCGCAAGAGATAAAATAAAATAAAACTCATCTTCGTTATACAATTCATTTTTCATAAATATTCGACCCGTCGAATGCGATACCCATCTTGATGTCTGAACCGGTTTCATCCCTCCTTCAGCTTCCAGCTTCACATATCTCGCATCAAACTCGAGCGAGAAGGAAAAATAGATAGAGCTCATGATGGTTCTTCGAGTATGATTTATTATCTTTCCCGAAACGAACCTTAAAATTTTATCCAACACCTCCCACGCGTGTGTGGCAGCCACACATTCAGGCACATACGTGGACGGGAAAATTCCCACCCATACAAATACTTTCCCCTCAGCTGATGGGTGATGGGCCAGGAAGTTGAAGTCGGTTTGATACCGCAGGGGTTTGGCGAAGGAACTTGTAGGAAGAATTTAATTGATTGCTGTTGCCAGCGGCTCAAAGTTGCTCACCCAGGTAGAAGGTGTTTTCGGAAAAATTTAATGCTTCATCTTCTTCACCTCACACGTGATCTATCCTACGTGCCACTAGGTACGGTTGGGGATTTATCGTATCAGAATAAAGTATGACTTTACTGTACGGTGATCCCACGATGTGGGTAACGCGGGAATTAGTACATCCATTTCGCATTTACCGGGAAATTGTCCCGCAATAAATTGCAGTACAGGTATACCTCGATACAATGTAACTGTAACTTTTCGTTTACATTGCCGATTTCTAGTGAACCAGCATTCAATCACTCAACGTAACCCGGGACGGGACTTGACAATCCAGCTTCACACTCTTCTTAATGTTTTTGATAAATGCCCGTCGAAAATTAGTGCATGTTGTTTGACGGAGTTGACCAATGATGCCAGGATTGCAGAATATTTTTTTCTATTTTAATTTGGATTTTATTTGGAGTTTCTACCGCAGCTTTTACGTCATTTTTGCTCAACACAGTAAAAACAACCATAAAGAAACAAGAATATTCATCGTTTAAAGCACGCCGTGGACCCTATTTTCCATCTTTCTTTTCGCAAATATAAACCATTAACAACGCCATTGACATCCACATTGATTCCGGCATCACTGCCAGACAGATTGATGTGATCCCTCTATCCTTTTTATTCCACGATTGCTGACGCATACAATCTCTGATTACCTAGGGAAGTAGGTTCATGAGTTGATGGGTCGATAGGTAAGGTCCAGGTGTGGGAGACTGCCTGTAGCACTGGTAACTTAGGTACTCAGTGCGTAAAACATGATCGACGGAAAACAAATCAAGGAAAACAAAAAAAACGTACCATATGCGTGGGATAAGATATAATTGGGGACATACTCTTATTGTAGGGTAATTTTAAGTGATAACTTTCTAGTGTCTTCTAAACAGTTACTAATAACCACCTTTGACCACATTTTGAGAAAATTTTGCATCCGAAAAGTCACAAGTTTTGTCCTCCAGACGACCCGGAACATCCGTAAAGTGGTCAATTCATCAAACTGATCCTAGAGCTCCGTATTTTTTTCGAAACCACTCATAGACGTCTTTTCGATTTAATTCGGCGTCATTACTGAAATTTAAACCCAAAGGACCACGTAATGTTCCTCCGAAAGATATGACACTTCCGTAAAAGTGATAAAATCATGAAACTGATCCTACCCAAGTAATAATTTTTGTTTTATGAGGGTTCTGTAGACCATGATTTAGAATTGTACAAAGCTTTGAAACCTCGATGAAACTTGCAATTTGACTTGGGTAGTGCTCCTTGGCTTTTTCGAAACCACTCATAAATGTATAACCAGAATGAATTCGGAGTTGTGGTCCTCGGGAAGATCCGGAAGTGGTGACACTAACACTGATCCTACAGCTCGGCAGATTCTTCGAAACCACTCATAGTCGTCATACTAGAATAAATTTCTAGTTGCAACTGGAATTTGAACCCAAGGGACCACGTAATAGTCCTTCGGAAGATCCGACACATCTTTAAAAGTGGTCAAGTCATGAATCTGATCCTAATTCTCATTTTTTTTTTTTTGAAATTGACTTCCAGGGCTGGAAAGCACCTCAGAGCGTTAGAAAAGCAACTTTGTGCATGTTTCTCACAACACTAGACAAAGAGTGTGTTGTTCCCCCATTTACTTGGCACACTCTTTTCCAACTAATCTGTGATAAAGCGACCCACACAATGAGCGGTACACTCCGTGCGGCGCAGGGAGCGAATATAATACAACAAGTGCTAATGTCTTCTTCGAATTCTTTGCAAACTTTCGATACCACGACTGCATGCATAGGAGCTGAAGAAGGGCATAACGAAGAAGAATTTTGTCTTTTTGCTGGGTTTCCCATTTGCAACCCTGGCGCTCTTTGCGTTGGAGCCGTCGGAGCGATGGCTACACTTGAGCTTTCGTTATTTCTGGGTGTGTGTCTGTCTTCTCTTCTCCGTTGCTCTACACTTGCGCAGGGTGAAAAACAAGCAAATTTTGTGTTTACTTGATTTTCACTTTGTTTATTTCTAGAAAATCAGTACATTGCGCGCATTGGGTGATCAGATGACAGCTCTGCCGACGTCTTATAATAAATTATTCGAAGATTAACCTGCGAAAACCATAAAAGAGAAATACTATCAATTTGTTTCAATACAAAATCCCCTTTTATAAATATTACTCTATTTTTTTCTAGAAATGATTTTTAATTATCATTCATTTGAAACGATAATCTTTAAAATTGGCCCAGTGGTTCAACAGTTATAAATTGAAAAAAATCATTTTCGAAAACAATCGATTTTTTTTACCACTCTAACATGGAAATGGTCACCCTAATGACAAAATTTTTAGAAAATACGGGGCTAATATTTTATGGTAAGGAACCAAACTACAATTCTTTTACGAAATTCTGAGAGCTCCTATGTACAACATTTTGCCATGGAATGGCTATATTAGGGTGGCCCAAAATAGCATTTTGTCAGGAAACCTGGGGGCTCACCCTCCACATGATAGCTTAGGGTGTCAGAAACAAACTTTTGTATGACGGCAACTCTGAGAAATGTTGCTTCGAGTTGCTAATTTGAGTTTTATTAAAAAAAGTCCCTTTTTCTTAGCTATTTAAAAAAAATATTTGTAATTTTTTTCAAATCTAGTGAAACTTAACCCATTCAAATTTTTTAGGGTCCAAACTATAGAATAAAAAAATTGTCACGGGTTGTTTTGTGTCTAATTTTGATGTTACAATCAGGCATGGAAAATCATTTACATTCATTTCATGCATTCATTTACATTCATTTGCCGCTAACTTTATTCATCAACAGAATTCCGCAAAACAATGTATTGAGCTTTTGTAGGTTTTGTTATAAACTACAACTTTTGTTAAAAACCCAAATCCGTATCTCTAATGCATGACGAACCAAAGCAAACAGAATCCACTACTGTTTTTCAGTGAATATATTTACATTCACTGAAATACAGTTACGAATTCTGCCCGCTCTAATTCGTGATGCATAAGAGATACAGATTTGAGTTACTGGCAAAAATTGTAACTAATGACAAAACCTACAAAAGCTCAATACATTGTTTTGCGGAATTCTGTTGATGAATAAAGTTAGGGGCAAATGAATGTGAATGATTGTCCATGCCTGGTTACAATTTTCTTAATTCTCTAAAACCATGATTTTTCATGAAGTGAGGTTTAATCATAACACTAGTAACAATCTAATAGAATAAAAAGATGGGAAATTTTATCACGAACAACTTTGCCATAGACAGTTTGGCCTTATCTTAAAACCTGGCTGAGATATTAACTATTTACTTAAGAAATAGGAAAATACATTTTTAAAAGTTTTTATAATTCTTTATATATTTACAGCTAACATCAACATAATAATCCTAATTATTATTTGGAGCTGATACATACCCAACTAACAATTTTAGCTGCAGATAAGCTTATACAGTCAAAATTTGCCTTATGCAGCTTATTTTAGCCTGCATAAGCTGGTATGTAGCTATAATTGTTTGTTGGGTAATTGATTGCAGAGGTTTTAATGCTATTATTTTGAAGTTTTCTGTTCTTAGCAACGGCCAATATTACTTCTTGATGTTTTTCAACATCGGTAGTTGGACTGTGCTCATTCAAATCTCCTGCCAATCCTAGTGCACGTTCTACCGGGTCATTAATTAAACACAACAAGTTATCGCATTTTTCTTTGAATTTCATGAATTCAAGGTTATTGGTCCAATTCTAAGGATCTTCTTCAAGCAAGAAATTAGGGTTGACATTTAAAATCTTGAAAAATTGGAGGGAAATTTTTCACTCTTGTTATGTTTTCGCCGTCATTTTGTTTTGAGAAGTTTTTGAGCATTTTCCTTTTCACTTTGAAGTCGAAAGTATCATCAAAAAATGCCAGGCAAATATTAATTTCTGACAAGTACCACAAGTGACTTGTGAATTTTTTTGTATGTTGACTGGCTGATTTCCTCATCCAATTCCAACTGCTCCACGGTTTGATACACGATTTCGATCTAGGTTCTCAACGACAGCGTTATTCAGTAATTTTATACTTCTGCTACGGCGTTGGTTTTTGGATCCTTGGCCAGATAATTCGCGCTTCACGATTGAGGTAGTGTTTCTGCCACTTTGCCAATTTTCTTATGTGTCGCTTCATCACCCTGTTTGCAATTTTCTAAACTTGCAAAACATGCCGGGATTTTGATCGGTGTTCTAACTGACATCTGTTGCCTCCAAAACTCTGCACGAACAGTATCATTCTTCATATGCTGTTCGAATTGACCACTTTGTCAAGCAGTTTTTGCGTGACTTTCTACCAGCGATTTCACAAAACTGGACCAACTAATTTCTATTTTTTTTTGTGAAACGCACAAATGTTGGCTACTTTTCTCAAGGTTCTAATAGAAAAAATCTTAAAATAATGTTTGATTTCAAAGTTCGAGTGGTAGTAAACGTCATTTTATCTGCTCGAATGAAGTGGTTAATTGGGATACTCCAATGTTGAAAAAAATTTCAATCGCATTTTGAACACATTCCGCATTTGCACCGCTTTCGTGTTCTTGTTTTGTGCGTTTTCAAGCTGCAAGAAGCTTAGAAATACGTCTAACCACATTCCGTTTGTGTTGATGTGGAAGGCCGGCTTGATCCAGATAGCAATAACTTCAGAAGCCACGATTTGGACACTCTTACTGATCGACTGTTTCTCATTTTCACGATAAAACCTAAAATAACCTATGATTTCTGATTCGGATGGTAGATGGTTTCTTGACAAATGTCTTCTTGCAATAGATGTTAATTGATCTGACTTCAACTTGAGTTTCGGGGTCATTTTTCGCACAGTACCAGTAGCTTCGAAGAACGAAAAAATACTAGTTTATCTTGTGTGCCTGCTGTGCTTATTATAGGTTTGATTATGCATAGACGAGTGCACGGGTGAACTTTTGTTCATCTACTGAAAAAATTTGACACAAGCTGTGGGCAGCTGCGATGAGGGGTTCTACAGGTGTAAAGAACCCACATCGCAGCTGCCCGCAGCTTGTGTCAATTTTTTTTCAGTAGATGAACAAAAGTTCACCCGTGCACTCGTCTATTATTGATACAACTAAACAACAGTTGCTTAGCAACTGTAGCCTATCAAAGTTATGTACACACAGGTACACACCAAAGCTAAAATGACCCAACAAAAAGTACCCTAGAGGATTGACAGAGGAATTAAAAGAGTATCGTCAAACTAAAGATCAAACATCAACCAATATTGGCCGTAGCTAGGATAAAGAAATTTCAGAATAATTCTTTAGAGACCGCTCTAACTAATTGTATATCAGCTGAAAACACTAATAAGGTTTATCATGATGAAAAACACAACCTTCCACTATAAATATATGAAGAATTATGAAAACTTGCCTAAATGTAAATCGTTTTAAGATAAGACCAAACTGTCTATGGCAAAGTTGTTTGTGATAAAAATTCCCATCTTTCTATTCTATTAGATTGATACTAGCGTTATGTTTGAACCTCACTTTCAATGATTAAATGCCATTAAGTACCAACAAAATCATTGTTTTAGAGAATTACAAAAATTGTAACATCAAAATTAAACACAAAACAACCCGTGACAATTTTTTTTTCTTATAGTTTGGACCCTAAACAATTTGTAAAAAATTTGAATGGGTTAGGTTTCACTAGATTTGAAAGAATTACAAATTTTTTTTTGAAATAAGCTTAAAAAAAGGTCTTTTTTAATAAAACTCAAATTAGCAATTCGAAGCAACATTTCTAAGAGTGCCGTCATACAAAAATTTGTTTCTGACACCCTAAGCTATCATGTGGAGGAGGGTGAGCCCCCAGGTTTCCTGACAAAATGCTATTTTGGGCCACCTTACTATATATTAGAATAACATCCGAAGTCCCTCCTTTCCCTCCTTTTCTGTATACGCGGCACAACAATTACTTTTTAAGCCCCACCCATTAGAACATCGACAAATCTTGCTAGGAGCGGGGCTTAAAAGTATTTTCTGTGCCGAGTAAGCAAAAAAAGAGGGATGTTAATCTAAATGCATATATAGAGGTACCCAAGGGGTGGTCACTCTACACACTTATTTTGCGCCAACATTTTTCTCAGTGTACCTCAGTGTGCCGCAGCTGTATCGGCAGTGCCAAGAAGCCATTGAACTGACTTTTGTTTGCTTGTGAATAATGCTTTGTTTGGCAACCCGGTATTTTAACAGCTCTTGTTTTTGTTTTAATTTTGTATTCAAAAACATCCATCTTCGGCGGAAGGCCGACCCCGCACAACGAACGACAATTATTAGTCAACCAGCCCTTCTGGGAGCCGGCGGAGGAAATGGATTTGCACCGAATTTGTCACCGCCCGAGTATCATCCGTCGGAAAACTGGAAACCAACACCGGCCGGAACACACGTCGGACTGATGAAGGACGCACCGCTGACCCGAAACGGATCAGTCAACTTCATTCAACCGGCACAGCAACAAGGCGCAGTGATACGAACTCGATAACAACACAGCCAACACCGATAAGCTGTTCAATCTGTTCTTCCTGTATGGAAATGTTGTCAGAATAAAGTTCCTGAAGACCAAAGAGGGTACCGCCTAGACCGCCTACCGGTCTAGATGGGAGAGGCCATCGCAGTCGAACCAGTCGAACGTACACCCTGCCGAACAATTCGATCAGCTTCAAGGTCTACAGCGCCTCCAAGAACAATCGCTTCCGAGACCAGCAAAAATCGCATTCTCCACTTCTTCAATACCCCACCCGTATGCCGTCCGAGGATCTGCTGCTGACTGCATTCACCACCAAGGACTGCCACCCGTTGCAAGTGCGAATGTTCCCGCTGAAATCGGAAATTTCCTCCTCCGGATTGGTCGAGTTCCCGAGCGTAGCCCTGGCGGTGAACGCCATCATGAAGTGTAACCACAGCGCGATCGATCACAAATGCACACAATTCCCGTTCATTATTAAGCTGTGCTTTTCCTCCTCCAAGTCTATGAACGGTGCGTGGAGCGAAAACACGTTAGCTTTCTTTTTCTGAGAAAAGAAAGGATTCTCAGGGCAAAGGCAGGAGAGTACAAATAATTTGTTGAACTATTTGAGATTTTGCCAACACGGTCCTCCAACATTATATGTGTTGGACGATGGAACGGTTGGTGTAGCAGCCACCGCCATGGATGTATTCGAGCAGTTCGAATGGTATAGTTTTTGTTTGGTTGTTGACTATCCGATTAAAACTCAAGCACCGCTTGTCGTGACCGGCCCGAGATGTCCAGCGTCGGCCACGGCTACACGAATTAGCGATGCAGCTCCCACGGCTGCGGCTGCTTCTGCTGGTCCGTCTCCTCTAAAATTCATAAAAAAAGACGAACCAGCAGCAGCATTGAAAGCAGCCGCAGCCGTGGGAGCTGCATCGCTAGTTCGTGTAGCCATGGCCGGAAACCTCGGTCAGGTCAAGATACCGCTGTCAGCTGTTCTTCATCTGGGAGGAAATGTGAATGCAACTGCCGTCACGGGTGTAACGATTTCGAGAATCCATGGCGAGACTTGGTGGGGATTCACGGTTGTTTTGAAAATAATTTGATTATATTGTGGCAACATCAATAACAAATTTTGACGCATGCATACTGCGTTCACTGAAACAAATCGACATGTACCGTTTATTGGATCCATCTTATAACATAGCAATGTCAGCATATTTATTCATTCTATGTGATGATTGATAGATTCCATTGGATTATCACTTAAAAACTATGACTGCGATATGGAATGATTTCTATCGTAATTTCACATACTTAGTACTTGATAATACTTTGCTTCGAACGTGGTTAGCGAAGGTAAGAATTATATGAATATTGTCTGATATATTTCATGGTGAAAAACTGTTGATATGTCATGGGTGGGAACAGACATCTAGAAACTAATGGAAAATCATATAAGTTTGCACTATGAGAAAATTCAGTAAAATATACCTGTTTTCATGATGAATATTGCTCACTAAAATATATATCTTATAAGATAATCATGTATATTTTATTGGAATTGCTTTTACTGATTTTTGACGTTTGTTGATATGTCGCGTGTAAATAGACATGTAGAAACTATTGGACTGTCATTTAACTTTGCAGTATAGGAAAACATGTATATCTCATTGTAATAGCTTGCTTTGATTTTTGACGTTTAAAGATTGTAAACAGATCTATCCCAATCATTAAATAGTCATATAGAAATGCCTTTTAAGAAATCCAACAGCAAGCATTTGTTTTTGCATGTTTTTCTGGGATGAATATCGCTCCCAATAAAATACATCTTACATGATTGTTCTTTATAAATTATTGAAACAATTTTCAACGATGTTAACGTACACTCATTCATATGATAATTGGTTCCAGAAAAGAATGTATTGAGATTGAAAAAAAAAATGATTCTACTGTAATATTTACTTTGCTATGATTCTAATTGTAAGCCTTCTACACGGCTAATTCAGATTCCAGCCCTAAGTAGTACTCGAACTTCATGAGCCAGTTCAATCAAATCATATAATTTAGTCGTTGATTTATTGCAAACAGGTGCATTAAGAAAGATTTGAACAAACCACACCACCGAAACGGAACATAAATTTGTCAGTGCTATTTGTCTTCACTCTAGCAAAACGAGCATAAAGTTGCACTACATTCCATGTCGGGAGAGCTGTTCTTACTTCATGCTATTTGAACGAGCTCAATCTTGAAGCCAGCCGTGGCCCAGTGGAATCGAGCACAGACACCGAAAGCATCACACCTCAACAGATCTTGATCGAATCCCAAATCAGCTACAATAAAAAAAAGGCACAACTGTGAAAGCTCTCCCACTGCCTGATGTTTATTTTTCGAATTTATTTTTACAAATCGATTAAATATATGTGTCAAAAGAAGAAGTAAATTTCATGTTATTTTCACATAAACTTTACTTCGATTGATTTATTGCACATATATTATATTGTGGTGAAAAGTATAGCTTATGCTTATGGGTTTCAAATCCATTTCAGTTAATTATTATAATTTAATCGATTTTCATTTATCATATGACGATCATATAAAAGTTACCAAATTATCAGCATTGTAAATGTATCAGATATTCATATAGAATTTACCTGACACATTTTCAATCATATCATTTTCAATGGATTATCTTATAGCGCAAATTTATTAGACTTCCACATAACAGGAATATGTCAAATTCGTTCAGTGTAAGCGCAGAAATAGTTCAGTGTTGCCAGTAACTTTAAAGATCATAAAAATTGTAACCATGGGTGCCAAACAGCGTCAATGACGACCCCCGGGTGTGCCCAAGTTTGATTTTAGCACACTGTGTAGAGTGACCAACCCCTTGGAGGTACCAGACAGTGTTGGCTAAAATTAAGATCAGATAATCAAAATCAGCTATCTTTCAAGATCAATATCACCTAAAATCACAGGCATCAATATCACCAGCCATCGGAAATCACCCGTAATTTTCAACAAATATCAGCTGTGATTTTCGATTCCTAAAATCAACTAACATCCATATCAACCAAGATCAAAATCATCAAAAATCATAGGATTAGAAGATATGTTAAATCCTAGAGTCTGGGACACTCCGAAATTCAAGCCAGCATTCCAGATGAAATTAAAATGGAAGATTTCAATCCAAGATAGCTTCTACAAATTCAAGATGGTGAACCAATTTGGAATCCAAGTTGGCAGCCAAAGATCCGCCCCCATATTACATGGATTTGGATGCAAATATGCTGAAGTTTTCGTGTAGGTAATATCAAATTTTTGGAAGCGCTTGCCGGAAATTGACGGGCTGGTTGAAAATGACCAATAAAATATAGCACATTTATAATTCAAAATTTGTGTGCAATAGTTTAAAAAATTATAGTTATAGTGTTATAGTTTAAAAAATTTCAATAATATTGCCAATAAATGACGGCGTGCTTAAGAAAGTTATTTACGATATGTATGTATGTATGTATGTAAGTAGCCACCATCCTAGCTTGGGTCTTGCCCTGCATGCGGCTCCACTCAACAGCAAGATCAAATTCCGTCATCATTCTGAATTCAACATACTGCTGTATGAAGGGCCAAAAAGGGTTGGGCGCGCCCGTAAGCAGAGGCACTTACGCGAAACCCGCGGGAATTAGAGAATCTCCTTCCAACAATATGATCCAACAAAATTAATAACGAAATTCGCAATACATGTTAAGCTTTCCATGGGATGGTTTGTTTAAGAAGAGCGCGTCAAATTCATTGCAACTGTTGGAGTGAAATGTAACTATCTAAAATGACAGTACACATTCCCTCCTAGACTCCGGTTGGCACTCCACTCCATTGTCCAGTTACAACTTCAATGATGCCCTGATGCTCCCTCCCCTCCCAGTATTTATTGTAATTTACATTATGAATTTATATATAATCATGTAATATATAATGTATATAAAATATGTAATAAAATAAAAAAAATATAATAAAAAATAAAGATGTTTTACAAAATACAAATAACCTAGATTATTGGGTCCTATACACACACTTTTTGTTTTATGTGCCATGAAATGACATAATGCATCATTGTATGTTTTGAAAATAATACTAAAGTATTGAATCAATAGACCGAAAATCGAGGTTATTTGGACATGAGACATTATATTTAAAAGGATACTACCAAACCGACCATCAAAAGCAGTGCGCCCACAAAAGCAGACACGTCCCCTCGAAAATGCAATCGAGAAATGTACAAGAACAATCCTCAACTGGAACGTACTCACCAAATTAATATATCCGGGAGCGCATTCCCGATGTCGTCGAACGGCAAAAAAAAAAGGGAACTCGGTGAGCAAATTTGTGATACGGAATTTTCACTGAAAACAATCGCGAATTTCACCACACCCAACTGCGAAACACGTTCAGAAGCACTTTTGGTACACTTTCGATACCAATTTCATTCGAAAAAACTTACTTACTCAACACCGATCGTGCCAAGCTCTTTCACGCACCTAATGAAAATAATCTGATATCGCCGGTTGTTGCGGCATTCTCTCCTTCGTCGGTCAGGGAGTCCACTCACACTCACTTGTCCCATCTGCAATGGCGGTTTTTGCTTAAGAAAGTTATTTACGATATGGCCAAAAATTTCCGAAATAATAGACATAGGAAATTTCGAATTATAAATGTGCTATTTTATTGGTCATTTGCAACCCGCCCGTCAATTTCCGGCAAACGCTTACAATAATTTGATATTACGTACACGCAAAATTCAGCATATTTGTAGTTCTGTGTCAAAATTTCAGCTCAATTGATCACAACAAAACATAGTTGCAACATGCCTATTGTCCTATTTTAATGGTCACCACTAGACGCTGTTTAGGAGCCGCCATATTGAATTTTGGTCCGCCATATTAAATTCCTAAACGGCGGCGGATGTTTATTTTCCGCTTCTACTCATCAAGCCTATTCCGTACATACTCATATTGCATGGGTTTAGATGCATATTCGCTGTCCGGAGGCCACCATATTTGATGTTGGTCTGCCATCTTGGATTCCGAAATGGTGGCGGATGTCGGTTTATTACTTTAACTGTAATACCAGGGTATTGATTTTCAGTTTAGTGATTTTGTTATGTACCTCAATATCAGCTAAGATAAAATCAGCCGTGTTTGTGATTTTGCTGACCTCAAGATCAGCAGTGATTTTCGGCCGTTCCTGGTTTTGGATTTTTTGGATTTATTCCATCACTGGTACATGTGTTGCAGCGTCAGGTACTCTATTTTGTAGTCTGTGAAAGGGATTTATAGGTTTTTGACTGCACTGTCCTCTGTTAACAACTAACGGAAAACAGAGTATGCGTAATTTCCGAAAGATGTCACTGCCCAAGTAACAATTCTACAATCCATCTGCATCCACTCTGATTTATGATGGATTTATAATGGCAATGAATAATCCATTTAGTTTAAATACAGCATTTCACAGTGTAAAACGTTCCTGCTTAGTAGTTCACCTTTTCGTTGTTTTAAAAACCTTTTACAGTCTGACGAGAAGTCAAAAAATGTCTTGTTTTAAAATTATATTTAAAGTAGTTCCCAATCCCACCATAAAACTGTTCTATAAATCAATCATAAACTTCATTAGTTTTTTTTATTAATGTCTTGATAAAATACTTTATAAACCTGTTCTATCATTATCAAAGCAATCACAAAACCATTAGGTTTTAAATGAGAGTAAAAGGCATATATTGTTAAACGAAGTTGGAGGAAAAATTCAAGCGATGCTAACGACCGAGGGGAAGTCGATTTCAGTAAAATTTAGTTCTTTAGAACCAGCACGTCCAGAACCATCCGGAAGAAAGGGATCTTTTCGGGAATGATCGAGGTTACAGCTGTGCGAAATGCGAAATGTTGTGAGCACTTTCTGAGTAACTGCTTTCAAGCCATCGGGAGAGAATCGCCTGGAAGAAAGCTGATTCGCATAGCGCAACTATCGAAAGATAAACAAACTTTGACGTTTAACATTTTGTAGGCAACATTGCCGCCATAAATGCTGCCATAAATCTGAACGGGTTAAGATCAAGCAAAATGGCTTTAGATAAAAACAATACAGCCTACAAGTTTTCTTCATAAAAGCCCATTCAAAACCTTGTGAATTTGTTAAGGATTTCTTGAAAGCAAAATAACTTTGTCACAACTGGCCCATGAAAATCAACTTTTATGCCTCCGCCATATTACAATTATTTTATTTGTTTTTTACAACCTTCGATTTTCAATCTAAATATATTTCCTTGGATATAATTTTATTTTAGCTAATTATGCATGAGAAATATTTAGAATCCAAAAATCATGAGAAACAAAAATCTAGGCTAAACTTAATGATCGATATGAAGAATATATTTTTTTCTTAATGTGAAATAATTAGTAAAATCGAATTTTTCCCGTGGGTGCACACAAGTTTTTCGATGTTTTCACGTACATTTCACATCAAATTTTATATGACACCTAAAACTAGGCCACTTCATGAGAACTATTTTATAATTTTGGAAATTCGGCAGGATTTATACACGATCAGTTTTAATTATTTTGATAAGATCGGATGGTATTTATGAATCCTTTTTTATCTTGATTGTTGTTTTTCTACTGAACTTAGCAAGCAGCTAGGATAAATGGTTCGAATAATGGTTTAATTGTTGCCAAATAACTTTTATTGTAGCTTAAATACGGTTTTGAAATGGATCTCAATGCGTTTATCGTACATCCATTTTGCAGTAAATCAATCTTGAAGAGCTTCGAAAATATACCCCTCAGAACCTTCTCCAGGGTGGGCCAACAAGACAGATTCTAGCATCAATAAGGTTTTGGTGGATGCATCAATGACAAAGCAATCTTGACCAGGGTTTTATGAATGTTGTTTTATAGTAGCTTTGTAGAATTTTATAAAACTTAAAATGTTACTTGGGTACAGTAGTGACATCTGATGGAAAATAAATGCAGAAGCTTTTTCTAAATGGTTAATTAATAGCCATGAAAGTACTCAAAGAACATACACACAAGATGAGATCAGGCAAAAGTTCAAAAAAAAAAGCTGTGATTCACCCATTTCATCCCATAAAACCATTTTTCCAACAGGATGGAAACAAACTGCTGCTTTTCTATAAATATTCCAGCTACTTCCTTATTAATAGTCTCCTTTTGAATTGCCGAATTAATTACACCCACCACGTCATTACGTTGTAATAACTTTTTTTTCGCCGTCTCTAAACAAGAAGCAAGGCCATCCCTCAGCTCACAGCCGTTTGCCAGTTTGGGTATCTATGAGGGGACATCGCAAACCGTGCTTTTCTCCCGCACCTTCTTCCTATCTCGGATCCTCTGGCTGCCCCGTCAAAGCATATCTTCCAGATAGGTAACTACCTACTACCTACTGTGAGCACGGCGTAAATAAACAATCGCATCTAGAGCTCTACAGCAGGGCTGGCAGACGAGGAGGATGCAGTGGCAGTAAAATTTATTATTCAGCACGCGCGAAATTGATGTTTATGACTTGGTGTCCACAGGCATGACGGGGGTAGGGGCTGTAGCAAGGGATGTGTTAATCTTCCAAAGGTATGGGAAATGGATGTAATGTCGGCCTAAATGCCCCTAATTTGGGCCCATATATAAATTCAGCAATCGACTAAATTTTCAATTGCGACCAAAATATCCATTAGTACCGTACCACCGTCCCAATGAAGCGTTCATCTAGATAAAATTGATAAATAGCAGATTTTTAGCGATGAGCCCAATCTTAGATCCATAGACCAACATTAGAACCATTTCCGTCGTATGTCGTTAATTCAGGGACCTATATTTTTGGTCTTTTTTTATCAGATTCATTGATTAGTTAAAAGCGAGTGCGATTCATACACATTAAGCCAGGCCTCCGCCTTATTTTTAAAACCACGGATCTGTTCGTTAATTCTAAAAAATCAGTGAAAAATTCAAAATTTATAAAATATTCCGAACATGTACAGACTTTGTTCAGTTAACGATCATTTGAAATTTTACCGACTGCTTAAATACCGTAAGCCCCTTACTACGTCCCTGCCAATCAAAAACCTACCTGCTGTTGATGTTTTCCCTGCTCGATGATGTTCCTCTAATATTTCACAAAACACTCTCGGATGCTTCTCCCACCGTCTCCTGTTATTCTTCTTCGCTTAGATCTCGCAGTTTCACGAAGCAAAACACTAAAAACACACACACACACGGACAGATGGTAGATGTGCCCACCACCGTTTTATGTCGCGTGTCGGAGACGTTGGAAAAATAAACTGTGCTCGCTCACCCACCTGGCCGCGGTCTCACCTTTCGCTTCTTCCTGGACCCGCAGCAGCGCGCTATATTTTACAACACTCACGAAATATTCTCCGATGAACTGCCACCAGGAACTACACTCGCCTATACGTTCTGCACTCGGCGTCGATGCTGGTTATGGTTTTATTTTCGATGGAAAAATTCTCATAACATTCACTCCATATAGCGCCGGGAAACGCGGTCGGGTGGTGGAAGGCAGCAGGTTGAGCTGCACACTTGAGAGTTCGTTTTTCTCCCAGAATGAATTTTCACGTCACTTCTTGATCGCGCGCCGTTGTGGATGATGCTGTTCAAAACTCGAGGGCTTTTGTTTTTACTGCTTCTTGGCTGGCTTGGCAGATGCGGATGAAGATGCCGGCACAGCTGCTGTAGTTGGTGTAGTTGTTTTTGTTGATTGCCTCCTCAATGCCACCGCTCGCTGCTGCTGGTAGTTCTAGTCTCAGTAGTGATGACGTAAAACGAGCGGAAAACTTTCCTTCCATCTTGTGCTTGAGGTTGACCCAGTCTCAGCAGTCGGCAGTAGCACGATTTTGGCGGGGCAGATTCTGGGGGAGGAGAAATGGGGAAAACTTTCCTTAAATGCAATCGGAAGTACTCTCATTGGAATGGAAGTGTGGGGCGTATGTAGCAATCAAAAACTGTGGAATGTGAGTGGGACTAAGAATGCATTTGATGGTTTGAGAGCGACGTGGAAGTTTATGATGAAAACTGTACACGGTTGGTTTGTTAGGAAATTATAAAAAAGAACTTCCCGTTGGATGAATCATTAAAAATCCTGCTTGATACAACAGAATTTAAAAAAATCGACCAAATTAACAAATAAACATACTCACCCAAAAAATTAATGAGCAACTTCAAAGGAAAGTCAAAGTAAACTCAAACGAAGCCATGTCATCTACAAACACCATTTTGTATGAAGTATTATTAAAGTTTTGACAAAGAAAGGAAGCTCATCTCTGCTTCGAAAAGCGAAAAGAATCGATTTACTTTAGAGTGCCACCTAGCGGTGGGAAGTACGCTTTTTACACGGAAAATATTGATAGCATTATACAGGTGGGCGTTGGCCAAATTTGGATTTTTCAGATATAATCCTAAATAGGACCTAGATTATTTAATACCCTAGTAACCTCAAGTCCGTGCTCTGTCACAATGTTTCATTGTGATTAATCAACACTCAAAGGGGTAAAATATAAAATTTGGGGTAAATTTGAAAGAAAGGGAACTTGGAGTGTAGAGCGCACTACCCACTGGACAATTCTGAAGCCTGGCCAAGTGTTTTGATTGAACGTCATTTCCAATTTAGATATTGATACATTCAAACCATTGGCATTTGAGATAAGACAGAGATAGGATGTGGAGGGCCCGCTTAGGAGGAGCGTAACCCATGTTATGGCTTCCATTTATTAAATAGTTCAGATAGGCTAGAAATGACAGGTTTATAGTGAGAGAATGTACCATATTGGGAAAGCATAATTTTCATAGGGTTCAAAGCGGCTGAGCTGTTCGTTTGTAGTTTGACCTTCCTTCAAAACCAATTTGGCTCTAGAATAATTTTAAACTTGTTCTTTTGTTCTGCATTATTCACATGTTGCAATTATTGAAAAGAGATCGATATAAGATAGCCACAGAGAACAGACGTTGAGGCTCCAAAATGTCTCTAAAAACTTGTGTAAAGATTTCTATTTGACTTAAGCGCCACTAACGGCGACTTCCCCACTTAAAAACCCTCTTTGACATCATGATGGCGCTGGCGTTGCAAAGCTTACACTAAACACTAAGTGCTGCTAGCGTCAAGTGGCAATTTTCAGCAGATAACACTAGTTTACAAAACAACATAAAAAGTGTGAACTTTAGTGGTTGACCAACGTTTCTAATGCAAAATCCTACGCTGAATTCAATGCCGTGGTCAGAAAAAATTAAAGTAGAGCAATTTTTGAGATATACAAAAAATTTGATTTTTTGAATTTTGGACAAAAGTACGATTACTAAAATGTCAATATCTTTGGAACTAGTACACCAATTTTAAATCTTTTTTTATGAAAGTGAAGCTAAATAAATTTGCTATCGTTCACTAGAAGATAAAGTCTTAATTAAAAATTTTGAAGTCATTTAAAAATTTACAGCTTTTTTTATTTTTCCTGCGAATTTTCCATAAAAATCTTGTTTTAATCAACATTTTTAATGAGATAAAAAGATTCAAAAAATCATTCCATAATTTATTCTTAATGTCCATTAAAAACTGGAGAAAATGAGCCTTTAATGGATGAAATCGGTTGGAAATTGTCGAAGTTATGAAATTTTTTGTAAAGTCATGTAAATTGAATGTTCCAAGATTGGCCGTTGTCCCGCTCCTAGGTTCATGCACCACTTCCAGTAGGTCAATTTGACAGCGTTCTTTCTTTAACATTGCTTAACGATGTATACGACAAAACGTGAATTCAAGTGTAAAAATGATCCTCAAAAGTTTTGTTACGTGTGTGGCAACTATATATTTACAAAATCGGTCAATTCCAAAAGTATTATGTAGTTCGTGCAAAACGTGCTTGGCTAGGTGGATGTCAGGCGCAAGGTAAATTGATTTTTTGAATAACTTTCATATAAACAATTTATGTACAGCATGGTAGTGCTTTGTTCTTTCCTGATCGACATTATCTTACTTCATCTATTTTTGATAAGTGTTAATGTCTTACTTACTAACTCACTTATTTGTTATCTGTCAGTCGCTATTTGTCCTTTGACATGCCCACCATATGGCGTCGACCGTTTTGTCATGCAATGGATTGTTATTTCTGCTTGACAAAAGTTAAGCAACAAGGACGTCACAAAACAGTTGAGTATCCACAAGTGGCTTCTATGACAAAACCTGTTCCACATTCAAGTTCGGTCCCGTATCCTGTTTATCTGACGCAAAGATAAAGGAAGGTGTATTTGTTGGCCCACAGATCAAAAAACTGCTCAATGATTCCGCATTCAATACAGTTTTGACACCAGATGAGGAAGAAGCGTGGAAATCGTTCCAGCGTGTTGTCACAACCTTTTTAGGAAATTTAAGAAGCCCATATTATGAGGAAGCCGTCGATGAATTGCTCAAAAATTATGAAAATAGAAAATAGGTACAGGCCGGACTCGATTATCCGGAGGCTCGATTAACCGGAGGCTCGATTATCCGGGGCTCGATTATCCGGAGAAAATGGCTCGATTATCCGGAGTCATATTTTTTTACCTATCTTGCAAATTATTTTTCATAAACCGCTTGGAAAACCGACTTTCGATCCGAGGACGAGTAACATACATCGTTCGACTCTGTCTGACAAGATCGGGAAAAGACTATATTTAAGTGTTTGTGTGTCTTTGTTACAAAATCCGGCGTTAAGGGGCTTTGGATTAACTTTGACCTGAAAGGAATCAAACATATCATCATGTGCCACAACAACATACAAAAACTGAATCCCATGATCGTCCATTCACTAATTACGTCACGTTTCAGGGGGCGGGGGAATGGCAACCGAACAAAATTTTTGAAGATCCGTAAAAAAAAATGTACCAAAGGGCCTTTAAAGGGGGGTTTCGTGAGAACTGGTCTGTTGGTGGCTTCATACCTGAAAATTTATGTCAATTTTCTTATATTATTTTGTAGTTCAATTCATTTATTCAACATTTCAGTAAAAACAGTAGTTCATCAGTAAAGTGATTCAGTAAATGACTATTTTTTCAAGAATATTTACTCTGATTTCACGAAGTAAAAACTGCCGTTCCATTTGGTTTTCCTCAGCCCATGTGATGATAGTGTCAATACTGTTCAGCGCTGATTGATCTGGAACCGGTTCGTACTTCTCATCTTGGTTGTCATCTGCTGTAGAAATGTTTGCAGTTTCATCAAGAGTGGTGTTCGTCACGCTTTCTCCGTTATAAAAATGTGAATCATGGTTAAGAACAGCATTGACTATGTCAGCATCAGACATGACATCGAATTCCGCATTCTCGTCTTCATTTTCGCCTGCAGCCGCTTTATCAGCAACCATCAGTTGAATTGTAGTCAAATGTTCCTTTATGACCGACAACGGTACATCATCTTCTTCGTCAAATTTTGGTTCGGTGTATAGCAACTTCCAGGACTTGGAAATCGATTCGGCCGAAACTTCTTCCCATGCTTCAGCAACCCAGAATATGGCGTCCTTGATGTTGATTCGCTTTATGTTTTCAATGAATTCTCCAGGTCGTCCGAGTATCTCCCTCATCAACTTTTGGAGGTAATTGGTCTTCACCATTTGAATAATATTCTGATCCATTGGTTGCAGTATAGCGGTTGTGTTTGGGGGTGGAAAAACAGTTTTAAAAGCTCCATCTGGAGTTTCAAGTTCATCGCTGCTGCAATGTGCGGAACAGTTATCCAATACCAACAGAAGATTCGCAGATTTCAGATAGGCAGTCATTTTAGGGACGAACTCTTGGAAAAACCAATCCCGAAACAGTCCAAGTGTCATCCAAGTATTTTTTGAAAACGTATAATTCACTGGCAGCACACGTATGCTCTTAAGAGCCCTTGGTTCCTAATGGTGACGCACTTGTCTATTTTTAATTACAATTCGATTTTGGTGAGATATTTTCAAAAAAAAAAATTGTTACACTATCATCCCTAGAGCACCGGAACTAATATTTGCAATGTTAACATTTCAAAAAATTTAATGGAAAATGGTCGAAATTGATCGAGTGCGTCAAGTTAGGAACCGCGTCAAATATGGTGCCTTCACGGTAGCCGTGATTTTTAGCCAAGCTCAACTTTGTCTCTACACACTCGTGAGAGTCGCGAGACTACGATTTTTCTCAAGTTGAGGGGTCCCAATGCGTGGTTGGCTACACGTTCGCTTCTCAAGCGGATGGTCCATGGGTTCAATTCCATTGATTTTCTTATCGAACTTTGATGTATTTTAATGTGCCTCATGATAGGTTATTATCCAAGTCTGATTCTGGTCACTTTCCCGGGGCACCTAGAACTTGTCCGGAAGTGGCCAATATGGTCCAAAATACTTAATTGTTTCCACCATTGATTTGGTTATCGAATTTTGATATAATCTGATGTGTCGCATGATTGGTTATTATTCAAGTCTGGTAAAGGCCACTTTTCCGGAGGCACCCGGAACTTTCCCGGAAGTGGCCAATATGGTCCAAGGTACTTAATTTTTGCCACCATTGATCTTGATATCAAATTTTGATTTAATTTGATGTGTCGCTTAATGGGTTTTGTTCCTTTCAAGTCAAATTTAGCCTCATGGCCCATAAACGCCGGAACTTGTTCCGGCCATATCTACAAAACCAGTGGTCCGATTCCATAATCCTTCAATAGCGTTCAATGGGACCACTAAAAACATTAAATGAGACCACATAAGACCAAAAATATTTTTTTTTTTCGATGGCTCGATTATCCGGAGGGCTCGATTATCCGGAGTGAAATTTTTTTCAAGACTCCGGATAATCTAGTCCGCCCTGTATAATTAAAAAATATTGTGTTTGTTACATATAATTAATTTCAAATCCTTTTATTTCACTGAACACAGGTGTGAATATGTCTTTGAAGATACATTTCCTACATTCTCACATGGATTTTTCCCGGAAAACCTTGGTGACGAGAGTGATGAGCACGGCGAACGTTTTCACCAACAAATGAAGATGATGGAACGTCGTTACCAAGGGTTTTGGGATGAAGCAATGATGGGTGACTATTGTTGGTTTCTGATTCGAGAAACAAGTTCAAAACATCGAAGACAAAGTCATTCGATTCTCAATCATTTTTAATAAAACCTAAATAAATTTCTTTTGTATCAACTCGGTTTTAAATCCTGATATGCCTTAATCAAATTGATATGTAGAGAAAAGAATCTCCCATGAAAACTTTACATGCGATTTGGATGCTTAGAAAAGGAACTCTAAAGCTGTTGTATTTCAGCAACATTTTTAAGTGTTTTACAAAAATGCTCATAACTTCGACAATTTCCAACCGATTTTATCCATTAAAGGCTCATTTTCTCCGGTTTTGAATGAAATTTAAGAATAAATTATGGAATGATTTTTTGAATCTTTTTATCCCATTAAAAATGTTGATTAAAACAAGATTTTTATGGAAAATTCGCAGGAAAAAAAAAAAATGATGTAAATTTTTAAATGACTTCAAAATTAAATTTTTAATTAAGACATAATATTCTAGTGAACGATAGCAAATTTATTTAGCTTCATTTTCATAAAAAAAAAGATTTAAAATTGGTGCACTAGTTCCAAAGATATTGACATTTTGGTAATCGTACTTTTGTCCAAAATTCAAAAAATCAAATTTTTAATATATCTCAAAAATGGCTCTACTTTAATTTTTTCTGACCACGGCATTGAATTCAGCGTAGGATTTTGCATTGGAAATGATCATCACCTTACCGAGTTCAAAAATGCTGTAAACTAGTGTAATTTATCGATACTAGCGCCAAATTGGTCGGAAGTGATAAATTTATAGAGGAAATCAAGAGATGCTAGCGCTACGTAACGGCAACGTTTCCACCTAACTTTACACAAGTTTCTGACCGAACTTGGACGTCTGGTCTGTGTGAGATAGCTTAATACAATTAAATAGAAATGCCAAAAACTTATCGAGTAGTTTAGCTGTTCTGATTTCGGTACAGTTTGATGTGATTGAGTGTCGGAGTTTGTGAGTAAGCTGAAGGATGTCTTGCTGGATACGCCCAAGACTGGACGGGCGGTAACTGGTGGCCGTGAACGGTTCCTAGGGAAAGCACTAGATGCAACCCTCATCCCAGATGACCATGGCAATACAGGAAGTATTACAACAAAGGTAATTGCTATTAGATATTTTGAAAACAGTGACAAATAGCGGACATGAAGAACCAGTGGAGGTGCCGGGCAAAGGTGTTTATCCTAGACAAATGGTATGTTACAAATTCGCTGTTGTCGTTGTCGTAGGCGCCATCGTAGTCGCTGTCGTAATAGCCGTCGTAGTCGTAGGCAGTACCGTTAGTATATTTAAAATTAACCATCCACCGCTGAAAATATGGATTATCGCATATTTCTGTTGTTCATTACATGCCAAGTGAAATTCGAGAACGTAATTTCATTTAAATAGCTTGTTTAACCAGGTCTTAAACAATCTTCACGTCGGTCATAGCTTGTTATGATTGCCTGAACCATGCGCAAAGAGAAAATCGAAACATTTAACGTCGCGTGAAAGTGAATCTTAATGAAGGCCTAAGTACTCTTTCATAGCTTTTAGTTTAAGGATTTCAAAGATCGTCGGTTGCAGTGGCTTGCTTACTGAGCAGAAAAACGTGATCCCATATTAAAAATGTCATATTAAAAATGTATGGTAAGATCGCTTGTTTATCGTGTATTTTGTAAAACTTTTCGTTGTCGTCGGTGCCGGGTTTGAAAACTTGAGTAACGCTATAATGTGATATGAGGGGCTCGGTGGCCTTAGAGCAACCGGTTTTGCTTACTGAGCAGAACATCATGAGTCTAATCTCAAGCCCATCCACATTCAAGATTCCTCAATCGTTTTATTTGTTAACATGACTACATGGTAATAACAGCAACTCGATGATTAAAAAGGAGCTCGGCTGCCTAGTGGCAAACGTTTTTGCTTACTGAGCAGAAGACCGTGGGTTTAATCCCAAGCTCCTTCGCGTTATATGATTGTTGGGGCATCAATTCAGCTTATCGTTTACCAAGACGAACTCTGCTGCAAACCCAACCCTATTACCCAATATCCCAGTGATTCCTCGTGGAAGTGCAGAGGTGTTCTCGGCTTCCATCAAAGCGAGTGTCACGTCAACACATTCCTACCCATTCCTTTCTTGACCTGTGTTCGGGCGCGGCCGGCGCTGGTATTGCCTAGTTTTAGATCACCAGTTTTTACACATTGAGGATGATTGCTAGTCCCAAGCATCGTCTATTGGTTAACAGTAGCAACCGTTCGCGGTCAATCATGCTCATGCTCATGCTCAAAATATTGATAGCATTATACCAGTTTCAATGGCAGGTACAAGTACAGTTTTACTGCATTAAAGTGGTTTTATAAAAAAAATTAAATATTTTCCTACCAATACAATTCATTCGTATAGTACGGTAAAGTAGAAAATCGAAAATTCCGAAGCAGGCCATTTGATTTTACTCTCGATCCATATGTAAAACATAACGTCGAACAAAATGCGCTGTATTCGCACAACGTTATATTTGTACAATTTGTCGAATTGAAACATGCTTATTGTGGTAACCAGCGTTGCCAGTATTCCAGATTTATCTAGATTTTCCAGATTTTTAGTCGTTTTGCCAGATACACAGACAGACCACGTATATTTCCAGATTTTTTAAGTATGTTCCAGTTTTCCCAGATTTTTTAAATTTGTTGCATTTAAAATATCAATGCAATTGATTTACCCTCTAATAGAAAATAAAAATCCAAACATGCTACTTTAATTTTTAAAGGCCATCAACGTTGGGCATTATTGGAATGTTAAAGTAATTCTGAAAATAGTTCACAGTTAAGTGTGAGGCGAATTCTTTGTGAAATCAAATGAGAATTTCAAGCTACTCCTGAGTAGAATTACATCCATCTTTGTGGGCTTCGGGGTCGTGCGGCGTCACCCATCATTTAGGCGAATTGTGATTTCTACGAAGTGAGGGTTAGATTCCTGCTCCAGCCGGTGCAAATTTTGGCAACCTGAAAATTTCCCTACTGGTCTAATGGGTGTGGTGTATTGTCCGTTGTCTAGTGTTAAATATTCAGTCTGTACAATCTCTGGTTAAAGACGGTGTCAATTGTCTTGTCAACTCTGATGATAATTGCATGGAGATTTTGTCAATAAAGGAAAAACAATCCGGAAGAGAAATCATAGAAAATTCTTACTATTAAACTTAAGGAGTATGCTGATACGAATCGTGAGAATAATTTCAATGGAATTCTGTCCATGGGGATTAATTTTAATAAAATTTTAAGCGCAATTTCTGGGGGACTTTCAAACCCATTTTCGTAAAGTACTTGAGTACTTAGGTAATACTGAAAAGGATACTTTCTCTTTTGATAATTATGGCTATATTGACCAATTCCACACTATATTTGCCGCTGAGTTATTAACGAAAGACAAAGTCGATGAAGAGAATCAATCAAAATCAATTGCACTCCATTGCCTCTAAGCCCCTCAGTTGAGAGCCTGCGTAAAGTTCTAGTTGAGGCATAATAGCCAAAAAAGAAAAAGAATAAGATTGCATTTTTATTTAAACCGTTTGGCAGAAACAGTATGAAGCATGTTTGCAAAACTGTAGGTACTCAATTAGAATATCGAATGAATCATGAAATGAATAGATAAATGCAGACAGGACCTCTTGGAATGTTAATCTAGATATGTCCAATATATACCTAAATACAAAAATAAACTTGTTTGTACAAATTGTTGTGAGCTTTAAAATAACACTTCGTATTAAGCAGGATGAACTGTAAAGCTAACGGTCATTTCAAAACGAAGTCAGAAATTATACCATTTTATTCCAGATAGGAGTAGAGGAAGAAAAATTGGATGTTGATTTTTCAATCGTTAGAGTAAACACTTTCTGGTTCAATGTTTGCATGACGTTACTGTCCCTTTCTTTGGTTTGGACCGATTTGAGATTTTTATATTTGCTTTGTGATATAAGGAGCTTGATGACCTTGTGGCAACCGATTTTGCTTACGGCTACAATTCGGCTATCTTTGTTAAGATGAGATAAAGCTTATTAAAATTCGGTTGGAACGAATGCGAAATCGAAATAATAGGGTTTTTGATCTAGTTTTTGTCCTACTTAGCACAACCTACGCTTTACCTCTCTTTCTTGAATGGGTTTTTACAATAAATTATCATTCTATCAAAGATGACTTCTAAATTTATTCCCCTACCCATAAATACCGTGGAATTTGATAAAGAGCCACACATTGTTGAGATATTGTCAAAATTCTAACACTGCTTCTTGATTCCAAATTCGTCCTACGAGTTTCAATTACGTCCAAACGCATTGAAACGCCATTAGATTTTCTTCGTCCTACGAATGAAGGTGAAAAAGCGAGTTCGCTAGGAACGCTTCTTTTGTTTTGAGAACAATGAGTGTAAATATTCACACAATGCGCTCTAATAGGCTTTGTGATGTAGCTTGTGAACTAACGCATCGGTACAAACGTATTACTAATTTGTGCACGGTGAAATCATTGATTATACTGATTTTTTCTACTCGATAGAACGGAAATGGACGATTGCGACCAAGTAGTGCTCTATCCTATTCGAGTTTCAGGAATTGCGTGTAGATCAGAAATTCATATAAAATCCTTTTTAGGAGCAGTTGTTAACATCGTCGTTGAGGTCACCGTCGGGACTGAAACAGAATCGAGTATATTAAAGCCTACCCAAGTAGCGCACCTCAGCCGTAGAATGTTGCAACGTGCTACTAGGGTAGTAACATGTGGTCATGAACGAAATTTACTTTGAAGAAGACATTGATGCTTGCCGTCCACCTCTTTAGTCATTTCGTGATCAATCTAATATGATGAAAAGTCTTTCTCAAAATGCCGTTTGAATCATTCCTGATAATCATAATAGGGTAACTGATGATGGTTGGACCTATTTAGGCCGGTTTCAAACGACGTCAACATTCATGTCGCATTTTTTTTATGAATTAAACATATGTAAAATGCGTGATTAGGGGAAAGATCTACCTTTCTTGTTTCTAATAATAACATAAAAAGTTAAATATTATGAACAAATGATTTTATAACACGTTTTTATTCAGCAAAGAATTATGATGTTAGTTGGACCTAAAAAATGATGATGGTTGGACCTATTTTTGCAAATGCTAGTTTAGCCCATATTTGTTCAAAAACTTTGTTTAGAGCTTATTGGTTTTCATGAAAAAACCCTTTTTATACAGTTTTTATGAATTTGCTATTTAAAAAAAAAACAAGACGCCTGTGGACTTGGAGACATACTTCAAGTCCCCGCGTACATCGTACGGGCTAGGCAAAAATGTGCGTCTATCTTGAAAACTGTCGCTTTAATGGCCCTTCGCTCATTTTCAACTTCTATTCAATTTTCATACTGCCGTACTCTAACGGAACTATCCACCTACCCTCTTCTAAAGATCATTCTCTAGCTAATAAATCATCACACTAAAGCTTCATGTTAGCATTTCCAACCAACTCCAAGAAATTTGAGTTTAGCTTCGTTTTTAATAAAGTTCACTTTTCACGCATTAGCTATTCATCATGGCTCATTTTCTCGGAAATCATTGACCCGATTTGGATTTTTTTTACGTGAAGCTATACACTCAAAAAAATGTGCACGTCAGATTCATGTGTTTTAACGCTTGCCTGTTCAATTGATCAATCACAATGATTGTATGTGTTTTCCACATTGATTCAATATGTTATACACACTTATTTCTCGTGTTTCTAACTATGAAATGATGAAAGATAGCACATAATAAATTCAATTGCAATGCACGCTACATTCAATTAAAATATTCATGAATCTGCGCTACATTGAAAAACATACAAATTCGTGTGTTTTGCATTTCAAGAGGATGCTTGCTTAGCAAAAGTAAACAACAATATTTTTGGTTTTCAACCTATCAGATTCAAGAGAGCAAGATAAAAACCATGGTTTGGATCTGAATCCAAACGTCTACAACTATTGGTAAATGTTAAATATTGAACCCGTGGTTGGAGGTTTGCAGCCAATATATCCAGAAGTGTTGTAAGGTATGGGTTTTTTAATAGAAAAGGTATGTTCATTGATTTATTTTTAGGTTTGTTTCCAGCGTCGGTGGAGTAGTAGATTGATGTACGGAGGAATCGGTTTCGGAGGATATTCTGAGAGCTATGATTTTCGTGACATATACCAGGAAATGCTAAGGAATTGTTGTTTTATTTGGTTTACACTAATTTCTTTATCCATCAGGATTTATTTGCCGTTTTCGGTATGAGTTAAGATCAATTCTAACATAATCGACTATATGTCGAATGGAAAATTAATAGGTCATTTCGATATCATTAATATCAATATCAATACGGACATGAATGCATCGCGGAGATGTAAAATGTCCTTAATAAACAAACAAACAAACATCAATATCAATATCAATATCATTAAAACCCGATCTATCTACTATGATTATCTACTTTCATAATAAGAAAATAAACAATAGAAAATAAAACTTAGTTTCAAAATACTAAATGTAATGTAGGTAATGTATACCTAATTGTAAGGCACTCAAATTAGTTATTATTTACAGTATAATTTCAAGAATAGATCATTTTACAGTAGTGAGTGAGACTGTTAATATCAATAAGTGAGACACATAACATCTAAATGTGTCACAAGTAGCTTTGTAGTGCAAAGAAATCAATTCATATCATAAGATTCACACATGAAATGCATGTGGTTGACATATTGCGCAAAATTAAGTGTGAACCACATAATAGTGACGTGTACATTTTTTTTAAGTGTAGGTATTGTGGTCCCATTGAAAAATATCGAATATTTTTTGAATCGGTTATCTGGTTCCGGAGATATGGCCGGAACAAGTTCCAGGGTATATGGAACATAGACCTTATTTTGACATGGAAGGAATAAATCCTATCATGCAATACTTCACATTACATCCAAATTCGATAACAAGATCAATAACAAAATTGAGTGCCTTGGACCACAATGGCCACTTCCGGGCATGTTATGGGTGCCCCCGGGGAATTTAGGGGCTTAAAATGACAGAATATCAGAACTTAATTCCGGTTTTGTAGTTCTTTTTCTCTTAGGAGTTTTTTTTTCGGAAATAAGTTTCAGTTAGCAATTTTTAGTTTGTTAACATTTTATTTCAAGTAAATTCACATACAGAAGGTGTATGAGAAGTGCTTAATGTAAATTCTTATTAACAGATACTTTTGGCGCTTTTGTGGTAGTTCGGAAATCGGTGTTTACCCTTGCAGCCTACCTGACGATGGAATTCCTCCTTTAAATTTACGCCCAACTAGTGACTCAAGGTCTTTAGCAGCTTCCAAGATCTTTTTGGTGGTCTTGGGACTGGCAGAAGCAGCGCATATACAAACCCAATCCACTAGCTGGTTCTCCAAATCAACACTCAACACTTTTTCCCTTCCATATTTCTTGCCGTGGCTTCCCTTAATTTTTGCGTGATGTGCCGTTTTCGAAATATTATACCTTTTCTGTGCCTGATACGCGGTAAGTGATTTATTTCTTACTAAAAGAACAGCCTCTTGAAGATTTTCGACCGTATAACTCTTTTCTTTAGCCATTTTTTCAATCGAAGAAACTGATCACTCGGCCAAAACGAATTTCAAATCAGCTGCGCATGAAGGATGTAGACAAACCGAAGCGCACCTAGCGGCCGTCTTAGGAAACACATAGGTCCAACCATCATCATGCGTAGGTCCAACCATGATCATATTTATCTATTCGAATTTCGTCAATTATTCAAACATTTTAGTGAAACCAATGAATAAATGGCCTACTAACGTGTTGTTTACACCTTAAAGCGGTATTTTACAGCATGAAAATAAAAATAAATGTAAAAAATATTCCTTTTTTGTATGTTTGAAAGTAAAGCATGTTGACGAGCTAATGCGTGGATAATAAATTGTTTTGAAAACACATTGAAACTCAATTGTTTTGAAGTTTTTTCAATAAAACACCTATGCAAATTGAAGAAAAAGATTTTTTTATGATAGTGAAGTAATCTTTGAAAATAAAAAATTAGCGAAGATTGACTAAACTAGCGGTTGAAAATATAGGTCCAACCATCATCAGTTTTTGGATACGTCCAACCAGAATCAATTACCCTACTATATAAAGAAAGAATATCTAAAAACTTAGTTTAAAAAATCAACGGGTGTAGGTCGTCAGAATATTTCCTTATCAGCACCTAACATATGTGGAACTTCATGCAAATTAGCTGACTAAATGTTGACCTCTTTTTTGTGCTGCCTCAGTGGTATAACTTGCATAGTTGGACATCGATCTGTCAAAATAAAATTTAATTGATATCAGGTGAATGTCAGAATAATTCCTAATCCTTCTTTTTTTTCCCTTTGGTTTGTTTTCCGTCAATCTTGTTTTCCGTGCTGTGCACCAATGCTACCGACGCCAGGGAGGCAGCTCCCATATCTGGACCCTACATATCGACCCATCAATAGTAAAGCCGTTGGTCCCCGGTTCATGAGTTGATGGGTCGATAGGTAGGGTCCAGGTGTGGGAGCTGTCTTCCTGGCACGTCGGTAGCATTGGTGCTCAGCACGGAAAACAAGATCGACGGAAAAAACAAACCAAAGGAAAAAAAAAATACGTGTAAGTCTTCTTATGCATTTTAGAACAGCTAAAGGTCTTCCAATTTCCTACTAATTTAATATGATGAGAAAATATCATACATCTTAGTCTTTAAAAGAAAAGCTGAGGATAAATATTGAGCGTACTGAGATGGTCTAAAATTGAGAGGTGTGCAGTAATTTTAATAATGCCCTGATTTCTTGTTAAAACCATTTTCATTTCATGTCAGATTTTGTACAATCAGATTTATTTGTTTGTAGGATATATTGAAACGTCTTGATTGAGTTTTTTTTTTTGTATATTCGGACAGGTTTGGGTCGAAGGGTCTTAACGTGTATAACAATGTGCCCAAATATAGAGTTGATGATGGATTTTGATCATAACTCAAAACCGGTTAAGAGACACCACTCTGAAATTTTCACCAGTGAAAGACAAAAAGTTTTCAAGCATGAAAAAAAATATTAGAATGTTTTTTAATACCCTGGGTCCTGATAATGGATTTTCCTGATGTTCCTTGCGATTTACCTATGAATTTTCAAAGAACGTGATGTCCGAGAAAATCTGAAAACTTCAACTAATATTTCCGGGAAAATGATCCACTCCAAATATTTTGATTTGTTTTTTCGTTCATAGGTATATCCATAAACTCTACCTGTGGACAATATTTCATAAAATTCTGAGATTATGTCCGATGATAAAAAAATCCCGATTCTCATGCGTATAAATTTCAGTTGTATTCATCTAAAACGTTGGTTTTCAAAGCTTGACGCCGCAATTCTTTCTAGTATTATTGCCAGTTCAGAGAAAAATTAGCATTTCTTTTGCACCTTTCAAATCACCAGGTAAAAAGCCTGAACCAAAAATGATCCCCTGGATTTATTTGACGATTGTAAGACTCAGAATATCCTACACATAATTGGTTTGGTGGCCAAAAACTAATGAAAAATGGGCTCAGAGGAAGCTGGAGAGACTGTAAAGACTTGCTACTCTCTCAATAACTGGTACGATGAACAGCACACCGAGTATGGCACTTGATGCTCTACTTTATCTACTTCCGTTGCATCAATTTATCTCATTAGAAGCTGAAAGGAGCGCTTTAAAGGTTCAATAACTTCCTTGAAGGTGATCTTACAGGACACCTTAGAATTCTAAAAATGTGTGAAATTGATTCTCTAGCATTAAAAAATTAAGACTGGATGGAAAAATAAAAATAATTTAAATAAAAATACAATGCAGGTTCAAGATTGAACAATCATGTGGGAGCGGGGGAAACTGGTCCAGGGATAGATATCTCAACATCTATGGGATACTGGCCAACCGTGTTCCAAGCAGAATTTCAAGCAATTCTTGAATGCTCGGTAATGTGCTTGCGGAGAAATTATAAAAATTCGAATATCTGCATTGTGTCTGATATTCAAGCAGCATTAAATGCTTTAAACTCAGCAACATGCAATGTCACTTCAGAAATTGGCCTGAGATAACCAAGTAAACCAAATTTAACTTAAATTCCAAACGAAAGGCATGAACTCCGAACTTATATTATTGTTTTTCTTTATATAGTATGTGTTTCTAAAAAACTTTTTGGATTATTTTTATTTTTCTTTTGAAATGGAGTTGGTGTTCAATACATTCGGTGCTAATTATTTATTTAATAGTACTTTATACGAATGAGAGCTTTTTTAATGTTTTTATGTTTTACTTTATTTATTTATTTATTATTATTATAGTCCATCAGACTTGATAGTCTCAATGAAACACTTAAATCTAAATGTAGTCACTCATTAAAAATTAAAAATTGGCCAACAGCAAACGATGACGAAACCTGGAGGCATTGATGTCAAAGTCAAATAGGTCAGAGGCTTCGTTGAATTGATGAATCATGGCGACAAAGGAACTGTTTGCAGCATAGTTGGTTGCATGTACTACTTCATGTAGCAAGGTTCTCGGACGGAGTGTTCGGGCAGGAGCATACAGATTAATTTTGGCCAGTAACTCAGGAACATCATATTCTGCGAGTAAAACTTTAGCAACGAAGACGACCTGCGATATGTTTCGTCGCTTAGCAAGAGTATCCAAACCCAGTAAACGACAGCGGTCAGCATACGGTGGTAAATTCAGCGGGTCACTCCATGGAAGATAGCGCAGTGCGTATCTGACGAATTTGCGTTGAACAGCTTCGAATCGTCCACTCCATACAGCTTGGTAGGGATTCCAGACAACACACGCGAATTCCAGTAGTGAGCGTACCAATGAACAGTAAAGGGCTTTAAAACACAGAGGATCACGAAATTCCTTAGATATCTTGAACATGAATCCAAGCTGTCGATTAGCTTTGTCGATCGTGGTTGAGAAGTAGCGAGTGTATGTGAACTTTTCATCCAACATGACACCGAGGTCTTTAACGTGATCGACACGTTGAACTGCAGTTCCAGCAACGTTATAATCAAACAAAATGGCAGTCCTAGTTCGACGGAAACTAATTACGCAGCACTTTGAGACGCACAGGACCATAAAATTACGTTCACACCAATCATTAAAGATTTCAAGAAGGTTTTGTAGTTCTAATCAGTCGGCATAGCCTCGAACGACTAGATAAATCTTCAAGTCATCGGCAAAAAACAATTTACCTCCTCGTAGTAGAATAAACGTTACATCGTTCACAAATAAAGAGAAGAGCATTGGTCCCAAAGTGCTACCCTGTGGAACTCCTGATCTATTCGAGAAACAGTACGATGAGTAGTTTCCAATGCATACAGTAACTTCACGTTGCACGAGGTACGATCTAAGCCAGCTGCAGAAGGAAACAGAACATCCAATTTTTTCAAGCTTTGCTAGCAGAACGTCGTGCACAACTCTATCAAACGCAGCTTTAAGATCAGTGTAGATGGCATCCACTTGAAGTTTCTTGCATACATTTTCCATACAGAACGACGTAAAGCTGACGAGATTAGTTTCCACGGAGCGGCCAGGAAAGAAACCATGTTGACATGTACTTATGTAATGCTTGCAGGAAGCAAACAATCTCTCATTTATCAGCGACTCAAACACCTTAGATTCAACCCCAAGCGAGGTAATCCCACGGTAGTTTTCCACATTGCGTTTGTCTCCTTTCTTGAAAACAGGGAACATAGTAGACCGTTTCCATAGTGCGGGAAATTTCTGTTGACGAAGTGACAGGTTGAAGAGCAAGGACAACGGAGCAGCTAAGATATCGGAGCATTTTTTTAGGACTGCAGATGGAATAACACTCGGACCTGGTGAAAATGATGATTTGGTTTTACTCATCACAGAAAGAACCATTTGTACATCTACGGCAAAAACATCCATGTTTACGAAGTCGGTTGGCACATCACGGACGGCTCGCTCAATTTCTGCTTGCAATGGGGAGTCATTCGAGAAGACGCTTAAGAAGTGCCTAGCAAATAGGCTGCATTTGTCCTCAGTTGTCAATGCTACGTCATTGCCGAGAAACATTTTTGACGGCAGTCCAGTTTCCTTCCTCTTAGTATTCACAAACGACCAGAATCCCTTGGGGTGGCATTGCAGATTATGTTGAGTACGAATTACATACCTCTTGTAAAGAAGCTTGTTGTAGTGGCGATAATCATTGCTGGCAATTAAAAAATTTCGCTTGGTAAGGGTACATCGCCGATGAGTGAGAGCACGGAGAGCTCTAGATCGCACTCGTTTCAGGTTGCGGAGAGTAGCGTTAGACCAAGGCGGTTTTCTTGGAGGTTGGCACTTCGGTACTGAAGCACAAACACAGTCGTGCAAAAGGCTATTATAGCGAGCGGCTGCTGTATCGATATCAAGGTCATTCAACACGTTCCAGTTGATCCGGGACAAGGAACGTCTCAGCAAACGGAAATCGGTCTTCCGGAAATTGAGCCGAGTGGCAGTCATGGTTTCATCAAAACGAATTTGAGAACCGTTCGCGATAGATATATCCAAAGCAGGGTGGAAATTGTCAAGAGGAACGATGACATCAGGCGCTTCAACGACGACACAGTCCAGAAGTGCACTTTCGCTAACAAAAACCAAGTCAAGAAAACGAGCCTGGAAATTGGGAACAAGGTTTATCTGGCTCAGTCCATGAAAAGCCGTGCCGTCAAGCAAGCGGCTGGCAGGAGTAGTTGAAGATGCAATCGGATCTGGAAACGCATAACCCTGGCCTGAGGGTGACCAGCTAAGCCCAGGCTGATTAAAATCACCAAGCAGAAGAAGCACATCCGTTATATCAGCCATAGACGATGCAAATTCTGTAGCATCCAGATGAAGCTGCATTGTGGTGCAGTCATGTCGACGTTCAGGGGGAATATACACCGCTCCAATGAGGATGTCCCGCGAAGTGAGGTTGACCTTAACCCAAACCGCTTCAATTGTAGTAAATAGTTCGTTGGAGATTACGCAGGAGGCGAATTCGTTGGAAACAGCGATGAGCACACCACCACCGCGAGTACGAATGCTGTTGGATGAATTACGGTCTAATCTGTAGGCAGTAAAAGAGTCACCAAACAGTTGCACTGAATTGATCCTCCCATCGAGCCAAGTTTCCGTGAATACATAAACGTCATATTCCCCGTCAAGCGCAGCCAGATAAACATCGTCCAATTTAGTCATGAGCCCCCTGGTGTTCTGATAGTAGACACGTAAACCGCTAGAGGGTTCGGTGCGAGCCGTGTCAATGATAACTTGTCCATTATCCGCACGAGAGAACGGTGAACTATCAGGCAGCGAAAGATCACCTGACGTAGAAAGGCTCGAAGTGGTGGCCATAAGCGAAGATGAACTGAAACGAAGTGGCGGATCAACAGTTGAATTCACATGGACGAGTTCATACTTGCCGTAAACGAGTGGTTGGAAGACCCCTTCACCAGGCCCACACACAGGGCCGGGACGGCTGTAGGTCGCTGGCGGGAATGGCTCGACTGTGGCGGGGGGCTCGGGGGCTTCCATGATGCCAACGGCAGTGCGTCCCAGTAAACAAACAGAAGTTGATTCATCATAATGGTGTAAGTCGTCAATCTTCGGCAGGACTAGATCAGAGGATCTGAATGCTTCTTCCGGTGAATTTTCTGTGGAGCGTCTCGGCTTCTGGTATGGTGGGGCTGGTATACTGTTAATGTTATCTTCAGACCACAAATGTCGAGGAGCAGACATATACAATGGCACTCTGGAAACCAATAATTTTTCAGACAGAGCAGTTGTTGCTTGCTGATTATACTTGCCTACAGTTGGAGTTTTGAAGACCCCCTCTCCTAACTCAAACGCAGGGCTGGGACGACTGTTGAACGCTGGCAGCATAGGCTCGACTGCGATGATAGGATCAGGGGCTTCCACAAGGCTAGTTGCAAGTGTGCGTCCGAGTGTCGAGTTGAATAAAGCAGGTTGTGCTTTTATCGGAAATGATCGGCTGTAGGCATAATACATTTCAGGAAGTGGATTGTTCGAAATAATGTCGTACTTGCCTGAGATAGGGTTTTGGAAGACCCCTTCATCAAATCCAAACACAGGACAGGGACGGCTGGAGGTCGCTGGCAGGAATGACTCGACTGTGATGGATGAATTAGGGGCTTCCATAACACATATGGCAGGCGTGCGTCCCGGTGTCCAACATGGGTCAATCACGAAGGAGTTCATTGTTGAAGTTCGACTAGAAGTGATAATCGTTTCAGGGACGGAATTATTCATAAAGCGATCATACTTAATCATTGTTCAATGTTTTAAACCATCCACACTATCCTGGAGTGTTAATTCTTGACAAAAAAATAAAAAACAAAAATCACCTGTCTTCCTTTGAGGAAATGTACAAACATGTCCATAAAATCTAGATTCATCATTCGAGAAATAAGATCTCTTACAAACTGCAACGAAGTTTCCTAAATTGAAGCAAGGATCCTTGAATTAAGGTCTATTACTATTACTGAACTATTTTTAGATCTTCTACATAATTCCTTGCACTTATATGAAGTTTTATGCAGCTTCTCCAAATGCTACGAAATTTCCAAAACTTTTACAAACTTTGCTTCACTTCTACGTTTCTCATTGAATTTTCGCGAAGTTCCACGTATGGAATCTCTTGAACTCTTGAAACTTCAAACAAGTATCCTGAAATTTTATGAAGATTCCCGAACAGTAATGAGGTTCCCTGATATTAAATATCGTTTAACTACCACGAAGATACCACCACTTGAATGGAGTTCCCACTTCTACGCAGTTTTCTGAACTTTTCCGAAGCTCCCTGAGTTTCTAGGATTTTTACTGAAACTCTATGAAGTTCTCAGAATTTCTACTACGTTTCGTTAATTTCTACGATGTTCCCTAAACTTCATTGAAGTACTTGAAATTTTTACGAAGTTCCCCGAGGTTAAAGAAAAATCCCTAAGCTCTTGGCCAAGTTGTAGAGACTGAAGTCGTCTTATTATGCTATCGATATAATATAAATTCTCGACATTGTTTTTTCTAGTCTTGGCATTCATAAAAATCAATAAAAATAAAAATTAACCTTAAACGGCGCCGGTGGTGTAGTGGTAAGCGTGATAACCTCTCACCCCAGCAGGCCTGAATTCAGTCCCAGTCGATGCCGCCGGGATGTTCTGAGGCATAACATCTCATCTCTCTCCCTTCGGAAGGGAAGTAAAGCCGTTGGTCCCTGGTTCATGAGTTGATGGGTCGATAGGTAGGGTCCAGGTATGGAAGCTGCCTCCCTGGCATCGGTAGCATTGGTGCTCAGCACGGAAAACAAGATCGTTGGAAAACAAACCAAAGGAAAAGGAAAATTAACCTTGAAACTGCTTGAAAAAATACCGGTGTATTAAAAACACTCAAAATTCCTGGGGTGGCCTAGATAATTCTAGAGGGGGTGGCACCCCTATTAGCTCCGCCAATGCCATTCGAGGCTTGTCTGGGATGAGATTTGAACTCGTAACCTTTACCGTGAGAAGTATGAATGCTTATCACAACGTCGGGCACATCCACAGGTGCAATTTAATTTCCAGAAATTAAAATCCAGGGGCCACATTATGGAACCAAGTCGACTGTTTTCATACGAAAAACGCTTCGATTCGGCCTTCTGAATGAGTCTCCAGTTTTTATCGATGCTGCTGTCATCATGATATGTAACCTAATACGAGTAATAAAAAAAACGTCTGCTCTCCACAATACGTCGAAAAAGAAGAAGGTTTGACACTAAATTATATTGCACCTTAATATGTATCCACCGTGTGAATAGAAATCATTAACCTAATCGAATTGTACCACAATTTTCAAAAAGCATTCCTCGATTATAAAAAAAGGAAACCATACTCACATTTTCGCAAACGTTATTCGAGTTTCTCCTCATTATTCTCTAAAAAACATAATTCAAACACGGCGGTGATTCTACAGCAGCTTTTACGCCGACAATTTTCTTGAATTTCCCGCTTCAGATCTCAGCACTAAAACACGCGCATTTTGCCCACCCAACAACGGTATCGAATTTTCCGCTTTGATATACGATCGTAACTTTAATTCACAGCTGTGAATTTTCACCGTTTTGCACTTCTTCTCCGAAGCTGCAACGTGTTTTGCAGCCGCCGTTTTGTTGGACTATTATCTCGCAAATTTCGCACCGAACGGAGGCAATTTCATATTTTGCACCGAACCGACACTGCGTGCGATAATTTTCCCGAAAACCTTTTTTATCTTCGTTTCTCGAGATTCCTAGACACTACACTGCATGCTGAAGAGGGGGGGGGGGAGGACCACTGAAACTGACACCCGCACCCACACTGCTTATTAAGAAGCAACACACCCGAGTCGCGCGCCGCCTTCAATCTTCAATTAGACAAATATTTCAAGTATGACCGTAAATTACACGCTTAACACCTTGCACACACATTGTCATTAAACATTATTCTACGGCCCCCCTACTGCTTCACGGCTTCAGTTACCAAGTGGCTACCAAGTATTCCAAACGGAGCTCCTACAATTGAAGACGACTTTACACTCTGCGATCACGACAAGCACTGATTTCGGTGATGGAGCACGGTTCTGCTGCTGGACATCCTCACTCACAGTCCACAGTAGACAGCCGTGAACGTGAACGGGAGCGAGTGATTGCTCGGTGGAGTCCTGCCCGGAGTACGCTCTCTTGGTGGAGCAGATCGGACCGATGATGATAATGGCGCTCTCTCACGCACTCACGCTAGGTGTTTCGGAGCGAGTACTACGGTTTATTTTATCACCAGGCTCTTGGCGTGTGAGCGGATATCTTCACGGAACATCTATCCGATTTTGCTATTGATGATGGTGTGAAATCTGCAGCCCTACTGCGGTGGCTCACGCACGTGCCATACTGCACGCGACCGATTAGAATCTTCTTTATCGAACCTGCAACTTTGTGGCTCCAGTAATGAACTTTGTCAATTATTCCTGAAAATAGAAGACAGGATATGATGATGATGATGATGATGGTCCCACCTCTTACCCCTACAAAGGTTTGAGCTGGACGATTTATCTTTAAGATAATTGAATATGACATTTTAACCAGGTTGGCAAACAAAATCGAACTGGTTTCAGTTACAGATATAGATTCCCTCTAAAGTTTACAGTTGCTTCACAGCGATATAAATGTGGAAAAGCTCAGGCGTCCACCTCTTAGTTCGCCTTTTTGTCCACCTAAAATATTCATAAGTATTACAAGCAATCAAGAGTTAATGAACAATCAACAAAGCATCCTATACACTAGCAACCCCGCAATGATGCTATTATAATTTTCAGCAATGTCAGGAATGCTCACGAACCCCCGACATTTGCCAGAAAACTTACTACTAACTCAAAGTATCTTCCAAATAAGCTTCAAAATTGCATTTTTTTTTATCAAATGTTAAATTCAGTCCTCTATATCCGTAATACGCGCGCGAGGCTCAAACCTTTGTAGACTACTTTTTTTTTTAAATTAATCTACTATAAAATCATATATTAAAAATCCATCATCACCCTCGTGGCGAACAGAAATAGTTTTTGCAGTGCTACAATAATTATTAAAAAGTCGTTATGACAGCTATCCATATAAAATAATCCGTTAGAGATAACTTCGTCAAGATACATAATTTGTCAATTCATAAAAAAATCACTGGATAACTGTTCAAAAGACAGTTTTAACGTGTGAAATGCAGTGTCTTTTAAATTCTGTAAGTGTTGCTAAACGTTTGATATGTCTAGGCATCGAATTGAAAACATTTATTCCTTTATAATATAATGAATTTTGTGAAGCACAAGTCAAGAAATGTGGTGTTCTTATTTCAACCGCGTTTCTAGTATTATATCTATGAAAGTCACTTCCTCTTTCAATTCGATCACACAAATATCGAGGCAGCAAACCGTTAACTACTTTAAAAATGAACACCATAGTCAAATATACAATTCTTTGCTTCACCGACAACCATTGTAAGGCGTCTAACATCAAAGTTGAGGAAGTGAATCTATTACATCTCAAAATCAAACGCATTATTTTATTCTGCAAGCGCTGTAATCTCGATATTTGTGTTGCATTGGCCAGAAATAAAATGGAAGGGCAAAAGTCAAGATGAGGAGAGATGATTGATTTGTATAGCTGTATTTTACTGGCAATAGTTAAATCGTTTTTCAGTCGACATAGAATTCCATACTTCTTGGCAATTTTCTTGATGACATTGTCAATGTGAGAGTTGAACTTAAGTGTGTCATCAATAATCACGCCAAGATATTTAATCTCCCGAACGCGATCAATAGTCTCATCATCAATTACAACAGAGACGTTCTCATTTACTCGATTTCGCGAAATTACCATAAATTTAGTTTTACTTGTATTCAATTTTAACTGCTTATACTTCAACCATCTACTTAGAGAACGCAAATCTTCATTCAAGTGTAAAACGGCATCATCTAAATCCTTAGCTGCAATGAATAACACAGTATCATCTGCAAAAAGATTAATGTCGCAAAATCGTAAAACACGTCGCAAGTCATTAATATACATAATAAATAACAGGGGCCCTAATACACTTCCCTGGGGCACTCCAAGGTTATTCCCCACGGGACTGGAAACAGAATCATTAAAAACAGTCCGTTGAGTTCTGTCAGACAAATAGCTTTCAAACCATTTATATGCAGTACTCGTAATTCCAAAGCGCTTGATTGATCTTAACAATAAGGGCCTAGAAATTGTTTCAAAAGCGCGTTTAAGATCCAAAAAAACAGCAACAATCGTATCTTTACACTCCAAGTTATTTTTCCACTTCGCTAATACCAAATTCAACGCGGTTTCACAAGAATGACCTTCCCGATATCCCGATTGTTCTGGTATCAACAAACTATTACTATTTAAATACTCCAACAGCTGGCCTTTAACAACAAGTTCTAAAATTTTCTCTAATGTGTGCAACATGTTGATGGGACGAAACTCTTCGGCTTTAATCGTTCCAGCAACTTTTTGAATAGGGACCACTAAGGATTCCTTCCAAATTTGTGGCACATGTCCAGTTTGTAATGATTCATTAATAAGGTCCAGCAAGATGTGGCCAATGACATGAAAGCAATCTTGAATAACTCTAGCATTAACATTATCTACTCCAGCCGATTTTCCTAATGAAAAACAAATAACTCTAAGTTCATCTAATGTGATTGGGTGAAAAACTTCAAATCTACAACTACTATTAACTGGCTGTTTTATTTCGTCAGGTTCATCGACCAATTCAATAGATTGATTAATCAATGAAACGCTATCTACGAAATAATCATTAAACTTAGCTGCAATTACTTGTTCTGACTGTTCTAATGTGCCATTAAAAGTTATGGACCGCGGTTTGCAATTACTAGGTTTTAATAAAGATTTCAAAATTTTCCATAACTCTTTGCTGTTGTTTTGATGCTGATCAATCTTCCTTTGAACATATTCACAACGAGTTTTCTTTATCGATTGTGAATACTTATTACGCGCGATTGTGTACCTAGCCCAATGATTGTCATTATTAGATCTACAAAACTTTTTGTACAATTTGTCCCTTTTCCGTTTAAGACGCAAAAGATCCAAATTGTACCAGCTGTTCGAGTTTTTCAAAGAAACAAACTTTTGCTCAACTAGTTGATTGGTACACGTTTTCAAAGCGTTATTAAGAACAGCTGTAGATTCATCTAAGTTACCGTCCGCGAATGGAAAATCCAGGCTTCTCTCAACAAGGTTTGAAACAGCTTGCTTCGAATATTTCCTCCAGCACTTCAATTTTACAAAATTATCGTTATCGTTAACATGGTCTAAGACATTAATGACTAAAGTCTCATGATCGGTTATTTTCAAATCAGTATCCGTAACTGAACAAATGGAATTAAAATTGTAATAAACGTGGTCAATTAAAGTTCTACTGTGCCTGGAAATACGCGTATACTCATTTACAGTTTGCTTTAAATTAAAAAACTCAGCTAAACGCTTCAAATGATTCGAATTATGGTTATCACGCCAATTAATATTAAAATCACCAGCCAATATATTTAATTTACTAGAATCAAGGAATGTCTCAAACCAGTTCTCTAAAACTTCAACAAAACGCTGGTCACTAGAACTGGGAGAATGATACAAAACACCATAATTACCCATCTTCATGCCACGTACAACTGTAATGCCCAAGAACCAGTTGCCATCAATAACTTCGTTGGTACGAAGGTTGAATTGAACTGATTCTTTGACATAAATAGCAACACCGCCAGTGTGTCTAGAATGTGATAAACAAGCAGCAACAATATATCCCGGAATACTATACTGATCAAAAGCTTCAGTTTCTACAATATGAGTTTCAGATAATAAAACTAAAAGAGGACGTTTTTCCTCAACAATCTGACGTAATGCTACGTAGTTTGTTGACAACCCCGCAATATTCAAGTATAAAAAATCGAATTGATTCACATTCCTGGAACTTGGCTGCTATTTATTGAAACGCAAGCTGCTTTTCTTCTGATCAAAAAGTCTTTTATAAAGCAAACATTCCGAGCTAAATGCGGCATGGTTGACGTCCAAGTTCATTTTTCGTTCTTTATTCGTTTTCAAACAATTAATACATTTCAATACAGTTGACGTACACTCCGACGTTTTGTGTTGTTGGCTGCACCTAGAGCATCTATCACAATTTTTGCAATCCATGCTCTTGTGCCCAAATTCTCCACATTTGAAGCATCTCAACACATTAATCGCGGGAACTATCGAGCACCGATCAAACCCTACATTTACTTTTTTCGCACATAACAAACATTTATAAGTATCGACATCGACTTCAATTACAACACTAAACTTGTTGTAAGTGAAGCGTGGATTTTCAAACATGTTCACTACTTTAACATCATTTATAGCGATGTCTTCATTTTGACTTTTTAAGTAGTCAATGAAGACATCGGAGGAAAACTGATCGCTCATGCCCACTATTTTCAATCTTGGCACCGAAGTGGGAACAACAGCACTATATTGTTCACCCAGATTGCTTTCAATACCAGTTTTTACATCATTAAGATTAGCTCCTGTTGCACACTCAACAATAATAGAGCCATCTTTACCATTCCTAAAATTACTGATTTTGTGTGTTTTTGGATCCAACTGAGTTTTCAAAAACTTACGAGTATCTTCGCAAGCTTGTTTGGACTCTTTTGGTTTGATCACAATGACCGGACGAGTCTTACGATTACTCTGTTTGTTACTGTTACTGTTAATGTTACTGTTACTGTTAATGTTACTATTGCTGTTACTAATATTTTTACTTTTACTTGCATGACTAGATCTTTTTACAACATCCGCAAAACTCGCATTTTCTTGAAAAACATCATCAGTCGAATCGTTGTCACTATTTTGAAATTTACGTTTTTTGCGTCTGGGATTTCGGTCCGATTCAGAATGAACCGTCCTAGATGCACTATTCGTTGCAGCTAAATTTTTTTCCGTACTAATTTCAAAACATGAACTAGTCATCGTATTCCATTTCTCACTAATTAATTTTTCAAAGCAACTTAAAGAATCGTTCATATTTTGTTGCATTTTTTCCATGCCAATTCTCAACGCGTTGTCTATCTGAGCAGCAACGTTGTTTCGTATACCAGTGATAGAGTCAGCAACAGAAGACAATTGCTTCATTGCTTCCCCCAGCATTTTGGTATCCGAAACCGATACATTCTGCTCGTCACAACTCTGATCTGACAGACAATTACTACACTTGAATAGAACATTTGCATTATCTGTGATAAGCTTTGCCTGAGTCCGCGTGAGTGTAGTGCACTTGCAATGAAATACACGAGCACACTTACCCACACAGATAACCGGCAAATCACTTACCAAAATCCCCAAATTACATATTGCACACTCAGCCATATATATCACCTATACACATAAACTGTACATGCAACACTACAGAGACACAAGTAAAAACGAACGAAAGCAAAAATTTACAATGCCGTAGCTTACTAAAAGGGTACCAATTAGCTTGCCGGGCGAAGGAAAATACAAAAAATGAACGAGAACCAGCGGCAACAGCTACCGTTCTCCTACTTATCCAATAAATTATCACTACGGGGCACGCGTAGGATCAATTCTACCGCGGCACAAGCACAATTTCACACTTAATTAATTAAATATTTATCACAGCACTGCGAAATAAACTATAACGTTCGCCATTACCAATACTAAACATACAAAAACATCGTAAGATTTATGATCGATGTGCAGAGGAGGAAGCTTGAACAACAATTACAATAGACCACGTTCGAAATACTTGGCAAGGTTCCATTCAATGGAGACGCGTGGTAGTTCGTTCAGGAAACTCGATATTTAAGAGGAAATCCAGTTTTAAAAGTGTTATACACGGCGAATGAGAACGACCCAAATTTGAGTTTAGTTCACTCATAATCGCCAAAAGTGCAGGAATTCAGCGATGAGTAAAATTTGTCTCATGGTTTCCTGTGGAAAACCTGAAAAATCTGCCGGAAAATGAGGAAATTGACGAAAATTTTATTCAGTCTCGGAGTAGAACCAATAGACTGAGGGAATCCAACCTTTACTTTTCTCAAATTTGGAAATTTTTCCCTGGAAAATCCTGGAAAAACCTGGAAAAACATGAGGCAAATTTACTCATCGCTGAGTTCCTGCACTTTTGGCGATTATGAGTGAACTATTTAAACTCAAATTTGGGTCGTTCTCATTCGCCGTGTAGACACTTGTTGAAACGTACGGAATTGTGTGCAATAGGGTTGATGTGCCTATAATGTCGGCCTAACTGTCCCTAATATTGGACCCATACGTAAATTTCGAAGGAAAGCATTGTTTGACAATTTTCCAAAAGCAACCAAATATATCCATTTGAATTTTCCAGATGCATTCTTCTAAGAAAAATTGAAGAACAGGAGATTTACTGATGGACCTAATCTTTACATTCATAGGGCAACATTATAGCCATTTCTACGATTTAAAGTTCAATCGAAATGAGCATACCTACAGTTAGAACTGATGTTTCCTTTTGAAAATTAATTTTCATAACCCCAAGGGAGCAAAATGCACGGCGATGCACAGTGGGGTGAAATCAAAAAAGTGGGACATGACCTTTTGCGACGAAACTACTGAGTGTAGCATTTTGATTTATTTTAGAATGTTTCCTCATTTTTTAAGTTCTTTATTTAACAAAATAATGTTGAGATAAGCTGCTAATACCTTCTAACCTGCAACATACACCTAGTGTTTAAAAAATTATGAAAAAGGACGTAAAACGAAGAGATAGCTATTTGTTTCCTTTTGCATTTTTAGAGCACTTACAACTTTCTATATTATTGAAAACAAATTAAAATTCAAACAAAAAAGTTATGGTTAAAAATGGTTTTTAAGGGGAATACCGTTTGTGCTCCATTTTGACCCTATAACTTCGCTCACTTGAAGGATAGAAAAAAGTCGTGTTTGAAAAGGTTGTTTAAAATTACTTCATATAGGGTAAATGTTTGCTTCGGCACCCATTGCCTGTTTTCGGCAACCGAAATTTAAACTTTAATTGCACTGTATGTTCCAATCAAAACACTTCGCTGAATGTATTCACACGATTTCTCAGTCTTTCAGCTTCAATCTTATTTAAATTTTACAACTGAGCAATCCCGATATGCCATATTTTCTTTTAAATGAAACAGGGGAAATGGATGTAATGTCGGCCTAAATGCCCCTAATTTGGGCCCATACATAAATTCAGCAATCGACTATATTTTCAATAGCGACCAAAATATCCATTAGTACCTTCACAATGACGCGTTCATCTAGATAAAATTGATAAATATCAGATTTTTATCGATGGGCCCAATCTAAGATCCATAGGCCAACATTAGACCCATTTCCCCTATGTGCACTACAAATGCTGCTGATTGCGAGTTGCCGATAATAGAACAGCTGGTTAGCACGTAGTTTAAATGCAAAGGATGACGAAGAAAAAGAGGCTGCCGACAATAGTCACACTCACCTGAGAAGTTTGGAACGTGGTAAAAACGTTTTCACACAGTTTTTGACAATTCTGTCGATTTGAATGGATAGAGAAGCAAGCAGTAGATAAATGTAAACAAATAAAAACGTCATATGTGCGCGTGAAAATCATAAACTGCTAATAGAAGCACGAAGGTTGCATAGATTGACGATAATACGTAAATTACCCTACAATGCTTCCATAGATGTTCATCAATTTCAACAAGACATAAAAAAGTTATTTTTGACGTAGAACTACGTCTTTGTCGACTATACTGGGGTGCAAATCAAAAAATATGTGAGGTGAAGGAGTGTTAGGTTTTGAACGCTTGTAACTTTGTCATTTATAGATGAAATTTAAATCCAAATACGCCAATCGATAGGATATTACATTACAAACCTGCTGAAATAAATATTTTTTCCAATTTTTTTGTAATTAAACTTTTGAAAATGTACAAATGATAATTTTATCACTGTTTTCATGAAATAAGCTTTTTTTCCCAAACGCAGTCATCATAAACAAATACCACTTGGTTGCACATCATTCTGCTTGAACCTGAAAATATATAAATCAGCGCTGCTCTCCTGCCTCTGCTCATTAGCGCTTCGGACGGCGTGGCACTAGGTCCTGCAGCAAGCAGGACCAAGTCAGCTCGCCCTCCCCCTTAAAAATAACCCTATAAAGACATGGACTTTGACGATCATTTTTTTTTTTCGGGAAATAAATTTTAAGCAAACCCTTATAATGTATGAACAATTAATTTTTTACATGCAGTGCCAACATTTTCAAAAAAAATATTGCTTAATAGGAGACATACACTCGATGAATTACCAACAACTGACTGTAAAACATATCTGGTACCTCTATATATGCAATTATATTTACATCCAAAGTCCATCCTTTTTACATATTCTGCACAAAAGACACTTTTTGCTCCGCCCCATTCATAAAAAAAAACGGCAGGAAATCCTATCAGGTTTGGTTGCAAATCGTTCTGCTTGAACCTGAAAAGATATAAAACAGCGCTGCTGTCGTGTTTTTGCTCATTGTCGCTTCGGACGGCGTGGCACTTGGTCCTGCAACAAGCAGGACCAAGTCAGCGACGTGACCACAAGAAGGAATGCGATACAATGAGGAATGAGGAAAAAAACTCTCCCCCCCTTCACAACAATCTCCTCCCCCTCAAAAACCTCTCCCCCCCCCCTCAATAATAAAATGGCGGGAAATTCTGTCAGTTGCGGGGCTTAGAAAGTATGTTTTGTGCAGAATATGTAAAAAAGGAGGGACTTCGAATGTATTTTTTCTGCAAAATATGTAAAAAAGGAGGGACGTCGGATGTTAACCTAAATGCATACATCATGCATCATAGATATAGATAGATAAATAGGTTCTACGTCATACTGCGGTTGTTGCTAGGACACAACCCTTTAATATTTTTTTTATCTTAAGCAAACATGTTCACCAATCTAATAAAGTACTCAACAAATTAAGAAACATTCTAGAAGACATCGAAATACTACACTACAGTACACTACACTACACTACATTACACTACACACACCACTCAATAGTTTTGTCGCAAATGTCCATGTCCTACTTTTTTTTTTTATTTCGTCCCACTATTGATGTTGTGAACAAGCACGCTTTTCGACAACGGGACAGGCGTGCTATGTCACAGTATCGTCACTAGCATTGGGCGATCTTGAGGCAAGAATCGATCTTAGTGAATCGATTTTTTTGGAAATAATCGATTGACCGATGTAATCAATCATTTTGAATCGATCTTTTGAATCCATTCATTTTTCAAAATAGCACAAAAATGTTTCAAATATAACGGATCATAGGAAGTTGGTGCAGATTAACACCAAGTTCAGTCTAAACTATATTATATAGATATTACGTTACATACCCGGAAAAAATATGCATACAATTACCAAAATAAAAATTGGTGGGGTTGTGTACAAGACACGACCGCAGGGTTGACGTAGACTACTTTAAGCTGTGTAGTGAAATTCTCGTGCATTTTTTCTAGATATTGATTTAAAATCTGGAAGCAAGACAGCTGCACTCAGAGTAAATATATTTGCAGCGAGTAAATTTGAGTTACTCATATTTACTCAAAAATGAACAAAGTAGTCTCGATTGTCTGATCAAAGAAATATCGTCTGCCAGCATATTTCATTTGAAGCATCTGTTCGCACATTTGACAGATCGAATCGCTCGTTTAACAAATCGAATTGTGGACAAACGAAATGCTACTGTGGTGGTTTGACTGCACGACGGTTTTACGGGGCTTGGATACCTTTCAGGCGCCTTTCCTCGTTTGTGAGGATTGACACGGCCTAGGATGATACAGGAGTGACTGGAGTGACCCGTTCCAAAAGGGGAATGCTGTCATTATGTTGGTTTACCTTTGCGGACTTCGGTTCGCGAGAAAATGGCCTAACAAGGTTTGTTTACAAAACGGAGTTAAGGCCATTTCAATTGTTGGTCTTGAAATGTGATAAATTATTAGACGGTACCTCTATTTATGCTTTTAGTTAAGGTATGAAAGTCCCTCCTACTTGGAAAATTATGCTATAGAACGGTTCATACAACCCCAGTTTTTTTTTTTTTGCATAAGTCTTCAATGCTTATTTCTTAGCATAAATAGAGGTACCATCGAGTTTATTTTCAGTGCTAGGTTCTGAAATTCGACAGTGAGCGTTGAACGTATTGGAGGGATTCATGGCTAATTGATATCATCTCGATCAACTATGAAATGTTGCATATCATTGATGTAAAATTGTGCACTCCGTTTTTGTGTGTTCATTTATTTTAAGTGTTTTGAAGTTGAATCGCTGAGGATCAATCTCATTACCATAGAAAAATTTCAAGAGTACAGATATCAGCTCTCACAAAACTTATAACAAAGAAACTGGAACTTCACGTTTGGTGCAGTCCAGTACACAAGGAGTTTCAATTTCATGAGTGATGTCACAACCGTCCAAGATTTATGTCCTAGAAATTTTGAAGTGATAGGGAATATCAGCCATCATGACGGTCATTGTTGGACGCGTGGTTATTTCGGACCGACTAGAAGTTAAATTTTGGTAACCGTGGTTGAGTTCTGTTTGAAAACTGATCAATTTCCGGCATTTTCGAACATTGATAATAACTTACGAAATGTCACGTTTAACCACGAGTTAAATGTAACTCGGCAATTGGTACACAGCTCAAAAAGTATTTCTCGATTACTTTTTCGAAGGAACGTATCAGCTTTTGTAAACAACGCATTTGATAGACAATTTGGCGTAATTGGTAGCTCGCCCACGCATGCTAGTACTACCATCAGATAGGGGAAAATTTTCCCAACCTGTTAGCGGTGTTAGTATGTGGGGCGAGCTATTAGTTATGCCAAATCGACGATAAAATGCGTTGTTTACAAATACTGATATGTCCTTCCGAAAAGTAATCGAGATTTGTAGTTATCATTCAGGCAAGGAACGCTTGCGCCATCGAGGCGACGCCGCTACCAGCAGGCAATGATCTCAACGGGAACGACGCGCAAAACTCGAACTCTGCGCGCTTGACAGAAACCGCCTTCCTACTGCTTCTGCTTACCCGCCGTCCGAAGCGACAATGAGTTGAGGCAGTTAAATGTTTTTTATCAGTTAAATGATCTTTATTTCTTGTGTTTGTGTGGTTTACATGTATGAATTTTTCAAGTGACACAGATGCGTCTTTTCAACTTTAGTACAGTGAGATTTTAATTATTATTTGCAGTTTCTAGTCCTATCAGGCCTATTTTAAAGTATGACCACCTTGGTGGGATTGGTATGATTTGAATTGGAAAAAGGAGTCTACTTATAACTACTATTTACAACTACAACTAACCTACAACTACTATATACACCTAACCTACTATATACAAATTGCTTATCAAAGCATGTTCTGATAAATTACATTTTTGTGCAAATTTAGTCTTAATTTCGTTAATTTTGGAATCTATTTTGGCAATGCCTGCCTCTTCATGTAAATTTGTTATTCTAGTGTCGAATGGACGATCAAGAACCATCCTCAGCACTCTATTCTGAGCGACCTGAATTTTGTTCCTCTGAGTCTGTGCACATGATTCCCACACCGGAGCTGCGTAGAGGATCGCAGGTGCTATGATTTGTTTGTAGACGGCCAGTTTGTTCACCCTTGAGAGGCGGGATCTGCGGCAAATCAGCGGATACAGACACCTAACCAAGGTAGAACACTTGACTACAGTTTTCTCTACATGCGAACGGAAGAGGAGCTTTTCATCGAACAACATCCCGAGATAGGTAACTTCGGTAGACCACTCAACCCTTGTGCCATCCATGATTACAGTACAAGATGGAGCCGGTTTCAGTTTGGGCGATTGCCGATGGAGGAACATGATCGCTTGTGTTTTGGTGGCATTGATTTTGATTTTCCACGTGGTGGCATAATCAGCAAAGGCCTTAAGGCATCGTTGAAGTTTGTTCGTTATTTCGCGAGGCATCCTTCCTTTGACGGCTATTGCGGTATCATCTGCGAACAGGAAGAACACGCAACCGTCTCCAAGGGGAGGAATGTCGGAAGTATAAATGCTGTAAAGCAAGGGGCCCAGCAGACTGCCTTGCGGCACTCCTGCTGGGATGGAAAACGTGTCGGAAAGACAACCATTCAACGATACCTTAAACGACCTTTGCTGAAGGTAGTTACGGGTGATTTTAACCAGATGTAATGGGAAGTTGAAGTTACAAAGCTTGTACACAAGTCCGTCATGCCAAACATTGTCAAACGCCTTTTCAACGTCTAACAAGGCCATGGCTGTGGACTTTGATACAGCTTTGTTACTTCGGATGTTATTCATCACCCGTACTAGCTGATGATTGGTGGAGTGCCCCTTTCTGAATCCAAACTGTTCCGGAAGGAGAATGTTATTTTCCTCGACAAACTTGAGCAAACGATTGAGAATGAGTTTCTCGAACAATTTGCTCAGCGCTGAAAGGAGGCTGATTGGTCTGTAGCTTGAAGGCAATGTTGGATCCTTACCGGGTTTGCGGATTGGTATGATTTTTGCTACTTTCCAGATACTTGGAAAGTAGTGCAGTTCCAAACATCTGTTGAAGATAGCGGTTAGAAGAGACTGCACTTTCATGCTGAGTCTCTTCAAGATCAAGTTGAATATACCGTCAAACCCGGGAGCCTTCATGTTCTTGGTACATTTTAGCGCTGAGCAAATTTGTTGTACTGTAATCATATCCGCCGGAGGCACGACACAAGGGGAGGCATCTAGGTTTTGAACGCATTGCGCAACCTGATCTTCGAGCGGACTTTGGATATTCGAGCCAAGCAAATGCGATGAAGCGACATGCTCGCCGATCGCATTTGCTTTCTCCTGTGGGGTGATTAAAAGCCGATCGTCATCATTTTCGACTCTGAGAGGTGGAATGGGTTTGGGATGAGTTTTCAGGACCTTGGCTACCTTCCAGAATGGTCTGGAGCGGTCGTCCAGATTCTGGACAACACGCCCGAAACTTTCATTTCGGAGTGAGTCCATTCTGGAAGCAATCTGTCTGTTCAGATCAGCCATTTCACGTTTTTTGCCCAGATCTCCAGTCCTCTGAAACTGGCGTCTACGAACATTTCTCAGGCGAATCAAAAGTTGGGTGTGGGAATCAATGGCAATAAACTTACCCCTCACAGGAACTCGTCGGACGCACGCCTCGTCAGCCACGGTTATGGCTTGGTGGAGTCCCTCCAACGCTCGGTCGATGTCCTCCACGGTGTCAAGCGGCGGGTTGTCGATGATGTGCCTGTCTACCACGCGTGCAAACTGGGCCCAGTTAACGCGATGGTAGTCCTTGCGCAGGCTTGAAGCAGGAGCCACGTTGCAGCCCAGTTCAGCCACCACCGGTTAGTGGTCGGAGCTGAGTTCGTTCAAGGCTACCGGCTTGGACAAGCCGATATTTGTCAGGAACAGGTCTAGCGTCGATGGGTTGCCCGCCGGTGAGATGAATGTTGGTTCATCCGAAAACCAAACGGAATACAGCCCATGCTGTGAGTGGTCGAACAGGAGACGACCGTTCTGGTTCTGCTGGTAGTTCCGCCAGGCCTCATGGCGAGCATTCAGATCTCCTCCAACTACGAAGCGGGAACCGGTACGGGTGATGGTGGACAGGTCCTTCTTGAATTTAGCCGCTAGTCCACTGCTGGCGGCACACTGTCGAGGGCAGTAGACGGCGATGAACTGGACGTATCCAGTCGACGACTCCACCTCCACACCAAGGGCCTCGATGATAGAGGTGCGGATATGGGACAGAGTGTGGTATTTTATTCCTTTCTTGACGACGACCGCAACACCACCCCCCCTGGAGCTGGTGCGATCAAGCCGGATAGTGTTGTGGTCAGGCAACCAGAAGCTGTCGCCGGACTTTAGATGGGTCTCGGTTAGAAGGCCCACGTCGATGCTGTGCTTGCGGAGGAAGTCGGCAAGCTCAATCTTTTTTGCTCTTACAGAGCAAGCATTCCAGGTGACGATAGTTAGCGGTTTAGACGCCATACTGGATGATGAACTTACCGAGCACTTGGATCTGTTCGGGCTTATTGCGGCACTTACGAAGAGCACCGGACATGTTGACGAAAATTTCCATCAGTTCATCCGCTGAGAACAGATCGGGGTTGTTGTTTTGCGCTGTTGGTTGTCTCCAGAATCCAGGGGGGGATGGAGAGCTTTGACCAGCAGAATCACCGGAAGCTTCTTGAGGGGGGGCGGGTTGCACCCGCGAATTCGCTTGCCTTTGCTGGGGAGCACGAAGAGGCGGAAAATCCTCCGTCCTGAATGATGGGGTTTTGTCCTTCTTTCGTCCTGGTTGATTGTTGCTTGACGCCAGCTTTCGGATGCGTTTGAAGTCCTCGCGTTTGGAGCACTGTCTATCAGAGCCTTGATGTGCACCACCACAGTTAGCGCATTTTATCGCCACGGCTCCATCCGCAGGGCAGTTGGAAGTGGCGTGTTCTTGAGCGCAGTTGCTGCAGCGTGGCTTGATGTTGCAGTTGCGGGTACCGTGTCCAAAATTGAGGCACCTCTGACACTGCGTTACGTCACGATGACCGCCACGGTATGGCTCCCACCGTACGATGATGGAGTAGATCGATCGGATGGCTTGTAGCGCATTGAGCGTCACCGTCCCTTTCTGGAAGGGCACCAGGAAAAGACAATCCGGGTACGTCTTCACGTTTTCATCTCTCCTTGTCATTCGGAAGACAGCGATTGGGGCTAGCTTGTACCGGTTGATTTCGGCTTCGACCATCTTGGGGTCGAAGTTTGGTAGACCCCTGATGACTACCTTGAAGGGCTTCTCACCGGGGATGTCGTGCGTGAAGAATTCCGCCTTGGTATCTTTCAGATATTTCACGGCCACTTCGTACTCCGCTTTGGTTCGGAGCATCACCTTGGTGCCGATCCTGCCGAGCTTAAACTCAGCTGCAACGCCCAGCGATGAAAGATCGCCAATCAGCGTGTTGAGTGGGACTTGCTTCACCACCAGTGGAGGAAGCTTCATTTTTGCTGCACTCGGGCTGGCAGCAGTTTCGTTGTCGACGGCGTCGCCGAAATCACCAATGACGCTGTCGTTCGTCGCGGTGGCATCGTCCCGTCCACTCGCACCATCGGACTGGCCTTGATTTTTCTTCCTCTTCTTAGACCGCTTCACCGTGGCTGAGGTGGGATTCCCTACATCGGTGGGAAGAGTAGCGTACCTATTCGAAATAGGTACACTCAAGCTACCCTCACCGCTGTTCTTCTTCTCCGTTTTCTCTCGGAGCCTGCTCCGGGAGCGCTGTCTTCCCATCACACGAACCGACCGACACTACTGACGACGCGATTAAAATGCGAATGTTTGGAACAACTAGAAACTTTAGAACAACTCGACAGAGCGAGCAAAGACCGAACTGTACTGCTTGACGTTCAAACAGAGAATGAGGGCATGAGTTGAGGCACATTAGCAGCGCGGTTTTATAACTTTTCAGATTCAAGCAGCACGATGTGCAACCAAATTGTACTTGATTATGAGGACTGGGTTTGGGGAGAACGTTTATTTCATGAAAACAGTGATAAAATTATCACTTTTTATTTGTACATTTTTAAAACAGTTTTTTATGAAAAATTGAAAAATAAGTTTATTGCAACAGCTTACGAAAGGTATTTCCTATCGATTGGTGTATTCGGATTTTAATTTCATCTGAAAAATGACAAAGCTTATAGCGTTCAAAAAATTACATCTTTTCGTGACGGTCGCAATTTTAGATTTTCGATTTACCCCCAGTACCTTCCCGTAAGACGTAGTCTACGTCAAAATACAATTACAAACAAATCTATTGCCAACAATCGATCTTATTGTGCGTATAAAGTACACGAAATTTCAACATATTGTTTTTACAATAGCTGTACAATAAGTCCCATATAGTAAGAGTTTTCACCAATAGCACAACAATACAATTAATGGAAAATGGCTCAAGTTTTGTTCGGGAAAAAGTGATTTTTTGTATGGTTAAGATACATAATGACCCCCTTGTTCTATTGTATATTCCTCCATTTACCATAGATTATATTGTAAAAACAATACATTCTATTGTAATTTTATCGTTGTTGAGAATACGATTTATTGTAAATACAATAAACTCTTTTGTATGGTTACAATACATTTCATTGTACCTCTACGGTTCCTTTTTTTACGGGTAAGCTATCTTGTTATGACATTTCACTTATAATAGAAAAAATTGTGAGTGTAACATACATACATGATAAGAATTTAATAAATGACTATTTTGATTCCATTTGACATGTGAAGGTTTTGACGTAGGACTACGTCTGTGATTTCTATATGGGGGTACACTATGTGAAAACCGAAAATGGAACATGTAACAAATTATGAAAGATTTTGAACGTTAATAACTCAGCTGCTCCTGGTCCAATTTCAATAATTTTATCACCAATCGATCACAAATATGGCTACGCATCGACTGTTGCTTTCGAATGTTGATTTTCAATAAAAAAAAAACTATTGAAAAACTGGTAAATGTCCAGCATTGTCCAAAAGCGTTGAATTAACTAACAAATCCACCAATTACCTACATGCTGCTTTCCCAACACAGTCGTCAGAGAGTAGTAAGTAGATGAAACAAGTCGAAGTGGCATTTACCTTCGATCTTCGGGCGCGTGCGAATAGAAAGGATGGAATTGCGTAATATTTTGCGCACTCATCGCCATATTCAGAACCACACGCTCCCAACGACCACACAAAATGCTCTCCAGAGTTGTAATTTTGTAACCAAACTTGGAAACAGGGGATACACTCAAAAAATATATGCAGGATATGCATGAAATCCATGTGAATTTCACATATAGCTTTCCAAAAAAAGTTGGCGACTACCTAAAGAAATCGTTTATGAACTTTATCGTTCAGTTTTTTCCTGGAGTTTTTTGTTAAATAAGCTAGAATTAAATAAAAAAGGTTTTTCCCATACATTTTTTTTAACTGCTTTACTACCAATCCACAGAGAACCAAAACATTCAAATTTGAAAGAGAAAATTCACACGATCTCAATATCTCAAAATTCCATGTATTTTGATGACACTCTGTAACATTTGGTGGGGCAGGGAGGATTAACATTTGAAGTCCCTCCCATTTTGCATAGTCTGAATAAAAAATACATAAAAATTCCCTCTCATTTAACATATTCTGCAAGAAAATACTATTTAACAAAAATTTCTAGGAAAAAACTGAACGATAAAGAATGATTTCTTTTCACTTATTTTGACCATAATATGCATCCAAAGCGATCCATCCACTTTTCCAAATTTATAACTTACTATCAATGGAACAGCTCCATCAATGAGAAAAAATAGACTTGACTTTTTTTGTAGTTCTTTAAAAATTCTACTCTAGTCCTAGTTTTCTTAAATGAACTTGGTGACCCTGAAGGGGGCCGTTTTGTTACTTGGTTTTTGGTGATAATGATGCGTAACCCTGCGTAATACGTCATCTTCCAAAGGCTTTAAGCCTGTACTACCATCGGCCCTTTTCAGGGCTACCAAGATTTTCTAAAAGAGTTAAATTTCTGAACATGTCCCAACTAAAATTCATATCAAAAGGTTCTTTTCAGGGCAATCATAGTCATACTAAAGAGTATAAACAGAGCGAACCCCTCTAAAATTCCTATTCCTACACAAAACACAAGCTCCTGCTGCAGTTAATAAAAATATGTATTATATCATACCACGTAGTCCTACGTCATCATTGCGTACAATCCCATTGGGCTGTCCCTTGTAGATTTTTTATTCAGGATACTTGATTAGGTGAGTGATTTAACAGGTTATAATATTGGTTTTATTGGTATTAAATGAACGATTTAATAAACGAAAGATTAGCATATGAAACAAAACGATTAAATTGTTGGAGTGTAAAAGCAAGTAAGTACGGAAAGTAATTAATTCAGATATCCCAAAACTCATCCGAGAGGGATCTCAAGAAAGCTAATTGAGCCATGCGTTTTTCATTGAGCCGATATCGATTCTATGTGGTTTCACCAGTTTTAGAGAAAACCCTCTCTGACGGAACTCTCACTATCATTCTTGATAAAAAGTCTCGAGAAATGGGGTATGCATGGGGATTTTCTCTCCTGCTTGTAAAGGATCGAAAGACCGTGGGAAAACAGGTTGATGATTTTGCCGATATGTCCCCATGGCGATCCAGTTCTTACATAGCAGAGGACTTAAGAACCTGAAATATGTCATAAGAAGTGAATGTTTCTACTGAACTGTCACACTGGTTGTTTGCAGAATCCATGTTCAAGGTAAGTGATGCGCAAAGGTGAAGACAAAAAAAAATCAATATTAAATTGCAAAATTGAAAAAAAAAAGTTTGATCGAAATGAAAAGGATCGATCCAGTCGATTTTTGTCGTGTTTGAGATCGATTCAAAAAATCGATTAATCGAACCAAAATAATCGATCTTTGCGTTTCGATCCAAGATAGCCCATTGCTAATCGCCACGCATATGCACCCTTGGGGCTATGACAGTTAATTCAGACGATGGATCATATGCGAAAAGCAGGGCTATGGAGGCTGAGTCGTGAAGCCGGAATCGTGGAGTCGGACACATTTTTGCATTTTTGCAAGCATTTCGAGGTCAAGCAGACGGCATCTATCGGGAGACGCTGGAAGGTTCAAAGGATCACGCCACGGTAGGTTTCTGAGCGCAAGTCGTATGAATCTTTTTTGCACACGCTCGATTCTTAGGTTCCATGTTATATCGTTTGGAGCCCATACAACTGGAGCATTTTCTATTATAGGCCTTCCGAGTGAACAATACAATGCTTTTAGACAGTGTGGATCCGTGAAATTCTCGGCAATCTTAGAGATGATGCCAAGTTGACGATTAGCCTTGGAAATAATCGACGCCTAATGGGAATGAAAGGAAAGCTTCGAGTCCAATACGACACCAAGATCCATCACTTAATCCACTCTGCTAAAAACAGTATCATCGAGGTGGTATTGATAAATTATCGGGTCTTTGGACCGACATGATATTTCACGACGCTGATGACAAGCTTGTTTGAGTGGCACCAGTGAATGAACATGTTGAGCAACCTTTGCAGGAGAAAGCAGTCCTCGATGCAGAGTACCACCACATAGATTTTTAAATCATCAGCATATACGAGGTTGCACTTGTGGCCAAGGGTAAATGCAGCGTCATTGAAAAATAACACTAACAGTAACGGTCCCAAATTACTTCCTTACGGGACACCGGCCGTGGAGTAGAACCATAGAGGTAACTCTCAGACCAGAAGGTCCCGAAGAAACGTGCTAAAAGTTTTTGGCTAAGCTCTGGTACTCTCTTCGGTCCCAAGCTAATCGATGAACCCCTCGAAACATAGTTAAATCCACGAACCCCTAATTTTATCTGTCAAAATTTCATATAGCGAATCAAAACAAGCATAGTGTAGTATTAGAATTTCGACTAGAATGAGGTACGTTAATCGATTTGCTTGGGACCAATAGGCTAGTCAAGTAGTGAGCCAATTTAAAATCGTAAGCTTCCACCGGTTGTTACAACTGCTCGCTGGTAAACCGCCTCAGTACAGAAAGAGTTATGAGACACTGGCATACCTGAGACAGAATTCAATAGAAATATACACAAACGTATTCAGGGATTGCGATAAATTTCCTGGTTATTTCTCGGTTTATCCCAGTTGGTTAAGATCCCGGTTAATTACCGGTTGAGTGGCCTCTCTGTACATAGTTTTCCCGAATTTACAAAGCACCATTAATTTTTTCAAAATTTTCTGAATCTTTACGAAATTCCCTGAATTTATATTAAATTCTAAAATATCTAAAGAAGCTCTCGAAATCTAATGTAGTTAATTAAATATCGCTTATGTTCAACAATGTTTGAAGAAGTTCCACAAAGTTGTCTGAACTTATACAAAACTCGTTGAAGTTTTAAAAAATTCTCTGAAGTTCTATGTAGTTCACTGAGCTTTTACAAAGTTTGCTGAGCATTTACATAGTTAGTTGTATATCTATAAAATTGGTTGCACTTCTACAAAGTTTCCTGATCTTCTACACAGTTCAATGAATGTCTACGAAGTTTTCGAAAGTTCTACGATGCTTCTTGAAGATATATGAAGTTTCTTGAATTTCCACAACGTTCCATTTACAAGACGTTCTCCGAGCTTCTACGATGTTTTCAGAAAATAATGTTTGTTTTTCAACGTTTTCTTCAAAATTTTGGATTTAAACTAGTTAATTCCTCAGCAAAAGTTTTGTGTTTAGTGTATCAGAAAAAAATATAAACGGACCTGGTTTTCAATTAAAATATCAAAATAGATTGAAAAAACAGTGTTGCGTCAAATATTTCCTGTTTTCAAAATGACTCGAAAACAGTAGGCTGCGGAATTTTGCCGCCTTAACACAGTGGTAGACATTCGTTTAGCCGAGACCCAGTTTTTCTATGTATATCGAAAGTAATACACACTGAATGCTCGGATTTGGTCTTGTACGATAGATTTCATTTATTTCTAACAAATTCATAATAAAACTTAAAATTACGTTATGTTTGGATAACAAAATTGAAAAAAATATCGGTACTCGGGTAGACATTCGTTTAGCCGAATTGTTAAATTTTACCATGAAGATGACTTTTAATAAAGAATTTCGAAGAAAATCGATAGTTAATACTTAGTATGGCCGCCATCGTTACGAATCACTACAAAAATACGGTTTGGCATCGAATCAGACAGCTTTTGCAGTGTTGAAATGTCGATTTTGGACCAACAATCTTGAACTGCTGTTTTAAGACTGGAAATGCTGTCAAACTGACGTCCGTTTGCGTAAACCATTCCAGCCAAGATTCCCCATAGGTTTTCTATGGGATTACAATCAGGACTGCAAGCTGGCCAGTCCAGCAGTGGAATGTTTTTTTCATCAAACCAAGCCTTGGACTGTTTGGAGACGTGGATAGATGCATTGTCCTGCTGAAAAACGATGTCCTCATTTGCGTCGTTTTCAATATGACCAATCAAAACGTCATCCAGTAGCTCCAGGTACATTTCGAAATTCATCCGGGTTGAGATGAAACAAATCGAAAGCTTTGCATGGTAGGAAAAGCCCATAACATCAAACTTCCACCACCAAAGTTTCACTTCGATCTAACGACGCTGGTTTGATTCAAATCGTGCCAGTAGCAACTATAACAATCAGGCCCGTCTTCCACTCCATGTACTTCCGGGCGAACTTCAGCCGATTCTGCTTATGAGTGAGATTGAGCTTTGGTTTTCCTTGTAGTTTCTTCCACTTGATGTTTGGCGATTCATTCAGAATCCGCGCAATTTGTCGGGAAGTAACCGAAACATCGAGCTTCTGCTTTATTTGGGAACAGGACAGTCGATTCTGTGTTGCTTCATGCCTGATTTGACCTTTCATCCTTAACGATACTTTGGTGCGCCCTTTGGTTGCACGTTTAATGCCATATTTCGAACCCATTTTGGCGATTGAGACATTCGAGTGGCCCTCTTCCTTGAACAATCTTATAATCCGCCGTTCTTCCTCCGTCAGTCGGGCACCCTTCGCCATTCCTGAAACTATTACATTTGTCATTAATCAATAAAAATTAAACACCGCATTATTGACGCACCTTGTTGATTTTAAGTTGTTTTATCGAAATGCTTTAAAACACACTTGAAAACCGCGAGATATTTGCCAAAAACAAAACTTTTTCGCACCTCGGCTAAACGAATGTCTATGGTGAAAACGCTGTTTGAATGTTTACATCCGCCGCTACCGGTTTGGTGAGTGTGTGCGTGCGACTCGTTCCTCTCTCATCAAAGTGATGCAGATACACTACCGCTACGACAAATCACATCCCGAATAAAAAACATGTTTTAAATATAATTTTTGAATATTTTCAAAATTTTTAGCTCTCGGCTAAACGAATGTCTATCACTGTATACGTTATTTATTTTGTTTAGATGAACAACTTTTTCAAAGACGTCAAGTCTCCATAATGTCAGAGTAAAAATTTAGATGTTGGTTCCATCTATGCGGTTGAGTATCAAACTACAGTAATTACCCGATATTGTCAGTCCTTCCGTGCATCACACTTTTATTTTTCAATAGTTTCATATAATCGTTAATCCAAATCTTCCTCATTTATCTTCGAGATGGATGTATAAGGTATACTTTGGAGCAATAAGACCATTAAAAAAGCGCATTAGAAATGATTTTCAAAAATTGAGCCTGAATGTCAATTAATAAAGGTTCTACCCGGAAAAATACAGACACATTAAAAACGCTGCCATTAAGGCATTTTTTGAGTAAAATTTTTCAAAATTTTACTGAATTAAGCTAAGAATGTGTACAGAATCACAGTAGGCATTGGTTGTCAGGATACGTTCATTTGTTTACATCATGGCTTCACCGGAGCAAGCACGTCGCGATTCGATCCTGCACGCTCGAAACGAAAATCCCGGTCTATCCGCTCCTGGCTGTTTTCGATCGAATTCCTGGACAGGAATTTCGTACCTCGGTTAACCGGAATAGTGCCCCGGAAGAATGAAGTCAAAATTCCCCAAAAAGTTCCTTGTCTGGCAAGCAATCTGCAGTTGTGGGCTGAAAAGCGAAACTTTCGTTACTTCTGGGACCATGAACGAACAAATTGACTAAGAATAGTGCCTACGAAAGAGACTACTGTCTTTTATGGAGCAGCATGAGGTATATTGCCTATTCTGGCCGGACTTACAAGCTGCCACTATTCAAATTCTACCAAACAGTGGTACATCGAAAATGGCGTCACAGTGGTTCCCAAGGAGATGAATCCGGTCAATACTCCAGAACTAAGGCCAATTGAGGAATAGTGGTCATTTGTGAAGCACATACTGAAAAAAGGGTGGAACTGCAACTGACCTGAAGAATTTCTGAATAACTGTTACATTGAACTATAAAAAATAAAATGCAACGCAACAAAATTTTCGTGTCCGAAGTTTTTCGAGGTCCACCTGCAGGTTTTGTCAAGTCATAAACTATCTATTCCCCGGGGTACCCGGAACATGTCCAGATATGATCAATGTGGTTTTAGACACTCGGTATGACCACCAATGAACTTTCTGTTGAATTATCATATGATTTGAGGTGTCGTATGAGGGGTATAGCAAGTTAAAGGTAACCTACTCTTTTGTAATTCATTCTCGCCAAAATCTATTCCGGTCATATCTCCGAAGCCAACTGATTGATTCCAAAATCATACCTTTCATTGGGAAAAAAATGGGACCATGATACCTTTCATTTGGTGGATATTGCGTCCCATTCGGTTGAGTGGTTGTTGAGAAACACAACTTAGTTCGCAAAATCCGTGTGTTGCGGAACATGTTCCGGTCTTATTTCATCGGGTTGATTTGAATGGTATATGACAATCGACGCTCCAGGCCTCAATTCTAAAGTCAGTTTTTCAAGTGGTATGTATACCCTTCTCTGTAAGAAGGGAAAAAAACTCAGCAATTTATCTTTGCAAAGTGTCATCTGCAAGCAAATTTGTCGATGCCATTTCATGGTTGATGGCAAATTCCGGTGAAATATTTTTAGATTTTGAATATAATGAATTAGTCTACCGTTTGCTTCTTCTCCAATCGGGGGAAGATTCACGTTCCAGCTGGCAAATGGAGGAAAGAGAGTGCTGTTTAAGCACCGGTTGAAGAAGTAGCTGCTGTATATCTAAAGGAGTTCTTCGAAATCATCGTGATGTGATGGATTTCTTTGCAAAATATCAGTGAGATCATTCCTTTATATTTTTAATACTTTCATTCCATTTTAAAATAACCATTAAATGCTGGGTACGGGAGGCTCCACTGGGGCACCCAATTGAAGCGAAATGGATAGAAAGATTGGGAATGCCAACTCCTTATCTTTAACATTTCGTGAATAGAGGGTGAGCTCTTCTCCCCACTCATTAGAGCATTCTCCTGTTGGATGGCTTGTTTTTTGACCGACTGTATGATACTGTTGTTGGAAGGAGATTCTCAACTATCCCGTGAATGCACGAGGGCAATGTTGACAGATGTTACGGATCTACCCAACCCGTTTTTCGCCCTTCATACAATTGCAGGTTGAATTCAATTAAAGGTTATTATACTTAATCAAATAGAACTACGAGGAAAGTCTATAGTCTACTGAAAGTTGTCTTGCTACAGTGAGTGGTAGTGCCATCTCAAGTAACACTGCAAGCTTTATAGAGGTTTTATAGCATTCTACAAGCCTAAATCACGGTTTACAGAACCCTCATAAAACGAATTGCTACTTGGAATATATTCATAATCATTAAACGCTACGGAAATGGCATTTAAAATCAATTATCTTCTGAAATTTAACTGAAAGTATATATATCAGAGAAAACATATCCAGGAATTCAAAAGAACGCACTACTCGTTGTATCATTGTTTGGAACAACTTATACGATTGATGTATGGAACAAAAGTTGTTTTTTTATTTGGTAATTATGACTGGAATCACACTAAACAGAAGATTACAGTAAACAATATAGATTTTTGTTTATTTGTAGAAATAATGTAGTTCGTCAGATACCAAATAAATCTAACTGTAGCAAATCAAAAAAAGTTTAAAGTCGTACACTTGCGGCCTCGTTTCAGGAAAAACTGGAAACCACTGAGCTATAAGCTATACAATTTCCAGGATGGGTGGTTAGAAATTACGTTTTATGACCTTTGAATTACACAAAAGGAAAGTTTAGGCAACGATTAAAATTTTCTTCTGTGTTGTAGTTTTGCTGCTGCTTCTCCTGCCATAACATCCAGAGCAATTTCAAGATGCTTGGCCTATCTGATTTTGCATTATCCGAGGATACCTGACCTGCCATTCATGAGATTTACCATAACTGAATGTCTAATTGAGTTAACTAAATATTGATGCATCATACATTACGAAAATATATGTAAGCATATAGAGAAAACTCAACCGAACAAAGTCAAACGTTCCGTTCATTTCCATTGCGATAAAATTGAAAGCTATGCAGTTGTATCCATTCCGAAATGTATCTTAGTCTTGACTCGTTTACGTACATATATAGAGTATGAAACATCTTTCCTCCACTCTGCTTCAACTAGGACCAAGGTATAAGCAACACACCACCTCGAGCGAACAGTTTCCAACATCAGTAGATCATAATGTATGTTCCGTCGTTTCTCTTGATCTCTCCTCCCACCGGGCCACCATTCGATAAACCAGAATGTCAGACAAGCAGGTCTGGTTATTTAATTCATCCTGCTTGAAATTTTCTCTTCATGAAAGTAGACTCTCGTTTGAAAGCACAACGAAGAAAACGAATGAAATTTTATCTCCTCGTTTCCTCAATCAGCCCCCTTCACATCTGATGACGTCAACAATGACGAACAACGGTCAGTCCAAAAACTAAAACGTCCACTGGACTAAATCGGGCAGGAGTGTATAAAACGACACACCGGGGCAAAACACCCCCTTGCATTTATATGAATATTACGTTAATTTAAATGCAACTATGATAGGCAATCCAAGCAGTTAGTGAGAGCACTGTACTATGCAACTTTAACAGCTGTAAAGTGTCTAGAATCAATAATAAAAACAACATTCTGAAAAGCTTCATTCCGATGTAATTTTTTGCGACATTACGATAAGCATTCAAGCGATAAAAAAACTACTGTGTTACCTGACTTATAACGAATATACATTGTATACGAGTACCCTGAATACAACGTATAGTTCGTCTAATTTTACATTGCAAATGCTTTGCAAAACTAGACGAGTCGTACGTCGTATTCGGGGTACTCGTATACAACGTATATTCGTTATAAGACAGGTAACACAGTAGTCAGCATTGGTTGTTCTTTTGTAATGCATAAAGCGAAGTTTAAAACGCCTGTTCAATTAATTTATTACCTCGGTTCACCCAGGGGTACTATGCCCCACTTTCAACATGGCGATACGCCCCATTATTTATCATCGAATCCAGGATTAACGTAAATGCAAATCATTCTGGTAAGCCTATTCAAAAAGATATTTATTCAATCTTTGTGCAGTCTGAGACATCTATTATTAGCGCTCTGAGGCATGTCGTTTTATGGCACACTATACTTCTAGTATAGAGCATACGGTCATTTTGTTATCGAAGTAAAATATAGTTGAAGAACCTAGAATTTTGGGTGGTATCAAAATACGTTTCCTAACTTCTATGTTAACTGTATCCGAAGGAAAACATGTTTACATGTTTACTTTCAAAGCAACAGATCAACTGTATATAACCGCTTTTTCTTAAGGGGGGGGGTGTATTATACCTGTTTACCCTACTATCGTGCACATTGCAATATTTACCCCATTCTCCCGGTGTGCGAAACTACAAATTGGAATACGCAAGCGACAAAGTTTCAATGCACCACCTGCCTGTCGGCAGGTCCTCCATCATCGGAGGAATAAAAACGGATCGAAGCCACACACCGAGACACAATGATAGACAGTCCCCCCTCCCCTCTCTGATGGGTGGAAAGCGTGGAAAAAAGGCTAAATGGGGTGGATGATGACGCGCGTGCGGCTATGAACATCAACAATTCAGTTATTATCCTTCGGGGCAGTCTTCACACTCACACTCAGCTGCTGCTACTCCGATGAAGTTGTCGTTATTCCACGCAGCCATCGACCATGCCTAGGTGGATGGACAGCACCGAAGGATATTTCCGGTTGAGAGAGGCTTCAAAACTTGCCTCCCACCCACACCAACTATTTCCCCTATGTCACACTGTTCCAACCTTGATTTTCACTTTTTCCACTTTCACTCACACTCCGCTGAAATTCGGTTGCCCGCTCGAGTTGAGGAGGTTTCAGGAGATTCGACGCCACTATGTGGCAGAAGGCGTAGTGAAGAACAGTTCCAATCGCGACGAGTATCCGTGCCAGACTGAGCACTAGCTGGCTGGAAAAGCAGCATGGTAGATTTTCTGCCAACTGTGGTGAGCGAGCGAAGGTGAGTGGAATTTTCTCCAAAAAATATCTCTAAAATGAGAGTGAGAATGTGTTGCGAGCGGGAGTTGTTTACACAAATAGTAAACAACGCCGGCTTATCAGTATCTCAGGGTGATAAAGGCGCGTGGTGCGCGCTCTAGTTCTATTTTAGCGGGTATGTGTGTTGGAGATGAGCGCTTATCCAGTATAGGAGAGGAAAATTTGGAACGGTGAAAACAAGGTTTGGTTTGTTGCTCCTCAGTATGTTGGGAATGGTTAGTTTTGCATTGACCGAAGAATCTGCTGTTTCTCGGTTTCTCTGAAACGATTCAATCATACAATCTTAGAGAGGCTACTTGAATGACAAACTTAACACATTTTTGACCAATGGATTACCGTAAGCTTTCAGTTTTAATATCGAATCTACCAATCCTCTGTCATGGCTATTGGTTCTTGAAGCCACCATCGGTGTTTTAGCTGCCTTTATGCGCATCAGCATCAGCATCCTGTAGCACGGTCATCAATTTCTGTATCCACCGTGAGTTTATTGCATATGGGTAAAAATTTATGACATTTTGAGTAAAACTAGTTTAGAGTGTAATGTTTTCATTTGCAAAATCTCGTCACAATCTATCAACTGGTTATCGAGATGGCTTCCAAGCAAGAAGTGCTTCGACAAACAATTATGGAAGCGGTCGTGGAAAATCCAGGCCAGTTCTGCAGGTGGATCGCAAAACAGTTTGGAACCGACAATTCGACCGTGTCCCGTGCGGTAAAATCGTTCAAGGAGACCCAGACGACCCAACGGCGAGCTGGAAGCGGAAGAAAAGCGAAGATGACCGACCCCGTGAGGGAGGGATTTACTTCAAGCGCAATCCGAACCTTTCGATTCGGTACGCGGTCGAAGAAGATCAATTCTTCCGTCTCATTCGTCCAGCAGACAATGAAGCAGGCCAGATTTCATGTCTTAAAGGTAACGAAGGCGCCTAACCGAACCGATAAACAGAATACGGTTGCCAAATCCCGTGCCAGCAAGCTGTACCGCAAGCGGTTGGTGCAGCCGATATGCATCGTAATGGACGACGAGACGTACATTAAAGCGGACGCCAAGCAGATCCCCGACCTAGAGTTTTTCGTCGGCAAGTTCCGCCTGGATGTTCCGGAGAAGCACCATCAACGGCAAAACATATAAAGAAGAATGCCTGCAGAAGCACCTGCCGTCCCACGAGAGTGCCACTCTGTTTTGGCTGGATCTGACATCGTGCCCTTACGCGAAACCGGCGATGGAGTGGTACGAAGCCAACGATGTTGTGTTTGTGCCGAAGGAGGCCAATCTGCCAAGGTCGCCAGAACTTCTCCCGATAGAAAAAATCTGGGCGATTATGAAGGGAAGCTCCGCAAAACAGGGAAGGTCTTCAAAAACGACAAGGATTTGAAGAAAGAGTGGATGAAAGTGTGCAAGAAAGATGGCGCAAGTGTTGCACAGGATTTGATGGGTAGCGTTTTTTTTTCGAATACAGTTTTTTAATTTGTCTGACAGAACTCAACAGACTGTTTTTAATGATTATGCTTCCAGTCCCGTGAGGAATAACCTTGGAGTGCCCCAATCCTTTTATTTATTATGTATATTAATGACATGCGACGTGTTTCACGATTTTGCGACATTAATCTTTTTACAGATGATACAATGTTATTCATTGCAGCTAAGGATTGAGATAACGCCGTTCTACACTTGAATGAAGATTTGCGTTCTCTAAGTAGAAGTATAAGCAGTTGAAATTGAATACAAGTAAAACTAAATTTATGGTAATTTCGCGGAATCCAATAAATGTCCCTCCCCATGGACATGGAGGTTAACGGTACTGAAGCAAAGGGTTATGTTTAATTTCTTTATATTTGCAACGATGATGATTTCCTATAGTGACACATATCACCTTCTTAATGCTTCAGTATGCCTCAAACGATTAATTCTTGGTTGTTAATAGAACTTCCTTGATGAAATCGGCTGCTTCATGCAAACTGAGCAATTCTGATTATAGTATCATATTTGTTCTGTATACAGAGGAACTGGGAGGGCTTATTAGAAACTTATCACCAATAAAGTAATGATCTTCTAGTATATTTTGCATACAATTTTATTTTATTTAAGCATACAATTTTTGTTACAGTCAATTAGCATTAGCATGCGATACAAGAGATTTAATATTAAAGGGTGATACGGTCAAAATTTGGTCAATATCAACTTGACGTATTTCTTTCAATTTTGCATTTAAAAAACCTGAACACCCCTCATTTTGAAGGTGTGTGTGTGTAGAATGTTGCTCCTATTTTGATTTTGGAATTCACTCTTCAGTTGTCAAAATGCCGTCCAAGCAAGAAGAGCAGCGTATCAAAATTTTGCTCGCGCATCGCGAAAATCCGAGCTACTCGCACGCAAAGTTGGCAAAATCGCTAAAAGTTGCCAAATCAACCGTTACAAATGTAATTAAAGTGTTTGGGGAACGTTTGTCGACAGCCAGGAAGTCTGGATCGGGGGGAAATCGAAAACCGGAAGCCACTGAGACGACAAAGAGAGTTGCCGGTAGTTTCAAGCGAAACCCTAACCTCTCTCTCCGAGATGCCGCAAATAAGCTGGGTGTATCGTCTACAACCGTGCATCGAGCCAAAAAACGAGCCGGACTATCGACTTACAAGAAGGTAGTGACTCCAAATCGCGATGATAAACAAAATACGACGGCCAAAGCGCGATCCCGGAGGCTGTACACGACGATGCTGACAAAGTTTGACTGCGTGGTAATGGACGACGAAACCTACGTCAAAGCCGACTACAAGCAGCTTCCGGGACAGGAGTTTTATACGGCAAAAGGAAGGGGAAAGGTAGCAGATGTTTTCAAGCACATGAAACTGTCAAAGTTCGCAAAGAAATATCTGGTTTGGCAAGCCATCTGTACTTGTGGCTTGAAAAGCAGCATTTTCATAGCTTCCGGGACTGTCAACCAAGAAATTTACGTGAAAGAGTGTTTGAATAAACGTCTGCTGCCTTTCCTGAAGAAACCCGGTTGTTCCGTACTGTTTTGGCCGGATTTGGCATCTTGCCATTACGGTAAAAAGGCCATGGAGTGGTACGCCGCCAACAACGTGCAGGTGGTTCCCAAGGACAAGAACCCTCCCAACACGCCAGAGCTCCGCCCAATTGAGAAATACTGGGCTATTGTCAAGCGGAACCTAAAGAAGACCAAAAAAACTGCTAAGGGCGAGCAGCAGTTCAAGGCAAACTGGCTTTCTGCGGCGGAGAAGGTGGACAAGGTGGCTGTACAAAATCTGATGGCAGGGGTCAAGCGTAAGGCCCGGCAATTCGGATTTGGAAAAGCGGAAGCCTAACTGAATATTTTTCCTGAATTTTATACTAATTGAACTTGAAAAAGAAATTTAATTTGATTTTTTAAATAAACGATTTCACCGATTTACACGCGTTTTCCCTTGACCAAATTTTGACCGTATCACCCTTTACTTGCTCGTTTTTGCGTAAAATTATCAATATTTATTTTACTTGTAATTACCTTTGAAAGTTTTTTTCAAGTTTTTTTTTTGTGATCTGAAAATTTTCCTAGTTTGGTTAGAAGTTTCGAAGCTAACGCATGTACACAGGCCTAATAGAAAGATAGGCAGAAAAAGTGTATCATGAAGAATACACTGCAGGGTTGCTTCCACTCACTTGCTATAGATGAGTGATTTTCGGAGTTTTGAATTCGTTAGATTTTGTTGTGGAGATTTGTGTTGTTGGATGCGGGAGGAGATGTAGGGCGGGTGTTTGACGCCTGTCAATTTCGCTTTCAGAGTGTCGCAGTCAGCGGTTTTATGATTCGTGAGCGCTCGCGATTCGTAGAACCGTTGATTGGGACTGCAAGTGGATTTGGCGGGTTTTGTGTGTTGGACGCTTGCTTTCTGGCCTCTTCTTGTGTCTAACATGTGCAGAGTATCATTATAGCGTCTAATGGTTTTGAGATTCCTGGTTGCGTCAAATATATTTGTAAGAATATCTTTTTGAGATTTTAGTAGTCTCGTTTTGCTTGTAGTTTATATTTTATTTCTTTCATGTAATTATCGTAAATAATAGCTATTCAATAAAAGATAGTTCATCCATATATTCGTACTTTAACGCAAAGTGCTGTGGATTATGAGATGCTCGATGACCCTGGAGAGATCGATTTTGCTTACTGAGCAGAAAATCATGGGTTTAATTCCAAGCTCTCCGTCATGACTCATGATCGCTTAACAAAATTAATATTCTGTTTCGATAGTCGGCTATCGAGAGATTAAATGAACAACAAATAAAAAAATATATACTTTTGGTTGCATCGCCAACTTGAGGTCAACCTCGGAAACTATTTGCATATCAAGCGAAAACGTACCCGAGTAGCACACTTTCATCACAATAAGTTACAGCAACTTGTTTATGACTGAAATAAGTCGTATATAAGTTTCTACAATTGATTTCTGACAAGCGTGCTACTAGAGTAGTCGTGTTTTGTCGCAAAGTGTTTGTTACCGTTTGTAACATTTTTTGATGTATTTCTGTATGTTTATTGTATTCTGCATGTCCATTTAAATTTGAATAATAATTGCCAATTTGATACCCCTAGTTTTAGTACACTATACAATACCACAGTTTACGACCAACTGCTGGAATAGGTGATGAGCCAACAAATTGAGTTCAGTGGAAGATAGGCGGATGGGTACGAGAAGTACAGAGAAAGGGAACGGCGAGTAGCAAGGAAACTTCTTCCGCCACTTGCCAAGTAAACTCAAACCAGAGCAGTTGCATAAGCTAAAACCCGTTAAAAGTTTATTGAAGAAGAGTAAGAGTGTCGTAGTAGCAGGAGTGGATAAAGAGAGAGAGTCAGGTATGGAACAGGGATTAAAAAGGTCACATGTCACAATCGGGCCTAAGACCATTTCTTTTGTGCTCTTTAGGACCCGTTAGTTGTGAAAGTAGCTTTTGTTGGAGAACTGGCCTCTCGACGATACCGAGGTTGGACTCGGGCAAAATTAGGATTTGGGTTCCACCCCAAATGGTACCGAGCAGTGAAATCCAAGTCTGCCATCTCCAGGCCTGGAACCACAGACTCTGAGCATAGCAAACATTTGTTCGCCTGAGTCCGCCATTGTGCTAGTCGACCGGCGTCGCCAGACGCTTTCACCGAGTCTTCATCAGCCTCACTGTTTCCCGCCATCAAGCTAGCCACCGTCATCGAGACCACCACCACCAGCACCATCACCCCTCCCAGCAAATTCCAGCAGCCACCGGCCGGTCAGGTACTACACTAAACACGCTACACACACACACACACACACACACACACACACACACACACACACACACACACACACACACACACACACACACACACAGAGAATGAAATTTGTAGGGAAATAAACCTCTAAAGTGTAATTCAGTAGCTTTTTCCATTCAATCACACTATATCCGAGTCCTGATTAGCCCGGTAAATTACTCCAGCCGACCTTGAGGCTAAGAATTGCCCTCCAGATCGAGCTAGCCATCAAAAGAGGTCGTTGAATGACCCACCCTCATTGGTAGGCCGTTGCTTAGCCAAGCCCGCCGAGGTGTTTGTACTGGTAGCCCCCTAGATACCCCATCCTAGCAGCAACATGTTATGGTTATGAGATGCTCAATGACCCTGGAGGGATCATTTTTGCTTACTGAGCAGAAAATCAAGCTCTCCGTCATGACTCTTAAAATTCATGATCACTAAACAAAATGAATATGTTCTTTTGATAGCCGGCTATCGAGAGATTAAATAATCAATAAATAAACAATACATACTTTTGGTTGCATCGCCAACTTGAGGTGAATCCTAACCGATTACCCTACCCAACCCTATTTGACTTTTGACTTTAAATGATCTTTATTTCTTGTGTTTGTGTGGTTTACATGTATGAATTTTCAAGTGACACAGATACGTCTTTTCAACTTTAGTACATTTGACATTTTAATTATTAATTACAGTTCCTAGTCCTATCAGGCCTGTTTTAGAGAATGACCACCTTGGCGGGATTGGTTTGTTTTAAATTGAAAAAGGAAACTACTTATAACTACTATTTACAACTACAACTACTATACATATACACCTAACCTACTATATACAAATTGCTTATCAAAGCATGTTCTGGTAAATTACATTTTTGTGCAAATTGAGTCTTAATTTCGTTAATTTTGGAATCTATTTTGGCAATGCCTGCCTCTTCATGTAAATTTGTTATTCTAGTGTCGAAAGGACGATCAAGAACCATCCTCAGCACTCTATTCTGAGCGACCTGAATTTTGTTCCTGTGAGTCTGTGCACATGATTCCTACACCGGAGCTGCGTAGAGGATCGCAGGTGCTATGATTTGTTTGTAGACAGCCAGTTTGTTCACCTTTGAGAGGCGGGATCTGCGGCAAATCAGCGGATACAGACATCTAACCAAGGCAGAACACTTGATTACAGTTTTCTCTACATGCGAACGGAAGAGGAGCTTTTCATCGAACAACATCCCGAGATAGGTAACTTCGGAAGACCACTCAACCCTTGCGCCATCCATGATTACAGTACAAGATGGAGCCGGTTTTAGTTTGGGCGATTGGCGATGGAGGAACATGATCGCTTGTGTTTTGGAAGGATTGATTTTAATTTTCCACGTGGTGGCATAATCAGCAAAGGCGTTAAGGCATCGTTGAAGTTTGTTCGTTATTTCGCGAGGCATCCTTCCTTTGACGGCTATTGCATGAAGTTTACATGTATGAATGTTCGCATGCATGGATGTTTACATCGCCAGTAAAATTCAGAATTTTTTGGTGTGTAACGAACAGTCATACACTCAAAAAATTATCACATATCTAAGGGACGAAATCCATGTGATTTTAATATAGCTTTCCTGTGATTACAAAGCAGCAAATCACATGAATATTATGAGGCCGATGAGATTCATATGATAAATCATTTAAAATAAATGTGATCGCATAAATTTTATGTGAAATTGGGATGAATTCCATTAATTTTGATTATGGATGAAAATCGTGTGCATTTCGAAGGGAAGATAAATGAAAACTATTTTCGGTGTAGGGAAGCTATGAAAATTACAATTTTCTTGTTTGTTTTATAATTTTCTTAGAATAGCGCGTAACTCTGTTTCGACCACGTTGGGTAGGATAGGATCACTTTTCCTGTATGATAACTATTTCTGGAACCCGTTTGATATTCCTAGGTAGAAAATCTACTGTTCTTGAAAACACGTAGATGTCAAAAATCTTTCAATCCCACCAATAAGAAACGCTAGGGTAAGTGTGTCAGCTTTTGGCCCAAGTAGTCCTTTATTTGGCCCAATCTTAAATTTCACAATAGGGTAGAGAGCCCTAGTTGTGCAGCAACTGATACAATTAAATTGAAGTTAAAACGATTCTGAATAATAAAAAGATCTAGAATGGGTTTAATTTGTACCGAAAACGTAAAAAATAGATTATAAACTTCTAGCTTCAGTACCAGTTTTGACAGCACATGTTCCTTTATTAGCCGTAGGCATGTTTCAGTTTTTGGCCGCAGCGAAGCATTCTCTAATTCTACATAGGTGCAATGAAATCTCGCAGATTTTGAAACAAATTCATCTAAATTCATGAATGTCTCTAGTGGAATACCTATGATGGGAATGAGAGGAGATGTCATTTCCATTTTATTCCACTATTTTATTCTTGGCACATGCGCGAGTCACAGAAAAGAATATATATGATTTAACATATATCAATATTCCCTTATTGGAAAACCTTCTTTTGCAACAGCAGCAGCTGTAACATTGTTGGTCATCAATTTTTCACATACAGAAATACAAAACCTTACAGACCTTATGTTTTACATAGAAGAACCCGATGAGAATTTGGCAATGACTTCACTGCGAACAATCTGTGTGTGGGAATTGTATTTGTAGAACGACCCCGGCAATAATCAAACTTATATTGATACCAACGACCATGAACTCAGTTTGAAACAATTTTGTAACTCCCAACCTAACTGGGAAATTCTAGATTCATTGAATGGAAGAAGGGATATGTTATTCTATAAGTTAATTTATTAGATGAACAATGATTAATGATTTTGATTCATTGAATGGAAGAAGGGATATGTTATTCTATAAGTTAATTTATTAGATGAACAATGATTAATGATTATGTATTTAATAGCTAATAATTTATTGATAAAACTTAGCTTAGCATGGATAAAGTAATTTAATTGTTATTTGTAACGAGTATGGTATATGTGGCGGCCCAAATACACGAACTCATCGACCACCTCAATTTCGTCACCGTCAATCTGGACTCGGGGTGGGAGGCTAACATTGTCTTCCCTAGAACCTCTTCCTTTCATGTATTTTGTCTTTGATGCGTTGATGGCAAGTCCAATCCGTCTAGCTTCAGCCTTCAGTCTGATGTACGTTTTCGCCATAATCTCAAAGTTCCGTGCCATAATGTCAATGTCATCGGCGAATCCAAGAAGCTGGATGGACTTCCTGAATATCGTGCCACTCGTGTCTATCCCAGCTCTTCTGATCACACCTTCTAACGCGATGTTGAACAGCAGACACGAAAGTTCATCACCCTGCCGTAACCCCCTTCGAGATTCAAATGGACTCGAGAGTGTCCCCGATACTCGAACAACGCACATCACTCGATCCATCGTCGCCTTGACCAATCGCGTCAGTTTATCCGGAAATCCGTACTCGTGCATAATCTGCCATAGCTGATCTCGATCGATTGTGTCGTATGCGGATTTGAAATCGATGAACAAATGATGTGTGGGCACGTTGTATTCGCGGCATTTCTGCAGAACCTGCCGAATCGCGAAAATTTGGTCCGTGGTAGCGCGGGCACCCATGAATCCCGCCTGGTATTGCCCCACGAACTCTCTTGCATATGGTAGCAGACGGCGGCATAGAATTTGGGAGAGTACCTTGTAGGCGGCGCTCAGCAATGTGATCGCGCGGTAGTTGCAGCAATCCAACTTGTCGCCCTTTTTGTAGATTGGGCATACGACACCTTCCATCCACTCCTCCGGTAATATCTCCTCCTCCCAAATCTTGGCAATTACCCAGTGCAGCGCTCTAGCCAGTGCTTCACCACCGTATTTTAATAGCTCACTTGGTAGTTGATCTACACCAGTTGCTTTGTTGTTCTTCAGTCGACCGATCGCCTCCTCAACTTCTTGAAGATCAGGGGGCCGGTAGCCTGTCGTCATCTGCGCGTGCTCCAAGGTCTGTTGCCGTGCCACCTTCGTTTTCTGCTGCTTCACCGTTGAGGTGCTCGTCATAGTACTGCTTCCACCTCTCAATCACCTCACACTCGTTCATGAGAAGGTTACCGTCCAAGTCCTTGCACATATCGGCTTGCGGCACGTAGCCTTTGCGTGAACTATTTAGCTTCTCGTAGAACTTCCGTGTGTCGTTTACGCGGTACAGATTTTCCATCGCCTCGCGATCTCGGTCTTCCTGCTGACACTTCTTCCTTCGGAAAACCGAGTTTTGTCTGTTCCGCGCTTGTCTGTATCGCTCCACATTCAATCTCGTGTGGTGTTGCAGCATTCTCGCCCGTGCTGCATTCTTCTCCTCTACTAACAGTTTGTATTCGCCGTCAAACCACTCATTTCTTCGGTCCGGGATTGCAGTACCTAGTGCCGCTGCAGCAGTACTACCTATGGCTGAACGGATGTCCCTTCAGCCATCTTCAAGAGAAGCTGCGCCAAGCTGCTCTTCCGTGGGTAGTGCAACTTCCAGCTGCTGCGCGTAGTCCTGGGCAACTCCGGCGTCCCGTAGATGCTCAATGTTGGGTCACGGCGTTCGACTTCGACGTGTGTTATGTACCGTTGAGAGTTTTGAGCGCATGCATACTGCAACTAGGTAGTGGTCCGAATCTATGTTCGCACTGCGGTACGTGCGGACGTTGATAATGTCGGAGAAGAATTTCCCGTCGATTAGAACGTGATCGATTTGGTTTTCTGTGTGTTGGTCAGGTGATCTCCAGGTGGCTTTGTGGATATCCTTGCGGGGGAAAAAGGTACTTAGAACTACCTTACCCCGGGAGGCTGCAAATTTCACGCATCATTGGCCGTTGTCGTTCCATACGACATGCATGCTGTTTGGCCCGATTGCCGGTCTATACATTGCCTCCCGTTCTATCTGAGCGTTCATGTCGCCGATTAAAATTTTGGCGTCCCGTTGCGAACAGCCATCGTACACCTGCTCCAGCTGCGCATAGAACGCTTGTTTCTCGTCTTCGGGTCTCCCTTCGTGTGGGCAGTGCACGTTGATGATGCTGTAGTTGAAGAAACGGCCCTTAATCCTCAACTTGCACATCCTCGCGTTGATCGGCTGCCAACCAATCACGCGTTGGCGCATCTTAACCTGCACTACAAAGCCGGTTCCCAGCTCGTTGGTGGTGCCACAGCTCTGGTAGAAAGTAGCCGCTCGATGCCCGCTTTTCCACACCTTTTGTCCCGTCCAGCAAAGTTCCTGCAGTGCTACGACTTCGAAGTTGCGTGGTTGAAGTTCGTCATAGATTAACCTATTGCAACCCGCGAAGCCGAGCGATTTGCAGTTCCATGTTCCGAGTTTCCAATCGTAGTCCTTATTTCGTCGCGTAGGTCTGTGCCGATTGTTCCTATCCGTATTTCTTGCTTCGGTATTTGCAACTTTGTTTTTTTTTCAGGGCGGCTTGTTGGGCCTGCCCCAACCCCCTGTCTCGCCGGGGGACCATCGTGCACAGCTCTGTTTAGAGTCCCACGCTGGCACTAGGACGGTGATCAGCCGCCCCTAACATGGAGAACAGACGCCGTTTTGAGCCGCACCTCCATGGTGAACAGACGCTCAGGATTGGTGAAGCATTTCCTCTATCACCGTACTATGGTTACCGCGCCAGTGTTCGCGTCGCACCTCTTCACTTTGCTATTGCCGGACTGGCAACATTGCCCAGGCTACGCCAACCAGCTGTGTCCATGTTTCAGCTGGTAGTCTTTTGTTATCATATGACTCGAGGAGGCGTGAAGTAGGAACTTGTGAGGACCAGGGCTAGGTATTCCGCTCCTTCCAGGTTGTCAACTCACCATTTTGTAGCCTGACAATGCAATTACTATAGTACCCAACGATTGGCCACTTCCAGGGCCTTATGGGAAATGTGACCGTCCACAAAAAATATCACTGGGAACTGTACATTTTCTTTGACAAGAAAAGGATGAAAGTCTTTTCTTATGTACTCGGCAAAGTTATGAGCAGTCATCCAACCACGTTCGCTTACCCCAATAAGCCAGTCAGGAGGAAATCCTTCAGCGACCTCTTTGCGTACTCGCTGTCCAGGTAAAATTACCTGGGTTGTCCGAACTGCACCTGGCGCGCTAAAGGAGAACATTAAAGTAACATTTTGATTTCCTGTAGCCTGCTCCACTTCGTAAACAGTAGGAATTCCGAACCGAAGAACTATTAGCAAAAAAACAAAAAACGCTGTCAAAGGCTCGCTGTCACACTAGTGCCAATTAGCGCAAACTATGATCTGATGATCCAGTTTTTTGCCGTAGTTAAAAAGTATAAAATAAAGCGAAATATCGACTTCTTTTGCTTTCAAGTTTAAAACTTGAATAGTTTACTCAACAATTACATGGTAAATCAAATTATTTGCTCCATATTCCCATCAAAGTGACTGACTTTTAGCCATATGGTTAACGAATTGTCTTATATGACAGAGTCATTACTTCAAACAAGTCCCATCGCTTCAATTTTAATTGTAAAACATTGCAACTTTTGCCTACAGCTCAAGTATGTATTGCTCTTTGAAATTATAATCATTCAGAGATCTATATTTGTGTAGCATCGTATAATTTTAATGATTTATCCACTAAGGCCAATTACTGGACCAAGGGCCAAAACTGGCTCACTTGCCCTATCTAATTCTTCACCAAATTTCTTTCGATACAAAGTTAGAACATATGCTTTGTTATATATCTACAGAAATAAAACCATAACAAAATATTGCAAATTTGCTTAAGGTCCAAGAGCCAAAAACCAGAGCACTAGTTCCATAATTGGCACACTTATCCTATATGGTTATCAAAACACTCCGTTTTATTTCTAAACCGATAATGCTGTATAATCTTTCGGTACAGCTTGGTGTTATATAAAATCAAAAACTATTGAGGACATCGATTGATCACAGCTATAATGGAGATATTTTAATTGAAGAAATTAGCCATTAGTGTCTTTACAACAATCTACTCGTGTATGACACACACACACACACACAGCACAGAATTAGAACTTGTCCTCCATCGCATACTCAACGACCACCATGAACAGTTCAGCAGTTTCCACTTTGAGCACAACTGAGCTCCACCGCATTAGTGTCCGAAAATTCCATTTGTAACATAAATGTTTACCCTGGTGAAAATTCGATTTGGGACAGATTTCCCCCATCGAGCATGGTAGATGCCTCCCACCAGCAAGCTCTGTTGCTACATATGTTTATTCCTCCACAAGGCAAATAACTAATTCATATTCCTTCTCCGAATCCACATATGAATAACTATACGTTCCGGTTCCGACTCCCGTCTGCAAGCGATGAACGACGGGTACTTTACAGCCCATGCCAAATACTCACAGCCACCGACGACCATAGACATTCATTGCTCGTTCGTGATTTCTTCTTCACTTGGAAGCTGTCTTCTTGAGAAAAAGGGAAATATACCACAGCTTCAGCAGGACCAGTCCACCGCGGGGCAGCAAAGAGTATCATTTACAGATTTTCCTGTTGCAGCACCGAACTGACTGGGGCTACACGTTTTGGCAAGTTTTACAACGTTCAAATGTCCAATGAAGTGGATTCGGTGGCGGTTAGACGAAGGTTGGGAAAAGAGAACGAAACATGTGAATCTATTGACTGTACCTTTCTTGGGGCTTTCTGTGGGTTGGAAAACAGGATTGATGAATTCTGTGGAACTTTTTGGGGTTTGCTCTTTTTTGGATTCAAAATACAAACCAGCTTTGTAGAGATTTTGCAGTAGTACTAAGCAGTTGCGTGTTAAACAGCGATATGATATCCTAATTAAACTGCTAGCAATTTTTGGTCATCAAAAATACATGACTCACAAGGATCAGAATAATGGCTTCGTTTAGAAACTTGTCTTGATGTCATCTTCCCCGAGGGATACAACAGTTTTAAAAGGCAGAGACAAATAACGCTTACACAGTGTCCGGGGTTAAATTCAACTTGTAGGGCACTATCCCCAAATGTGGATACAACGGTGTACTGCCCAACAATGCAATGAAAAACTACAACCGATGCGGATACGCATCAGCCACAAGGTCAGCTGCCATCACCCGATGGGCATTGTCCGTATCTAATTACACACCATTTGAATTCGAACCACGTCCTCCACACTGGGTTCACGCTGTGTGCCATTTGGTTTCCACCTTCTCACCCGGCGCTGCTGTCAATGGTAATGAAACATCCATTAGGCGTCCGTCGGCAACAAGTGACGTCACGAAGGATGCAAACGATGGCATAATTCCCACCATATGGCACTTCCCGCACACACCCACACAGTCAAAAAGAAAAAAAAAACCTTCAACTCCGTATCGATTTTAGTACAAACTTTGCCAATAAATTTCAATAAAATTGGTCTGGTGCACGGTTCCTAGCTAGGAGCTAGGAAGCATACACCTACAAAGGACTCATCAATCCACACACAGCTAATGCCATTTGCCAGCCAGTACGTCACAAGAAGGCTTTTCCGAACATGCGCGAACCTATTTCGGCTAGATACCTAGCTAAAGCTCCATCCAACGAGCGGAGGGAGGGGGTGGGTGGATATTTCCGCTACGTTCGCCAACTTTTACGATTCCGCTGACTTGTGTTTTATGCCCATGACCCCCCCAGGAACCGACTGGATGGGAGGGAGGTAGAAAGCGATGGCGAAAGCGAAATCGGATATTACGTCATAGTTCAGAGCCTATTTTTGGGTGGTTCACTGCTTTGTGGTGGGTGGGGAAATATTTCACACAAAGTAAGCTATTCATGAGCATGATGAATTTGCATAAAATCCAATTTTTTGTTTTGGTTGGTGTGTAGATAGACTGTAGTAAGTGTGTGCGATATCAAGATGAAATGTGCAGAATTGCTGTGTTGCAGCAGAAGCTATTTAATTGATTTCGGTATCATTTAATTTTGGGGGATTTTTATATTATCGCACGGACTTGGGCCGAAGGGTCTTAGAATTTTATGAAATTTTGCCTACAGCTAGAGTTTATGATTATATGAACGAAAAAATATATAAAAAATTCGTGGTGATTAATTTACTCGGAAAATGCTAGTAGAAGGTTTCATATTTTCCAGGAACTTATTCATAACTAACGGGTGTTCAATAAAAAATGAAAATGATTTCAATACATTTCTGTAATTAAAGTGAGAGCATCGCGACTAAGTTTATTCGTACAGCTGACCAGGGCCCCTTCTCCAATATCCATTGACGTTTTTTGAAGAATAAACATTATGTTTTTAATAAAAAAAAAAATACTGAACACGTGGAATTTTTTTTTTACTAGCTATATGACTAAAAAAAATCTCATTTTTATTGAACACCCGTTACTAATTCATAACTCATGTACCTATCAAGTATCGCTGAAAGAACGTTGTGTACTAAAATGACACGAAAATTATCTCAGCAATCCATTAAAAATATAATTTTAAAATATTTTCTACGACAATTTTCATGGTGGAGGAGAATAAGGAAAAACTACTGTCAGACTATTAAAATGTCTTATGTTTTCTTCATGCTTCAATACTTCATATCTTTCACTGGTAAAAATTTCATAATTGTCTTTTACTGGTTTTGAAAACTTCTCTGCTTTTTTATCCCCGCAATTCAAATACTTTGAAAAATCATAACTCATGAACCAAATATCGAAGAAGAAGAAGAAAAACTATTTTAGTGAAAAGATGAGGAAATTCAACTCAGGAATCCAATGAGAATTTTTCCGGTGGAGGAAAATTGTAAAGAAAAACAGATAAATTTCAATAAATTTTCTCTTCTTTGAAAATTTGTTTGCCGGTGCCAGTGGTGTAGTAGGTAAGCGTGACTGCTTTCTCACCTCAATGGATCTATGTTCAATCCCAGCCGAGGTCGGTGGGATTTTTCTGAGGCACAAAAATCTCTGGTCACGTCTTCCTTCGGAAGGGAAGTAAAGCCGTTGGTCCCGGCCCATGTGTGTGTCAAAACAGCAAAATATGACAAAAGTTATACTGTCACGAAGCGACTGTCATATCTTGTCTTCGCTTTATTTTTGTAAAATGTTGCCGCGCACTTCATTTTTATTCAGTTTCGGTTGAAAGTTCAAATTTTCTTAACAGCATAAGAGATGAACCAGCCTCTGGCTGAAAGTCTCGCTAATAAAAATAACCTAACCTCTTAACAGCATTGCGGCACTGTATGAAAGTCATTTGAAACCACTCGAAGAAACATGGTTGCCAGTTGCCAAAAGATCCCTCAAAAACCTGCTGTTTCGACAGAAATTTCCATTGTGCGTCTCTATCAACATCTCTGGCAAGAACGAGAAAGATAAATTTTGAGGCTTTAGAGACGTTTATAGATCTTTTTGACGTTCAATTGTAATTATCTACCTAGCACACATGGATGAACGGCCGGTTTGTTTTCCCACTAATCTGTTTCCCTCTTCCTCACGCTTATTTGATTTAAATGGTGCAGTACCCGAGCAAAGTACAGCATCAAAATGACAGCAAATTGAACTCAAGTTTTGATATCAACATCAAACTGAAATCATAATTTGATTTCAGTTTACGCAACTGACAAATTTGATACCTAATTTTGTTTTCATTTTGCTGTACATTTGCTCTTCAGAAATATGTTGTTGCGGGTTTGTTTTCATTGCCTTCGCATAACATCAAATTGAATACTTGTTTTGCTATCAGCAGGAAAAATGGATATCAAATTAAGTTTTTAGTTTGCTCTCACTGATAGCAGAAATAGTTTTCAATGTGATGTTACAAGAAGATTTGTTTGCTCTCAATTGTGATATTTTAACCGTTAAAACGACCAAAACGACAGCAACCTGAGTAATCATTATCAGCGAAATCACAACATCAAATTTAGATTTCAATTTGATCTCAGACTTTGCGCGGGTAGTGTGCACCGATTAAACATCAGAAAGCTCTATAGTCCGCATCGTGCTCTCTTGCCGTGCGGATCTATTTGCTTTTTGCCGAAGGAAGTGTTACTACTACCTAAAGCTACAACAAATTTAAACAGCACTTTTCAGTGCTCAACCTGTAAAAAAATTTCTACCTTGTTCAACTCTTATTCCTCTTCGATCCTTGTTTGGACCCTACCCGAGGTAATCCTTCTTGGATATCGATTTGGAAAATTCCTCTTCAATCCTTCAAATTCTTATATTAATCTGCTTGGAAGTCGATTTGGATAAAAAATTACTGCCAACATGGCGCCTAAACGCAAAAGAAAGGGGCAAACTCTTGACCCCCCTTCTGATTAAATTCATTTGAGTAATCAATTTGATTTGCTCGCGGATAATGAGAATGATCCATCATACAAGAAAAATTCTAGTAAACTTTCCCGGCTTAATGCCAAGAAGGAAAAGATTCCCCCTATTGTGATAACCACTTCCAATTTCCATGCTCTTCGCATGGAACTTTTGAATTTCGTGAAAGTTAAGTTTTCACTACAAATTGTACGTCGGGGTGAATGCCGTGTATTGGCTGAAACCTTGGACGGATTTAAATGTCTACTTACTGAGAAGAAGCACAAATTGTTTACTTACGACACCAAAACTGAACGTGTGTTCAAGGTTGTCATGAAAGGACTGCCCAGTGGTGAATCCCTGGATCAGATCAAAGATGAACTGGCAAGATTACTTGGAGTTGTGCCACTCCAAGTAACCAAAATGAAAATGAAATCCCGTCCTGGCGATTCGCGCAACGGGATTTCTAATGATTTTTATTTAGTTCACTTCAAGTCTAGTGAACTAAACAACCTTAAGGCCTTAGAAAAAGCTAGCCTTATGCTCCATGTCCGAGTGAAGTGGGAACACTTCAGGAAGACTGGAGGAAATTTCCAAAACCTCACCCAGTGCCGTAAGTGCCAGGGATGGGGTCACGGAACTAAAAATTGCTACATGCCAGCTAAATGCATGAATTGTGGTGATTCCTCTCACGCAAAGGACGACTGTCCTGTGAAGGAAGATCCTAAGAAATTTAAATGTTCAAATTGTGGTGAAAACCACAAATCCAATTTTTGGGAATGTAAGACCCGGAAAGCGATCCTACAATCTCGTTCTAAGCGACAGGTAGGAAATGCTCCACGTTTCCGACCAGGTTAACAACGGTCAGCGAGGAACAAATCCTACATTCGTACCCGTACGTACAAATATCACCCTTCCTTAAATTTTTTCATCTGTACCTACTCCCTTCGCTGCTAACAATGTTCAGCGAGTTAATGGAGCTACCTATGCTGCTATTTCAACGGGTAGAAATCAAAATACTAACCAAATTAAACATTTTAAATTGGAATGCTCGATCTCATAAAGATAATGAAGACGAGCTATTTAACTTTTTGAGAGTTCATAACGTGCATATTGCCGTTATAACTGAAACGTTCCTTAAACCTGACCATACACACTAATCCAGACCTCCGTCGTTCGGTAAATTTTGAACTACAGAACTGTTCGGTAAAAGTTTAAAAATCAGTTAAAAATCCAATTATTAAAAAAATTATCCCGAACTTGTAGAGAAGTTGTTCAGTTTACCCCATTTATTGATGAAAAATAAAATTTATAAATTTTCTGGATTTCTCACGTGTAACGGTCATTTGAAAATTTTATCGAGTTCTTCTGCTGTTAAAAAACCCGGTAAATTCCTACCGACTTCGGTGATCTGAATTAAGTGTGTAAGGTTAAGAAGGACGCAAATTATTTCATTTATAGAAATGATCGTCTTGATGGACCCTGTTGTGGCGTTGCCATCATTGTTCATAAACGAATTAAACATAAAATTCTTTCTTCATTTGAAACCAAAGTTTTTGAAACTTTGGGAGTTTCTGTAGAAACAAAATTTGGACAACTTACGTTTATAGCTGCCTATTTGCCATTCAAATGCGTAGGCCAGCAAAAGAATTTTCTCAAGGGTGACCTTCAGAAACTTACCCGTCATAGGTCTAAATTCTTCATTATTGGTGATTTTAATGCAAAACACCGCTCATGGAATAATGCTCAAAGCAATTCCAATGGTAATATTCTGTTTGATGATTGTTCTGCAGATTATTACACTATTCAATATCCAAACAGCCCAACATGCTTTTCTTCAGCAAGAAATCCCTCAATTATTGATTTGGTCTTAACTGATTCATGTAAACTTTGTAGCCAATTGGTTACTCATGCTGACTTTGGTTCTGATCACCTTCCAGTAGCTTTTGAAATAGCCCAAGAAATAATTTGTAAGCCCAACAGCTCTACTTTCAATTACCATAGAGCTGATTGGGAGCAATATCGAAAATTTATGGAATATAACTTCGATCCAAACATTCCTTTGCAAACCAAAGATGAAATTAATTATGCTCTTGAATCTCTGACTACTTCTATAGTTGCAGCAAGAGCTGCCTCAGTACCAAAATGCGAGGTTAAATTCGATTCAATTATAATAGACGACGATCTTCAGCTCTTGATCCGTCTTAAAAATGTCCGTAGGAGACAATATCAAAGAACACGTGATCGTGGGATTTACAAAAACAAATTAAAAAACGATTCTCTGCCCTGAGGAACAAAACTTTTGAAAATAATGTTTCTAAATTAGACCCGAGTTCCAAACCCTTTTGGAAACTCACAAAAATTTTGAAAAAACCTCACAAGCCTATCCCAGCGCTTAAAGAAGGTGGTAAAATTTTGATCACAAATTTGGAAAAATCTCAGAAACTTGCTAAGCAATTCGGGAGTTCCCATAATTTCAGTTTGGATTTTACTAGTCCTATTGAGAATCAGGTTATCTGAATATTTTCTCTCGGGAAAATATTTTTGATGATTCCTGGGGGACTGATTTGGACGAAGTAAGGTCTATAATTAAAAAGTTTCAAAATATGAAAGCTCCAGGTGATGATGGAATTTTCTATATCCTAATCAAAAAACTCCCAGAGAGTACCTTGTCTTTCTTGGTAAAATTATTTAACAGATGTTTCCATTTGGCATACTTTCCTGATAAATGGAAAAATGCAAAAGTTGTTCCAATTTTGAAGCCGGATAAAAATCCAGCTGAAGCTTCTAGCAACCGCCCAATAAGTTTGCTTTCTTCAATAAGCAAACTTTTTGAAAAGATAATTTTGAATAGAATGATGCTTCACATCAATACGAACTCAATTTTTGCCGATGAGCAGTTTGGATTTCGCCATGGGCATTCAACTACTCATCAACTCTTAAGAGTAACCAATTTAATTCTTTCAAACAAATCTGAAGGCCACTCAACTGGAGTTGCTCTTCTAGACATAGAAAAAGCTTTCGACAGTGTTTGGCATGAAGGTTTGATTGCTAAATTGAAAAAGTTTAATTTTCCTGTTTATATTATGAAATTAGTTCAAAATTATTTAACTGGCAGAACTCTGCAGGTAAATTATCAAAATTCCAAATCTAATCGACTACCTGTTAGAGCAGGAATTTCTCAGGGTAGCATGCTTGGGCCTATATTGTACAACATTTTCACTTCGGACCTCCCTGATTTGCCTCAGGGTTGCCACAAATCTTTGTTCGCTGATGACACAGGCATTTCCGCTAAAGAAAGAAGTCTTCGTGTTATTTGCAGCAGACTGCAGAAAAGTTTAGATATTTTCTCTTCTTATTTACAAAAATGGAAGATTTCTCCCAACGCTTCCAAAACTTATAATATTTCCACATAAGCCTAGAGCTTCGTTTTTGAAACCTAGTAGTAGTCACATAGTCACTATGAACGGAGTTCCAATTTCCTGGTCAAACCAAGTGAAATATCTTGAATTAATACTTGACCAAAAATTAACTTTAAAAGATCACATTTTTTTTTTTTTTTTCCTTTGGTTTGTTTTTTCCGTTGATCTTGTTTTCCGTGCTGAGCACCAATGCTACCGACGTGCCAGGAAGGCAGCTCCCACACCTGGACCCTACCTATCGACCCATCAACTCATGAACCGGGGACCAACGGCTTTACTTCCCATCCGAAGGAAGGCGTGATCAGAGATGTTATGCCTCAGAACATCCCGGCGGCGCCGACTGGGATTGAACCCAGGCCTGCTGGGGTGAGAGGTAATCACGCTTACCACTACACCACCGGCGCCGCTGAAAAGATCACATTGTGGGCATACAAGCCAAATGTAACAAATATATAAAATGTTTGTATCCTCTTATAAACAGGAAATCCAAACTTTGCCTGACGAATAAACTTCTAATATTTAAGCAAGTTTTTAGACCGGCCATGCTTTACGCTGTGCCAATATGGTCTAGTTGTTGCACTACCAGGAAAAAAAAAGCACTTCAAAGGATGCAGAACAAAGTTCTGAAGATGATTTTGAAGTTGCCTCCCTGGTACAGTACTACACTGATAAAATTCGACACATTTTTATTGGCGAATTTCCATGTAAAATGCCACATGATTTTCATGTGTCCACACATAAACAGATTCCACTCAGAAGTAAACATAAAATGTATGAGTCAAATGAATAGTATGTGTGGTTACACATGAATTGTAAGTGTACACATAAGAACTATGTGTCCGACACATATATATCATTTGTTTATCACATTGCAAAAAATCATGTGTGGGACACATAAAAATAATCATTGAATTTTTATTAGTGTACCAAAGTACATAGAATTTCGAATGTTGAGACTTTAGAACAAATGTCCAACAAAATAATTAATAATTTCAGGCAAAAATCGTGGCAATCCTCAATTGCAACGATTAATTCCCTTTATACTTAGATAAGATTTAGTTTAAGTTTTTAGTTTTAAGATTTAAATTGTTATACTGACATGCAGGTTTAAAAAACCTGTTTAAAATACTGAATTGCCAAGGCAGGAACAATGTAAAAACACTTGGATATATATCATAACAATTAAGGCTGGTTAGTTACTGTAGTAACTGGAGCACCTAGGTTAAAAATGAAATGTAATTTATTTTGAATTTGGAACAAATAAAGAGTTAAAAATAAAATTAAACGATTTTATTTATTGACTTTTATCTGCTCATTTCTATCATCAGGAGATGAATTAAGCTTATTTTTAATTGTGTTACCATTTCGTCGAATGCTTCTGCTTTGCTGATGTCTGTTGGATCCATATTAAAAAAATTCTGTCGTATTGCTTGTATGATGTTTGCTGATTTTGTTACACGGTAATCCATGGTCCTCATGTTCCTTAATGAAATTGGTGAAACATTCAATGTGTGAGCGATGCTATTGAATATTTCCACATTATATGGTCCCTGTAACTGGTCCGCTGATGGAATTGACGGTACTTCTGTAAGACAAGAAAAGTAAAACATGAATTAATAAGTGTGCAAGGTTTAAACAAGTATTTTTTTAGCCTACAAATAAAAGAGGTGTAAATTTAAATTATCGATCTGAGTATTCTTACCTGGTGTATCTTTAGGTTGGTGGCCACTTGTTGATGGTTGTTCATCACTTGTTGGTGGTTCATACCCACTTGCAGTGTAGGGAAAATATCAAAAAATCAAATCTCACCAACGCCCAAGATCACGTTTGTTTTTCGTAGACAAAAATCAACAAGCAAATAACTGCGGTTGATTTTGCAAGCTGTGATATCGCAGCTCGGAATATTAAGCTAACAAAACTCACCAAACTGTGGTGAGATTGAGTTTAATGATTTTTGCTTTATGCTGGGTTTAGACTAGGCAAGTCAAATGATCAACTCAGTTGAATTCAATTGGCTTGAAAAGTTGAGCCTGGTTCAACTTTTTTCAATTCAAGTGAGTTGATCAAGTCAGTTGAATGGCATGGTTTACACGTTCAATTCGCGTTCAAGTCAGTTGAATTCAACTGAGTTGATCAATTGACTTGCCCTGTTTAAACCCAGCTCCCAAATGCAACCGAAACTTCTATAACGGCTTGTAGCAGTCCCTTCGCGCCTGCCATCGGTGAAGATTAAAAAGAGATAGCAAACTTTGCTTTCTCTTTCTTAGAAAACGATGTGCAATAGAATCATTTTTGTGTCGAGTCAACTATCAGCTTGATTTTTGCACGTTTTGAATAGTCTCGCAATATCAAAGGAGCTTGTAAAATCAATATCAAGCATGATATTATGTTCCAATATCACGCGTGATATTGCAGGCCCATGAGAGCGGAAAAATATCAACTGATTTCTGATTTTGCCAACACTGCCCCACTTGTGGATGGTTGTGGATTGCACAGATCCGAGCGCGGTTTTTTGGATGTAGATCTATTGTGCTGAACCAATGCACGGCATGACTCACAAATGCTCATCTGTACATTCAGTTGGTGAGTATATCCCATAGATTGCATTTTTTTAATTAAAAATATCTTGTTTGCGATTTATGTGATTTGATACATCGACACCCATATTTACCATAACATGTTCCGTCCATATCCCCGAAACTAGTTGGCCCTTCCTTAATATTCAAAAGCTTTATAAAAGATCATTTTCTTTTTCATTTGGAGTTTAACTCAATCTTATTTAAATGTGTCGTTCCCACCCTGAAAACAAATCATAGATTTTATTCAGTGCGAACACGAAAAAGGTGCTCTGCTCTAGAACAAAATATATTGTGTATGCAGTGTATACACTGTCCTTCAGCTTCAGCTTCTGCTTTGAACGTGTGGAAATCAATGTTTCTAATTATAAATCTAATTCTGGCTACACGGAAAACAAAACATGGGTATCGAACATTTTTTAAGATTACTAAAAATCCAAGATTCTCGGTAGGAAAAGTGAAAAATCGGTAGTTTCGAACCTTTCGTCTGTGAATCGGTAGGCATCCCGCAAATCGATAGCTTTTTGACGCTAGATAGACTTTCTCTGTCTAGCACATGGGGATGGGTGACTCGTTGTTTTCCCCCTTGGTTTGCCTCCATTCTGCTCTCCCTTGTTCGGTTTATATGGTGAGGTAATGTGCGCCGATTGTGGGTCTATTCATGCATGGGCATTTGCGGCGGTATGAGAGAGAGTTGTGGCATTTGAATTGATTAATGGATCTCCATGTTTTACAGCCCACATCCTCTCTTCACCATCAAGTTTTCATGGAACAGCTTGAGTCTGTTAATTTCGGATCTTTATCTTGTTAGTTCATTTGATTTTATGAGAAAAGATGTATTTGTGTCCAGTTAGGGTCATTTGTAGACTTGATAGTGGGTGGAATTGAGCCACTCTATTTTGCTCTACTATAGGAATTTGGCCCACGCCATACTGAAGCTATTCCTCTAAGACAAGATAGGACATCTGGCCAGTGTTGGCTAAAATCAAGATCAGAAAATCAAAATCAGCTATCTTTCAAGATCAATATCACCTAAAATCACAGCCACCAGTATCCCAAGCCATCATCACCACGAAAATCACCCCAGATTTCTGACCAATATTTGCTGTGAATTTCGGTTCCCAAAATCAACGAGCATCAATATCAACCAAGATCAAAATCATCGAAAATCATAGGATTAGAAGATATGTTAAATTCTAGACTTTGGGACATTCCGAAATTCAAGTCAGCATTCCGGATGAAATTAAAATGGTGGATTTCAACTAAAGATGGCAAATTGTTAACAATAAATTAAAGTTAGTGTTAATGCTCATGCATATTTATATACAGCCCGACTTCACTCAAACGTTGTGCATTTGATCATTATTCAAAAATATTATGCCCGTATTTTTTTATTTCGCCATTAGGGTGCACCTTCATAAGTTAGGGAGGGAAAAAAGTTATTTTCCACTATACAGCCAACTTTAAAAATTAATAACTTGTCAAGTACTTTCGCTCTTTATTCAGCAAAAAGGGGGTGCAATCTAATACTTTTATTAGATTGCACCCCCTTTTTATATTTTTATTGGAAAGCTCATTTTTTTTATATAATGTTCTAGCATTTTAAACACATATTATTTTCCAGTTAAAAACAAAACCTTTGTTGCCCGGTGGGATGGCCTCAATCGTGTGTGATCGCTTGTCCGATTAAAGTAAGAATAATTGTTTTGGTTTATCGAATCTGGTTCAAATTAAACAAATTTCGTTGGCTGGAAATTGTCGCGTCGGTCGTAGTTTATTGTGATATAAGGGGTGCGGTAGCCAGAACAATGTGAAAGTTTAATGGGTTCTGTTCCCATCTTGTGAAGAGACCAAATCGAACCAATAAACGTCGCATAAAAGTAGAATTTAATTAAGGTTTACGTGCTTTTCCGTAACTTTTAGTCTTCGGATTTAAAAGATCATTGGTCGCACCACCATGTATTTTGCGAAACTTGTCGTTATCGTCCTCGATTCCAGGTTTGAATGGCTGCAACAACAACGCGATCGTAGATTGTATGATGTGATATGAGGGGCTCGGTGACCATGTAGCAATCGTTTTTGCTTAGAGGATTTCTCGGTTTCCAACATGGTAGGTGTCACGTCGACACATTCCTGCCCATTCCTTTCTTGACCTGCGTTCGGGTGTGGTTGGTGCTGGATTGTCTATTTAGAGATCTCCAGTTTTTACACATTGATGATGGGTGCTGGTCCCAGGTCTGATCCATCCACTTTGATGTGATATCAAAATAATTATTTTGCTGTGAATAAGTTGTTAGCCCTCCCTTAGCATGTGGCAGCCGACACAGATTGGGTAGCCCTGAGCTAGTCGATTTTCACACACTGTAGAAAAATTACAACCACAAAGTTTGATTGCACTTTCAAAATGATCCAAAGAAATAAGCCAATGTCGTTTTTTCTTTTTTGGTTCCAGAGATATGTGAAAAATGTCGACTCTAACTCCGACTTCTCAGCCCTGATTCAAAGCCTTGTAATCCACTTTTGAAATGTTAACGCCACAACGAAGGCAATAATTTAATAGAATTATTCTCATTCGGATGGCCTTGCGTTAATCAACCTGTTCCCTACAATCAACTAGGTTACTCTGCAAGGCTTAAATCGAAATCAAAAGTTTCAAGTGGCATCCCAAGCCTTCATTTCCATCTCCACGGGTAAGGGAAGGATGGTCTAAAACGCATCCCTGGGATGAAATGGCGCCGCGCTGGTTTTCATATCATTCCGATTATCAAACCGTGAATTTAACGAGCAGCATTGCATTGTAATGAGAAAGACCCAGCACGCATTATAGACTGTTCTCCCCAACATAATCGCGAAAAACTGCCATTCAAAACTTAAACCAACTTTCTTCTCCATCTCGCACAAACACATCGTCATGTCATTCATTGGCTCATAGTTAAGTCACTGGTGAGAGGCACTTCATTTCCAAAGTGGAAATCGGAGCGGAAGCAACGAGTGAAGAGCAAAAGCAGATAACGAACAAATGTCCACGATGACGACGCAAGCGGGCCAAGGACGAGGACGATGGGGACGATGATGAGTGAAGTGTCATCACTGTCAAGACACACTTCAACAGCGAGAAATTCCTGTTTTATTTTGCCATTTCAGCCCCAACCACCCAACAGCAGCATTATATGACTGACTGACATTGCCGGTGTGAAATAATGATCCTTTAGAGTCGCTGTTCGCATGTGGATACGTTGTAGGCCAGGCACCTCGAAATACCAAATATTCTGCACCCGTGCCCCCAACCCCAACCAGAAGTGGGTATCGCTCGAAGGGAAATTTTAATTAAAAACTTTGTCACCCGATTCATTCCCCACACTGACAGACTGGCTGGGATGAATTGTGCTCGCTTCGGATGCCTGGTGTTGGTTGGGATTGGGAAGCTTCAAAGTTCGTTCGGAAGGCGAAGACAATTTCCTCGTTACGTAATTGCTATGACGTCACCGTCGTGCACCTCGCTGGTGTTGGTGGTGAAATCTGTAATATGAAAGAGCGTCCCACTAATTCCACGCTAACCACGGAGAGCTGGGATGGTGGATTAGCTTTTCGCTATTTTTTTCTTCATCCACGTTGGGTTGACCGAAAGGGTGCAATATCACTGGAAAAGCCAATTATGTATTAATTTAGACGGCGAATGTAAAATGTTAACTGGGAACGCACATAATTATTTTTATCTGAATTTCAAATAACATTCATGTGATCAAGATATCATTGAACACATAAGGTTTATGAGATTTTGTGGTGCTTTCCAATTATGTGGGCACATGAAAGTTATGTTACTTTTTTTTTTAATCCAACTGATTCCGGAGAATGTGTTTCCATATTTATTTGGACCATGAGCAAGGAATGCTGTCACTAGATAGAGGATAAATCTGTTTTTCTTATCACCCCCAGGGTTTGTACAATGCACAGCTTTTACTCGCCTGTTGGAGGTTCTGATGGTCCCACCGGCGTTTTCACTGTCCTAAAGGAAGGATAGAGGACAGCGAACAAGGTGTAATAAAAAAAAATATTATTTTTAGCTCGCGCGTAGGTGAGGCATTATGGATTGTGGGGAGAACACAGCGGCTATCAGATTGGACTTGCCACGGTGCGTTTGGATGGCTTTCTTAGTATCGGGATGGAAATTAGGAAAAGCTTGGTATTATGCAGTAGCCACCTCAGGAAGTTTGTTGGGAAATTGTTTCCTCGATTGGAACTTACGTTCATTAGGAAAGTAAACTGGTGTCAATAATTTGCTTGTCATTTGTGCTTAACTTATTTATCGTTGGGAGATGGGATGGTATATTTTATATTTTGGTAAATGAGCAGCCAACTGACGAATCGATTTAGTAATGAAATTGGGTTGTTAGCGGAATGCTTACATAAAACAGCAAAAAGGGGCTATCTTCCATTTAATTCCATTTAAATAATTTTGGTATCTGGTTGGACATATAATTTCATGAAAACTTTGAATTGAACTCAAAGTAAATTTTAATGAAAACTCATACGAATTTCTGTGGTGAAGAACTCCTGTGAACTTCAAAGGAAAATTCCAAGCGCATTCTGAGGATATTTTCGTAAAGTTTGTTTGAGAAAACGAATCCGGAGTATAAGTCCTTGGAAATTTTGGAGAATACTTAAAGGGGCGAGGGGATGCTAAAAGGAAGATTACAATTAAATCTGAGAATAAGCCCAGGAGATTTTCAAAGGGATTCGGAAAATAATTCCAGCGGAGTATGCCGCACAAATTATGAGGTGAAATCTAAAGAATTTGTGAGGAGAAATGCAAACGAATTTTGAGAAAAACTTTCAATGTGAGTAGAATTTCAAGGGAACGAGGGAGATTTAAAAAGAAATCTGAAATAATTTGTATGAAAATTCGGATAAACTTTCCAAACTTTTCTGTAACGTGCCAGTGCGGTGTTACTCCCAGCACTGATGAGACCCCCGTCTCCAAGCCTCAGGGTCAGCACACGCTCGTGATAAATCCGCGAACCAAGAAAACACTCAAAGTTTACTTAAGGCAAACTCCCACTTTATTCGTTTGATGACACTCACTTCACGGACGGTCTCCCACTTCCTTAGATGTCTACTCCTACCTTGTGCTAGCACTACTCTTCTTATGTCTTCGGGGCCCCTTCACCTGCCACTGCCGTCGTCGTCGTTCCTCGCCTTCTTCTGGTACCGCATCACCTTCTTGGGCCAGGGGTGGACGCCTCTACCTGTCCCGTACGCCCCTCGAGTATGGTGACGGACTCGAGGTTTCAACGAACCACAAGGGTAAGTTGACTTGCCTGGATGGGTGGCGCACACTGTAGCTGAGGGATCAGATTCTCGAAATGCGATTCGGACACACTACCGGCGATTGGCGGGGTCGACTCCGGAAAAATACGTTGAGTTCACAAATGTTACGGTAAAACCACGAGGTCCTGTGGCCGCAAAGGAGAATTCGAAATGGCGGTTATCGACCTGACAACGGTTGGATCTGGTTCGGGGTTTTCTTGGTGATGGTAATTACCTGGCTGTCCAATGATACGTGGCAACTTCCTCTACAACTTCTTCAAATTTCCAACTTAGCTCACTTTAGCACTTTAGCTTTAGTTTTCACCTTCAAACTATTAATTTTTAGCTTTGACTTTCGCTATGTGACCGTAGTCTATAATGATCACCAGGCTTATGACTGTGCCTCTTGGTGGACGATGACCCCGAACCGTGACCATTGAACCGTCGTACGTGCCACGAATTCTCCACGCAATGGTCCCGATTACGCCACCCCTATGGACGTTCATTCATCACTGCACACAGCGTGCTCTGGTGGTGGCTAGTGGCATTGTTCTACAGTTTATAGGGAAGTGTCTCCTACTGGCTGCGTTCGTGGGGATTCTGGGACGTTTTACCTTTTACGAACATTTAAACTTTTTCTTGGAATTTAATAACTAAATATACGAAAGCTACACGCAATTAATCTCACCAATCTTGGACGCAACACTTACACTTGTTACATTTCTTAATGAGGAGAATTTCAAGGAAAATTGAATTTGGAAGATAGTTCCATCGAAATGCTGAGGAGAACTCCAAGTGAATTTTCATGATATATCTTCGATGAATGCAGAATAACAGTCTATTCTTCAGGTCTGCAGAACTACTTGAAATTTGCCAAAATTTTCCTGAAGTTAATAAAACTGCCTTAAAGTTATTTTGTAGTTTTAAAACTAGCCGGATACTCACAATACTTCTCACCATATTTATAAACTTCCCTGCACTTTTTCGGACTTTCCACCAGCACTGAGCAATGAGAGTGAGTGTAGGTATCGGCAATCCATACTGCTATTAAGTATGAATGAGCAAGGCTGACTGTGGCTATCAATATGCTATTTAGTTATTTATTATATTAAGCTATTTATTTAACTGTTATACCGAAAGTTATTGTTTATTTATCTAATGTTCTATGTTATAAAACTTAATTTATTAAAAACATATTAGAATGTGTAAAAGATAGCTAAACAGATTAAAAGTACCACTCCTAAGAAACGGTCAAATTAAAATTATCAGAATACAATTTGTTAAACATAAGGTACACTTCCCATACAGACACCACAAACAGGATCGGATCATAGAAGAGGGAAGTAAATGGAAAGTATGACGGGTGGAAACAGGGAGTATGGTCAAATAGGAGAAAATCGAGGTTACTACTGGGTCAGATCGAATGGGCAAACTCTTTTCCACTTCACCTCTTCTCGAAGGAGGTTTGGAGCATAGCCCGCAGATCAAAGTCGAAGTGTTCAAGCAAATAATAATTCTAGTCGAAGTTACTTTCCAGTTCTATTAAGTGGAAAAACAACTCTGGAACGCGTTAAACAAAAGAATCAGGCAACATACCTAACCCAACTGCCCAGTAGTTTCCCTATAGTAAGACCTCCCATTGTTTTACACCCAAGGACCCATTGTCCTTAGTTTAAGTCTCCGCTGTTCAGCGTTGGTCCCCAAACGCTTTCTAGACCGTCGGAGCGGACAAGTTTTGGTATTTATAAATCATTGGTCGTTGGTACCTGTTTCTGTGATTTACAAACCTATATACAAACAAAAAAATCGTATAGAATGCAAAAAATGGCTTATACGTACAAAAGTGGAGGCCATATACGTGCAAATTTTAATTCCTTTTTAAACGAGTTGATTTAACGTTATATACGATTTAGTCTGTAATAACAAATGCAATTTGGAAAATCTTACGATGCAATTCGATTTAATTTGTGATACAGTACGATGCATAACTGGTTCTCCATATATAAGTAGGAAATTTGCATTCTATACGATTTAACTTAAACATAATGCGATGTATGTTATTCTTATATGCGATGTTGACTTAAACTGTAGCAATTTACGATACTGTATGTACATTGTTATACGACTTCTGGTTGTCTGGGTTGATAGCGGACGGTGCTCAAATAGGCGAGTTTATTTTAAATATTGTAACAATTTCTAGTTCTAGCTCCTATCTTTCAAACTATAACAATAATGGGTATATTTTAATTTAATGGGACATGCTCTAATGTTACAATTCTGAAGTTATCAAAACCTCTAGAAAGTTTTTGCAGTTTTCATGAAGCTTGTTGTACTGGCCTGAATTTCATTGGACTGTCTTAAAAAATTTTAAGCTTCCATGAACTTCTGACCTTATGTGAAGACCTCAATAATTTTCCTAACATCTCTGAAGTTCTGAAGTTCTGAACTTCTAAAAATTTCCCGCAAATTTTCTGAAACTAATAGAACTGAACTCCTCCCCAAATTCCCCCTATTTTTAGAGCCATGTAAACTTTTTTGAAATGCTCTCAAATTTTACTAAAGTTCCAGATGTTCTCGGATCTTCCCTTAAGTTCCATAGACTTTTATAAAGTTCCCGGAATGTTTCTGAAAATCTCTGCACTTCTGGTACTTCTTCAAGCTCCTGCAATTGACACTAATTGATAACTTCATCAATTGTCTAGACTTCACTGACGTTATTAAAACTGCCCAAAAGACTTCTGAATTTCCTTTGAAGGCTGCTCTGAATTTTAGAGTAATTTTACTGAAATTAATAGAATTGCCTTGATTTATCCACAATTTCTATTGATTTGTTTACCGTCAATGTTGGGAGGCAGCTTCCATACCTGGATCCTACCCATCGACCCATTAACTCATGGATTGAACCCAAGCTCTTTGGGGTTTGAAGTAATCACGCTTACCACTACAAAACCGGCGCCACTTCCACAATTCCTTAAGTTTAATAAACTTTATAAGTGCTCACGGAACTTTGCCTTAAATCACTATTTTTTACTGAACTTATCTGGACATTCATGAAGTTTTCTATATTTTAATTCAGTCTTAGTTTGAATAATTGTTGTACATAGTTCACGTTAATCTTTGTTCAGCTTTTAAACATCTAAATCTGGTGATTTTAATCAGCAAAAGGCTTAGCAGTTATATAAATTATAAGCTTTTTAAGGCATTAAATAACAGTCTTTTCCAACCCTTTTTCAGCTTTATACCTAACTAACAATTTTCGCAAAGTAAACGCTTTACTCATTTAATTTATTCAGCCTCAAGGTGTATTAAAATGTTATGTGATATGAGGAAACCTTTATTCAACCTCTATACATGCAAATCTGGCGAACTTAGTCAGCTACTTATGGCTGTTGGGACGGTTGGGACAAGCTCTTATTGCATATCCATTAATGCTTACATACAGCTGTTATCCTGCTGTTTTTAGTTGTGTGTGGACTTGAAAGGCGCTTATTCAACCTTTTCCCGGTTATCCAATAATCACTACACAGCTTTGTCTTGAAAGTCGGGTTAAATATTGTCTACGATACTTTTTAATGAAGGAATTTATTGAGTTTATATTTTGCTGTAAATCAAATTAATCCAAATTAGTTACAAGCAACACCACCAAATTATTTACCCTGCACCGGAAAAATCTGGAATCGAACTCGAGACGACCGCATTGGCAATCCTTGACTTTAAAAACGGTGCTACGCCAACACTTTGAACTGATGCGAAAAAATCAACATGCCCTTCTACAACAAAATCGCATAGTACAGGCTTTATAATAGTGCACATGACTCACTTTTCTCGACTAGTTACTTCACCTTTGTAAAGGAGCAGAGTAAAAGCTGTAAAACTGCACACGTCTAAAAATAAACCTCACCAAGAGTGGTTGGTTGTGTAGAAGCCATCAAATGAGTAATATATTCACTTTATTAGCTTTGTTTTGTAGCTACAAGTTGAAAGTTGATTAGGATGTGTCTAAAAGTGACATTAGCGTTAATTGGCTGTTGTTATTCAGTGAGATTGGTAAATTGAATAATGGTTGTGAAAAAGTTGAGTAAACGCTCTACGAAACAATTTTGCTAGCACAGCACAACGCTGCAAAAGTTGGCTTACAAAGCAGAAAATGTTAGTTGGGTAGTTTTATTTTTAAAAAAATGGAAGACCGCTTCATATCTTATATATTTTATGGGACTGCAACAAATAAGGTGTGCTGCTGCTGACTAATTGGATTTATAGATTTACATTATTATTAAAAGTCTAAAAATTACCTTTGCATTTCAGGATTTGAACCGGCAGTCGCTGATTCACTGGCATCAATCATACCTACTGGACCACTTAAGCATATGTGTGGCCAGTGTTGGAAAAATCATTTTCAAAAAAAGTTCTATCACAGCTCATTGCAGAGATAAATCCCAAAGGAACTTCTCACAAAAAGTTCGCGAACGAGAGATGATAAAAAGTTCATGAAAGCGTAGAGCGAGAGAAATTTTCATTTCGTATCGCGAAAGATCTTTCGTCTCTCCATCTCACATCATTTCACACGTACTCGTGATTCGAACCAACCAAATATCCCCTCAGCTTTGTTCTTTTTTTTCCAGCGAGTAAAGGTAGGCGATGATCACGCGAGAGTGTCTGTTTGTTTTCTTCTCGTTCTCCGATATTTTTCGCATCCTTCACATTAAATACCATTTCCAGAGAACTTTGAGATTTGGGCGTAATTGCTTTTGTAAACAAACACGTCATTCAGCGATTTCTCACGAATCAAAGCACAATCTAGCGAACTATACTATACCAAATGAATCATTCCTCTACGGGAGCATCCATAAATGACGTAGCATATTTTTGATCAATTTTAGACCCCTCCTCCCCCCCTCGTAGCGTATTTGGCTATATCCAATACATGGCCGGTCACAAATTCTGAAACCCCCACCTCCCCCCTCAAATGCTACGTCATTTATGCATATTCTAGTGCCGTGTACTGAATTCCAGAGCGTAGAAATTGGAAAGGGTTTTCGACGGATAAATGAATTCGTACCATTTGTGTTTGAGCGGGAAAACTCTGACCTCGGGACATCTTCAGGTTCCACAGAACCACACTAGACTAGAAAACTGTAAAAATTGAGTCCCTGAAGAAGGTCCCAAACGGACCGAAACGTTGGACAAAAATTAAATAGCAGTATTTTGATTTTGTCGAGACTGAACAGCCATTCACAACACAGTTCAGCAGTGCAGCAGTCCCGCATACCTTATGGTTTTACATAGGGAGGGTCTAGACCCTTTCTAGTTTTACATTGTTTTACAGGATTCCCAGTCATGGGAAAGGACAGTAATAGCCAGTGCTGTAAATTTTCATATCATTCGATTGAAGATGAACCACTACAACCATTCAATCAATTCTGTGTAAACGAATTCTCACATGACCATAATTTGAAGAGCCCCTTTCTCATTCGAAGCTCATTGTCACTGTCAATTGAGTCACTCAGTATCATTTGATATACGACAGTGGAGTATGGAAGAAATCCAGGAAAATGGTCCCGAACAGACAAGTCGACCCGATGTCGGATCAATGTAATTTAAGGTCGATGTCGACCCAATGTCGTGTTAATGTCGGGTCAATTTTGGATTTATGTCGGGTCAATGTCGGGTCAACATCGGGTTGGGGTTAAATAGAAGTCAGGTTGGTGTAGCTTTTTCGCCGGAATGTCGACCAGAGCTCCGTTTGTGTGTAGGTTACACTCAATCGAATGATATATAGCGTTTCTAAAATGAGAATGATCCATGCCTTCGTCAAATGACTAAGCAACTGATATCACCCATTCGGAGGAGGTCCCCTTTGATAGCGAATAGCTACTTTTCTCATTTTCATCAAAAATGTTCAAATGATTTTGAGAATTTACAGCACTGGTAATAGCACAGTGAAAAAGTTCACCACCACCTATATTCCCAACCATCCCCCTGTATATAATTATTGCATAAGAGCTTACAGGAACGACATTACGAACACTAGTGATGAGAGGAGCCATGCATTAACTGTATTTCGTGAAAATGAGGATACATTAGGCGCTCCTCCTTCCGCAACCCCCTATCCTGAGGAACGGTTTTAATATAAAAATTGCTAGTCACAAAATCTTACACTACCCTCCCCGTTCCTCGTTAATGTCGCGTTGACACTTGTGCTGATTCATTCATTTTTTTGCCAGAAACCAATGCACCAATCAATCAGTTGCACAAAACTGTTCACATCATCCTGATAACGGCTACTTTGAACAACAGGCGCCAGTAGACAGTCTTTAGAGATTGTATTGATTTACTCGGGATAGCTTTCTGTCTATAATCTTTCCCTTGTGAAATGTGCAGTGCAATTTTCAAGAACGAATGTGGTGTAAAGAGATAGAGAGAAAAAATGATCTGATATTTTTCGTATCCTCACGTTGGTGATTCGAGTTAAAAAAAGTTCGCGATATCTCATTATCTCATCCCAGAAAGTTCGCTCAGGAAATATTGGAGTGTGAAACTAGTGAGGGAAAGTTCCCAATAGAAAACGTATCGCAAGCGGAAATGATATTTTGGTGAGAATTCCATCACTGTGTGTGGCAAAAGGTATGATCATTAACTTGAAACACGTCAAATTTAAGCTGAATAACAGCAACCGGAAGAGTATTATACAGCAATTCAGAATTGTAAACAACAACTGGTGACAGTAAAACATTGCTTTCAAAGTGAAGTTAACACAATGTGGACACAATTGCGCGATTTATTTCGATGGTCATGTGGAAGCTATTTTAGTGAGTTATATTTTTGGAATTCTGTCTGAAAATTCAGTGCAATATAGCAGTCAAAACACAGAAATACAGATGTTAATACTTCCGACGTCGTCGCAGCCCACGTCTACCTGGAGCTATTCCTAAAAAGCTCCTCTACCTTGTCTCAACTGCTGCCGCTGTTTGGTATTAGAAAGGTACTAAGAAGAAATAAAATGCTAGAAATGCAACGAGTGACACTAACTACATTTAACAAATCAGGTTATCAAAATATTTGTAGTCCATTGCTGATTTGTGGAGTAGTGTTAAGCTAAAATAAGACTTGTTCAATCTCTAGATCAGCTTACTTATTGAGGTTTAATTATCGGGATACAATTAGCTTCATGCACTACTAATCAACTATATATTCAGCCTGCTGTTAATGAGCTTTGTACACCTTAAATCAACCAATAATCAGTTTCTGCTATTGCTGTTCAGCTTGAATTGTTACTTGGGAACCAATGTTTATTTCTCGAAGAGCATATTTCTTAGTTTGCCGTACAAGTTTCGACTGTATTTTCTATCCTTGTAGGCTAAGTGTAACCCTATCACAAAATTCATTATTTACCAAATTTACTTGCATACAGATTTTGGCATTTCTACGCAAATGAAACCATGAACATTTATTTTAAATTTGAGTTAGGCTCTAGGGTCAAAAACCAGAGCTCTTGTGCCATCATTGATCTCTAATTCACACAAGTTTTTTTTTTTTTTTTAATTTATTAATTCACATTTTTCTATGCCAATTACTAGCGAATCAAAACTCTCCTACATAAACAGACCACACAAACTGCCAGGCGACATTATTTCCTTATTTTTCGCCCCCTTTCGATACGTTGATACTGAAGTCATCGGTTGAGTCGCATCCTCAGCAAATTCATTCCATAAATTGTAGCATCGATGGTACCGGGGGGATTTGCAGCCACACAGAAACCTGTTTCCATGAAAACAAAACACTCTTGCATCTTCCACTGGTGCCTTTGTGTATAAAGAACAGAGAGCGAGCGAGAGAATGCGCGAAAGCAATCAGCTACAAAACATCGCCACACACTGCTTAGGTGATTCCCAGTTCTTGATCTTCGCGTCTTGGTCTTTCATTGCGGCATTAATCAGCAGTTCGTAATCAGCGTCCCATGATGAGACATCTTCTGTGCTTAGTGTTTGCTAGCTTAATTTGTGCCTTCCATCATGCAAGATCAGAGGAGTTTGTCATTCCCGACATAGAATTTGAGTATCTGCAGCCGCGTGGCTTCCGGGCCAGTATCCCTGGTAGGTGCGATTCATTATCTAAATGTCCATTGTTTGTGAACATGGCGCTGGTCGAATTTGCAGATATTCCCGGAATCAAGCTGTTTGCGTTTCACGCTCGTATGAACAAACCTTTCGAGCAATTCGAGGAAGGTGACTTTGCAGAGGATGTGAGTGAACCGGAAGATGGCCGGTGGGTATTTGAGACCAAGAAGGCCATCAGGGATGATCAAATCATTTACTACTGGGTCTACGTACAGCATGAAAATCGTTCTTACTGGCTATCGAATCAGCAGCATACCGTGGAAAAGCAACCGACACCTAAAGGAACGAAGCCTACTACAACCACAACTACGACCACGACGACGACGAAAATTCCCACTACTACTAAGCCGCCATGTGCTCCGTCGGTTACGACCGTGAATGGTAAGGCCAGTTGCGGAGGGGAAATGATCTTTGAGGATACCTTCCAGACTTTGGATCTGAAGAAATGGCAGCGGGAAGTGCGGATTCCGTTGGATACGGAGGTGAGTTCGTAATAACGGCCTTATCCTATCTCTTACACTGAACCAAAACATCCGCAATACTCTGAATGATTATTGCATTGCTAGAGCCCTTTAACAATATGCATTCGAATTTCGGATGATTTTCTTATGGTTGAATTCGTCGTCAGAGGATAAACATCCATATGACTGTCATCCAAATACAGAATGATTTTCGTTTTAAAATTAGCTATGCAACATATGGCACTCAGAGGACAAACATTTAAGAATAGTGTGACATGCAAGTGCTTTTAATTAGATTTATAATTTGATTATTTACATTTCCATACTGAAAAGCCATAATAAGCCATTCCATTATGGATACAAAATTTTTTCGTGATGGAGAAAACCTCCTCCACCACGAACTAGCCAAACATTGTTTTTCATCCTTTATCTATGTTCGTAACAGCTCTGATAGCGATGCATATGCTTCCACCTCGTTTGTCAGCTCAGATCAGCAAATGACGTTCGATAGAATTATTTACATCATCGTTTTGAATGATTTGCGTTATGGGGCTGAACCAATACCATATGCATTTCCATTTAGTATGACAGTCATTCTACAGAGAGCATTACGCATTTCAACTGAAGGTCATATCCCTTCTCATAACAATTTTCATCCTGTATTCGAGAGGAAAATCATCTAATTCCAAAACACCCGTCATCCGGTTGCAGCCATCATTCGAAAAAGCGATTTCGGTGTTTTGTTTTGAATGGTCCTAGGCTTCATTCGATCAGAGGATGATGTTTGTGCACAGTGTAGAACGGTATTAAAAAAGGTTAACATGTCACCTTAGACATGTCAAAAATTCAAAACAATGATCGAATTTCATAATTTGATTTTTTTTTTAGAAACCTTAAACACAATTTTTTTTTCTCCAGATTCTGGAATTTTAAAGCATCGGCTTCAGCAATACCTTAACTTATTTTCGTCAGGGTGGTAAACAAAGTCCTAGAGCACTCAAATTTGACCAATAGATACTCTGAAACACAATGTATCCACATGCCAAAATTGAGCTCTCAAGGACTTTGTTTATCCCCCTGACGATAATAGAATAAGGTATTGCCGAAGCCGTCTTTCACCCTACCTAAACTCAGGCAATAATTAACATATACGCACTTAGAAATTATCACCGAATTTGGAAATTTTAATCAACAGCTGAACTGTTCGGTAAAATTTGAACAATTACAAGATTTGATTATTTGAACAAGATTGAACGTTGGAAGAACTTTAAAACGAAGGTTTTACCGAACGTTCAGCTGTTTAGATTGTGGTACAAGTAGGGGAATTTACGTATTCTCGGCAACCTAAGCAGCGACCTTGTTTCTATAGCCTTTTTCTCTAAGGAACGCACACATATGCAGTATTGGTTTGTTTACAATCTTTTGCTGCCAGCTGCTCTAACAATTTCAGTCGAAAGAATTGTCAAAAACTGTTTTGAAACGAAGCTCCAATCTTCTCTAGTGAGAGCGAGTATTGTCGGCAACCAGTTTTTCTTCGGCAACCGTTCCATTTGAACTGCATGTAAATCTGCTGTTCTATTATCGGCAACTCGAAATCATCTACAATTTGTAGTGCGTGTGTTTCATTTCAAGAAAACCTTGCTAGATTGCTTTTTCTCAGTGGTAAAAATATAGTCAAATTGAAGCTGAAAGCATAAAGAATCGTTTGCATGCGAAGTGTTTTCGTAAGAAAATCCAGTGAAAATAGTGTTTCAATTTGGGTTGCCGAAAATAGTCTGGCATGCCGAAGCCGTCATTTCCCCTACAACAAAACCGAACACGGCAATAAAAGCTGAATGTGTAATAGGAGAAAAAGCTTCCATACACACTTAGAAATTATCGCCGACTTCGGAACTACCGAAATCTGAACAGCTGAACTTTTCGGTAAAATTTATGCAATTCAATTCAATTGCTTTTCAGCTACTTTGAAACTAAATCTCCACTAAAATTAGAAGATTTGATCATTTAAACAAGGTTGAACATGTTTTGATATTATTTTCAAATTCAATAGCCTTTGAAATGAAGATCAAAGTTTTACCGAACGTTCAGCTGTTCTGTTTTCGGTAAAATTTACCGAACACGGAAACAAAATCTTAGTGTGTACACACTTAATCTAACTCGGTAAAATCTCCAACACCCGATTACCTCGGCATTTACTTTTCCTGATATCTCTGCAAAATATCTGTTTGTTAGCTGATATCTCAGCAAAATGTTATTTGTTAGCTGAGTCCGGCAATTGTTTTACTGAATCTCGGCAAAATAAATTTGCAGAATAACTCGGCAGTTGGAATATTGGCGAAAAAAATTAAGTGTGTATACAAATGATAACTGGCTTATAAGCCATGTTGTTAACGTAAATAGGTTTGATACCGTAACTGCTGTAATTTACTGATTCGGAAGCTTTGTGGTAGAAGGTCAGAATAGCAAAAGGTACGGGTATACTAAAGAGGCTGAATTTATAAAGAGATGACATGTCAAAATTGGAACAATCGATTGTCTGTCAAAGTCATAGGAAAAATCATTCCAATCGAGCAGAAGACCTGTCAAATGGATAAGATGTCGCCTCTTTATAAATTCGAGCTCTTTAGGATTACTTTTTTTGTGCATTAATTTATTTGTACAGGCTCAATCGAAAAAACTTTACAGAGCCAAGTTATCATTTGCGTTTTACATAATTAATGTCTTAAATCTAGAGTTAAAAGAATTGAACCGATCACTCGTGGTCGTCTCAAGGTTAGTAGAGATTTACAGTTTTATGGATAGGGAGAGGGAGAAGGAGGTTTGAGATATGATTTAAAAAAAAAAACACTCTATAAAGTACAAACTAAACGCAAGGTTAGTCAAACTTACAATCTACCGAAACTGATATCGAATAAAGACGGGACGTATCCCGAAGTCAAGCCGGCAAAGGATAAACGTGCTCGTGCGATGAATTACGTGCATGTAAAGGAAGCGAAATCTCGAAGTCTGCTAGGGAAGTCTGGGTGAAGCTGGAAGCGGCGTTTGAAGCCAACGAACTTCAATGAAAACGCTGATTACGACGAGTCTTTCGAACAAGGAAAGTGTATATGACCCAGATCGTGTTTACTGCACACCAGCTCAGAGACATTGGAGTTGAGATATGAAGAATGGGTAGGGACACTTCTACTTGCAGGACTCCCGGAGGAATATCGGCCAATGATTATGGCAATCGAGAAATCTGGATCGAAGATCATTGGTGACAGTATAAACAGAAGGTCCTGAAGAATCGTGCTCAACTTTTTGGCTCAGCTATGGTACTATTTTCGGTACCAAGCTGATCGATGCACCCCTCGAAACATAGGAAAATCCACGAACCCCTCATTTTATCTGTCAAACTTGCATAGCGAATCAAAACAAACATAGTGTAGTACTAGAATTTAGACTAGAATGGGGTACGTTAATCGATATGCTTGGGACCAATAGGCTAGTCAAGTAGTGAGCTAATTTAAAATCGTTAGTTTCCACCGGTTGGAATTCTGGACAGCATTCTTCGGAAGGAAGACGTTCCCAAACAAGCACAAGCAAACTATCGCAACTGTAATTCATGATAAATCGAAGCGTTTGTTCTGGTTTGCTGAGCGAGGTAAGCCGGTGGCGATGTCTTTGGTGTATTACTCGAGTAATTTCAATACCTGGCAAAAGAGAATGGGGCACCAAAACTGGAATGTATTGAAGCAACTCAAGAATGGTTTGGCCACAGAGATTCAGTTTCCATACGAGAACTGCGTTATCTGTGCAACATCATTTCAAGAACAACATGTGAAAAGGGCATACGAGCTTTTGTAAACAAACCTTCTTAAGTCCTTTTCTCGCCACGCAAACCATCAACATCAGCCTTTCCCCTTCCCGATAAAGTTGTTGGTTTACGTGAGTGACCCTCGGTGGGCGAGAAAAGGTCCTACAAAAGTTTGTGTACAAAAAGTTCGTATGCCCTTTTCACATTTGGCTCTTGATTTTTCATTTCCGAAGCAAGTAAGCCCACTGATGTACTTGAGGGGGTACATTCAGGGGGCACATTGCGCATCTCGAATCGAAAGACATTTTGTACGAACGCTTTCGTTTCGAGATGCGCAATGCGGCCCCAGATATTTGCGAACCCATGGAGATAACATCGCTCGGTGGCAGTAAGTACTACCTGTCACTGGAAGAAGAGGTTCTGAATGCGTTCCACAACACGTCGGAGCGGCAGACGGGACAAAAACTGAATATTCTACGTACTGATAATGGAAAAGACTTCATCAACAAGTCATTCGAAAAGCGTTAGAAAATACTTGGAATCCGACATCAGAAGCCCTGAAGTTGACAATACTCCGGAATCAAACGGATTGGCAGTGAAGGTAAACCGCACCATCGTAGAGCGAGCGCGGTGTTTATTGTTTGAGGTAATGTTACCGTAGAATTTTTGGGCTGAAGCTGCGGCTGCAGCAGCGTACCTTGGCAGCCGTTTTCCAACCACAAGATATTGTCTAACAATAGAAGATACTTGGAGCGGTCGCTAACCAGATCTTTCTCATGGGCGTTCCTTCGGAGCCAAAGCAATGGCTTATGTATCGAAGCAGCAAAGAGAGAAGTGGGACGCCTAATCCCATAAAGCTGTACTGGTTGGATGCGAGGAACAAACGAAGGCGTACAGATTTTATAATCCTTCTACGAATAAAATATTCAAGAGTCACCAACAGCTTGCAGGAGCTGCAGGAGCGATGAATCAGCAACCGAGTGTGCGTACATTCATCAATCTGGATTTTGACGTATAAGTTGAAGAGACTGTCGTTGATGAAGATACAGATCAAGTTGAAGATGTAGAACACCCCGAAGGAGTACCGAACGATGGTGAACACATGGGTGAATCCGATGTGTCAGTATTATTCCCAAGTTGAAGCTAGTGAAGATGAAACATTCAGATGATGCAGCTTGTGACCTGACAATTATGGCGCTCTCTCCACGACAAAACTCAAATCTGAAGAAGAAAGCTAAAGCAACTCGACTGAAGAGTCCAATGACAGTAGTCTAGATAATAAATTGATATTAATAAACCCAGTTTACATTAGTCACTCTGCACCAGGACTCTACATTTTCGAGTTTTGTTTCTCTCATACAACACGGATAGAAATCTCCTTATACCTTTTGGCAAATTTCCATTGCTGATTATTCATAAATTGTATAAGTCAACTAATAAGCAGACGTCTTGCAAAAAGTTAATAAAGATCATGTGTCAAATGACATGTATAAGCGGTCACACATACCTTTTATGCATTCTTATAGGACCTATGTGGTTTGTCTTATGGAATGTATAAGGCTGATGCTTTGGCAAAAATGTATAAGTGAAACACATGAATTAGGGTAGAGAACTACTTCGGTCTAAACGCCGATTTTGGTCCTATCGAGCAGAAAACTTATAAATCCATGATTTCAGAGTTAACAAGTCAATTTGGCGTTTGGTACGATAATTTAGTTAATAAGCTACTGAATAAAGTCAATGAGAACGCGTGATATGAAGGTTTGCACCCATAATTCCCACAAACAAAAGAAGTTCTCCGACCGAATCAATTTTTTTCTTTATCAGATAGGCCGAAGTGAATTCATTGGCGTTTCAATGCGTAAGGCCGAGTTTAGAATCCGTAGGCCGAGTTTGGCGTCAAGAAGCAGTGTTAGACTTATAACAATATCTAAACAATTTGTTTCTTTACACACTTAGAAAAAAAATCATGTAAATTTAGGTGCTCTGAGACTGACATATACGAGCGTTAATTTTCACATAAAATTGAGTCATAAATGACGCAAAATTCAGCTCAATCAAACGTACTTTTCGTCGAGTAACGAACTTTTCAGTCTCGGAGCACTTAATTTTACATGACATGTTTGTTTACGTCTCATCCTTTATGTCAAAGATGGATTCCCCAACAAACAATTGATAGTCACAAATAAGCATACCCATTGAATAAATGCTGTATAACAGTGTACAATGCTGAATAAAACAAGATGTCGAATTATGTGCTGAAAAAAGCTCATTGAGATCGATAGATGCGCCTTTATTCCACCGTTTGCTCTGATATGATTAATTTACTTATTAAAAGCTTTATAAACGTTGACTGTCTTCCTGATTCAGAACCAGAAGTTTGATCTAATAACAAACTAAATAAGTTTCACATACATTGTCGCTTTAATTCGACTGTTTCCAATTGCTTTAATAAAATGCTTTATTTAGACGTCTTATAAATGTTTTCTAGCTCCATTATTAGATTTCATTGCATCGCTTTACAATATTGCTGTATAAAGGTGAATACAGTCAGCAAAATAGCTCTTATACCACTATGCGTCCATGTTTTAGTTGAATGATTTGTAAATGCTTTATAAACGACGTATTAGATTCATTATTCCACATCACTGCCCAAAAACAATTCAGAGTCACAAATAAGCATATAGATTGAATAAATGCTTTATAACAGTGTACAATGCTGAATAAAACGGGTTGTCAAATTATGTGCTCAGAAAACCTCATTGAGATCGATGATGCGCCTTTATTTCGCAGATTGCTCTGATTTGATTAATATACTTATTAAAATCTATATAAACGATGACTGTCTTCCTGATTCAACACCAGAAGTTTGATCTAATAACATACTGAATAAGTGTAATTTGCACATACATTGACGCTTTAATCCGACTGTTTCAATTGATTTAATAACATGCTTTATTATACGTCTAATAATTGTTTTCAAGCTCCATTACTAGATTCCATTGCATTGCTTAACAATATTGCTGAATACAGGTGAATACAGTCAGCATAATAGCTCTTATACCACTATGCGTCCATTTTTTAATTGCATGCTTTATAAATGCTTTACAAACGGCGTATTCATTCATTATTCCACAACAGTTCTTCAGGCTAACAACAAAACGAAATTGGTAGCATAGTGGTTACCGTTTCCGCTTTCCAAGTAGAAGGTCGCGAGTTCAATCCCAGCCTCAACCCTTTTTTTATTTATGTTCTACTCCTAATTAATTTAAATCGTAATCATAAATCGTATCACTCACGACAACCAATTCATAGATTTATAGAAAAGAATAGCATCCTTTCCATCGAAATTAGATAGATGGAGAGGTAACGTTGGTCTAATGTTAAACAACTATGAATGAATTAATCATTCTCACATCTCCTTGAATTAGCTAGAGTTACGGCTGGAAGTGCTGATAGGTTTTCAGATTCAAGCTTTTATTGCTTATTTAGCTGCTCATATGATGTATTCTAGGATAGCTCAGATGGCAAGGCAAGCGGCTGGTGATCGGAAGGTCATGGTTCGAATCCCATTTAACGACATGTGTGTGTATGTATGTATGTATGTAATAAGTTCGACAGAAATAATGACACAACAATCACTAACGAAAACAACCCTGCTCCGGCCATTCTTATTTTCGGATTAATTATCCCGTAGTTGAATAATCGTTTAATAAATGTATAATGATGTAATAATTAAACATTATTTCACATGAGAATCAAGCGTCTTTAATATATACCTTACCATCGCTGTTTAAGAAAGTACAGATGGTCTAATAAACGCTGAATAATCAAAAATTTGATCGAATAAGCTCTGTTACAACTTTTGTAAGTCGAATAAAAGCTTCTCGACATACCTTATTCAACACCAAATATTTCGATGTTGTGGTTGAATAAATTCTCCAGATTTGTGTGAACAAAGCCTGAACAGAAGTTATTATTAAAAATAGTACAAGTATTATTAAGCATGAAGTGGAATAAAATCGTCAAGAAGTCGTTTCTTCAATAGGCAATTGTTTGTTGGGTCCGTCACGTGTAGAATTAGGTATTTCTAGGTGTGTAGGATAAGAATTGTGAAAGGTGTGTGCTTGCATGATTTACCTATTTTAGAATTACCTATAATCCACATCAGAACCTCATTTCCTTCAATTACTACTCCATCGCAGCACACACCTATATATCAAATTGTACGGTACGTACAGAAAGGTAAATAAATTTGGAAGCCATAAGTAATAATAACATTCCGTTTGGTGCTAAACTGCGCTAGATTAAGAAGACTAGGTGCGGGTTGTGCTTAATAAGCCGGAAATGGGGTAGTTAACCCTAAATAATTGATTTTCGTTTCGTGAACATGTTCAACACTTCATTTCTACAATGCCTAGCTAGACTATCAGCAAGAAACGAAATTGAAAAAAAAAAAAGCACGGTTAGAAGGAAAGGCTGGCTGTGGATCCTCTCATCTTGCTCATCGCTTTCAATGCAAGTAACGTCGATTTTGTAGTTAAACGAAACTTCATGATGGCTTTCAACCCCTTTCACGAGCACTCTATCACCGCTCTTTCAAGTTGTTTAAAATGCGTTATGTCCCGCTATCGTTAATTTTTTTAGGTTAATATGTGGATGGAAGATAAATTAAACATATTACGTGTAATCTTCAAGTGTTTTCACGTGAGAAATGCTTTAAATAAATATTTTCATTTTCCGTCATATAGGGGAGATGGCTCTAATGTTGACCTATGGATCTAAGATTGGGACCATCGCTAAAAATCTGCTATTTATCAATTTTATCTAGATGAACACGTCATTGGGACAGTACTAAAGGAAATTTTTGGTCGCTATTGAAAATTAAATCGATTGCTGAATTTATGTATGCACACTTAGAAAATTTCATGTAAATTTAGGTGCTCTGAGAGTGACATATACGAGCGTCAATTTTAACATAAAATTGAGTCATAATAGACGCGAAATTAAGCTCAATCAAACGTACTTTTGAACTTTTCAGTCTCGGAGGGCTTAATTTTACAGGACATGTTTGTTTACGCCTCATTCTTTATGTCAAAGATGGATTCCGTCACGTGTAATGTTAGGTATTTCTAAGTGTGTGGGCTCAAATTAGGGGCATTAAAGCCGACATTACATCCATTTCCCCTACGTCATGAAACCTCCGTTGATGTGTTTCATGAAAGACGAAACTATCAAAGTCGCCCGTCCGTTTTACCGTAGCTTGAAAGAAAGTTCAATGGAGCGACGGGAGAAAGAGATACAAGCGATTGAACATTTCGACAGTGAGCATGCATAAGGGCCTATACGCGATGATCGATTCTCTTCGTCGATTTTCTCTTTTGTTAATAACTCGCTAGATTTAACGTTTCTCGGTGCGTTTGCTGTTGCTTTTGATAGCCAATACGACCTGTTGCTACTCTGCATTGAACAAATTCTAGAAAAATGTTTCGCTTAGCTGTGGCAATGCAAAGAGAAAATCGATGAAGAGAATCGATCATCGCGTATTCGCCCTTATGCATGCTCACTGTCGATTTGTTTGTGCTCGTCGACTGAGGTTCTAGAATGATGCGAAGCTGTTCGACTTTAACAGAAAAAGAAAGTCAGCAATTTCTTCGCCGCATCGATTTGGTCGATAGAAGCTGATATTGTGACACATAGGGTTGTCTTTATTTATCCTTCCAAGAGATTATGGGCCTTTGCTTAATTGGAACGATATCGTACACGGCGAATGAAAACGACTCAAATTTGAGTTTAGTTCACTCATAATCGCCAAAAGTGCAAGAACTCAGCGATGAGTAAACTTGCCTCATGTTTTCCCAGGTTTTTCCAGGGAAAAATTCCTGAATTTGAGAAAAGTAAAGATTGGATTCACTCAGTCTATTGGTACTACTCCGAGACTGAATCAAATTTTCGTCAATTTCCTCATTTTCCGGCAGATTTTTTAGGTTTTCCACAGGAAACCATAAGACAAATTTTACTCATCGCTGAGTTCCTGCACTTTTGGCGATTATGAGTGAACTAAACTCAAATTTGAGTTGTTCTCATTCGCCGTGTAGCAACCAAAAAACAAGAGTGAAAATTTTCACGTTCATGTTTCAAGAATTTTTCCGTTCGTGTTGTTGAAGATTGAAGAAATTCAAATATCAAAGTCAAATGGAACGATTCGGCATTATCAAGCTTAATGGATCAAATTATTCAACCTGTAAAACGAAATTAGAATTCCTGCTGATTCGGGAAGACCTCTGGAAATACGTAGCTGGGAAACGACCAGAACTCGGTGCAGAACTTAGGCCAGCAATGTAGCAGCAGTTGAAGCGTGAGACAGCCGAGACGAGAAGGCGCGTGCGACAATTCTAGAGTAACATTTGAAATGGGCCTATGTCCAAAACGTAAACAAATCGGGTTTTGATACCATTCTTTAGCACCGCTTGATAGCTACTAATCGTGTAAGAAAGTTCCGCATAATCGAGAAAAATCATTAAAAATAACTCGATTTTCGAAACGGCCGATCAACGAAATTTTTCGATTCATTTATAGGCCCGCACACTAAAACGGCCAACCATTCATTTATTTCATTTCATTGTTAAGCCTAGTGACGTAGAAGGGCCGATGATTGAAAAATTTCAAACCAAAGCTAGGCCCTACTGCTTGAGGCAGGGCCGATGATTTGTTTTGAATTTATTTGACGTTGCGAAAAGGCTTAGCAAAGGGCCTACCATTTCTGATGACAAGCACAACGGCTTAACAAAAAGGGCCAATCCATTGAAAGATTCACAAAAAAGGCTTATTAATTTATGAAATTATATTGTTATCGATTTTCATATATTTTTGAAAGGTTTTCGCATATTTTGGATGTTGTATACTGAGATACAGTTACTATTGTTATTGTGAACAATATAAATGCCTAAAATACTTCAATTTTCTTAAATATGAATTGAATAGAGGCGGCCAAAATTTAAAATTCATTTTCTGGTTTGTTTACGTTTTGGACATAGGCCCATTTCAAATGTTACTCTAGAATTGGCCTTTTGCTTGAGGACAGTCAGTTAAACCTTATCAAAGGGTCCAAAGGAGACATGGGACCTGTTGAGAGGACACTATGAGAAGGCAGCACTAACCTCGAAGGTTTCGTTACTCAAGAGGATTTGTGATAAAAGATATTCTGATGACGAGGAGAGGACATCGAACGACATCAACACGTGTTCGAAATAGTGGCGCTTTTCGAGCGGCTGGCGATGGTGGGCCTGGAATTGGACTATAGTCTGCAGGTGGCCATGATACTCCGTAGCTTACCGGAATCTTTCAACACTTTAACTACGGCGCTGAAGAGCAGAGCAGACGGCGAGCTCACTCTAGAATTGATTAAATCCAAGCTAGTGGACGAGATGTCGAAGAACTTTTTTATATAACCGTTGCATTGTTTTAATATAACTGATGAGTTTTCTAAAGATTGATACTCGATTAGCTGGAGTATATAAGTAAAATTTGCGGCAGAATTTTGAATATCAGTGGTGCCTTTACGATTTCAATGTCATTTGCGCACTGACATTGAGGAGAAGGATATTGATATTCTAACTGTGTGAACTGATACTGACATCAGGTGGCTAGTGATATTCTGCATTTTGAAGGTATTGATATTGACATTTTGCAGAACTGCCTGTAGCGTACAACAAACATTTTTCAGAATGAAAATATTCGTATAAAATCATTACATGATAGTTAATTAGGACCGTCAGTTGTAACTACAGTCTCCGTTCGATTTTGTCTACGCGTCTCCAATGTCTTTAATTAGATTGTGCTCTACAGGTGCAAATTATAAACTCTGATTAATATTTTTCCTAAATAGTCCGGATAATTGTGAAGCTTTGGGACATTTGTTTTCCTTGTAATTAGTCAAAATTAACCGTTCATTTCTCCCAGTCTGCAGAGTTTGTCTCCTACCAGGATTTACCGGAGAATAGCTACGTCGCCGGAGGTCACCTTTTCATCGTTCCGACGCTGCTCAACATGAATCCGGACTTCAACGAGGAACGCATTCGCACCGGCGAATTGGTCCTTTCCGGGTAGGTCCGGACTTTACACTTTCACCCAATATTATTTTAAGGTTATGAACACGTTTGCCCGCTTGGCTATAACTTACACTCCCACCTTGTGTATCCTCTAATTTATAATTATGACTTGGCTTTCCTAACGATCCTTTTCTTTATCCAACCGGTTACACGGGAAGGGTGCGCCCATCAGGCACACTTCCGGTGAATCCGGAGCCCGGTTCCTATGAATAATAAATTACTTCATTATTTTACGGTCCATGTGGTAGCACCACGTGTGGGAGGGTGTTTACGAATTATTCATGTTTGATGGGTCTGTTGTTCTTTTCCGTTTCGCCACACCCGCAGTTGCAAATCACCCACCAACAATGAGTACGAGTGTCGTCGGAAGGCAGCCCTCTCCATGATTCTACCGCCGGTGGTTTCCGCGAAGCTGAACACCAAAAACAGCTTCCACTTTCGGTACGGTCGGGTGGAGATCCGAGCCAAACTGCCCAAGGGAGATTGGATTTTTCCACGTAATATGTGTTTTTTGTTGCTTTAGAGCTCGGTGATGGTTGCGAGAATTCCGATACACCAAGAATGAAGGGTTGATGGTCTGGAATTCTTCGGTCGTCACTGTAACGCCACCCTAATCCATACAAATCGTTTGCTTTGCGTTCGCAGAGTTGCTCCTGCAGCCGGCCGAGAACTACTACGGCTACGCAGATTTGGCCTCGGGCATGCTGCTGGTGGCTCACATCCTATCCAACGAGAATCTGATAACGCGGGAGGGCATCAAGATTGATGGGCATCGGCTGCGGGGAGGCGCTATCGTATCAACCCGGGCCCAGCTTCGAACTGCCTTTCTCCGAGCGAACATATTGGAGCAGCATTTCAGCGATAACTTTCATACTTATGGACTTATCTGGAAGCCGGACAGCATCAGCCTAACCGTGGATGGATTCCAGTATGCAACCTTGAGGGACCGCTTCAAATCGTACGGTGTGGACAGTAATCTCACGCAGGCGAATCTTTGGAATCCGGAAAATGCAATGTCGCCGTTCGATCAGGAGGTAATTGGTTTCTGAGTAGAACTCAGTCCACAGTGTCATTACAATTCTGCTACACCCATTTACAGTTTTACCTTTCGCTTGGAGTGGGGGTCGGAGGCGTGACGGATTTTCCGGACTACACCGTGACCGGTCCGATGAAACAGCCAAAGCCGTGGAACAATACCAGCCCCAAGGCGGAGTACTTCTTCTACCAGAATAGGAACGTGTGGTTCCGAACGTGGACGGACCCCGAGTTGAAGGTTGACTACGTTCGAGTTTATGCGTTGTGAGGAAGGGGAAATTGCGAGAGCTAATAGACTAACCGATTGCTTCATTAAAGAAGAGATACCCTTTAATATTTGATGACGTCTTACGAAAAGTTTTAATCCAACGGAATACGCAGAAAGGTGCGAAATGCTAATTGCGGCGGATGTCTTTTTCCGAGTAACATTTCGTAATGCTAATTAACATGTCACCCTTGTTTGATGATACCTGTTTAATTACATTTTGACGAAATGGAAACAAATTTGAGAAAGTTTGGCGGAATATTTACACGTGCTCGTATTTTGCAGCATTAGGTGCCTCGACAGTCTCACTCGGTGCTTTTCCTCTTTCGGGTGATGTACATTCGAGTAAGCAATTGTAATTATTTATGGAAGGTTTGATGACATAAAAGGTTCGAGCTGCACAATGCAGATTCCAAACACGGCTCTTGGTACGGTACACTAAAAAAGATTGAGAAGATCTGTATACAGTCAATTCTCCAGAACTAGATATTGAAGGGATCATCGAGTTATACAATTATCGACTTATAGAATAACAAAATTTTTTTTTGTTCGTGCTTAATTTTGAGAAAAATCCCAAATTACCTACTTCTTCTACTGTAATATCTGTTATTATTTATCTATATATTGCCAGTTCAGAGAAAAATTAGCATTTGACGTCAGATTTGACAACCGAAATTGACAATCGTCACTGACAGCTGCTTTTGGGATTTTCGAACAATGAACCAAAATCGTTTCTTGAAGACCGAGTTGGAGACCTTGTTCGCATGACAACACATAAAACATTCAATGCTACATTTAAAACAAAAAGTCAGATGGAAGTTGGCAAGATAAATTGAAGAAATCTGAAGTTATTTCAATAGAAAAGTAAATGAAAACTTCATTTCAGCGCATTGGCACTAGAAGATCCGCCAACCAACCTCAGTGTTTTTTTTTTTTGCAAGCATATAATAAGAGGATAGGAGGAAAGTTGATTTTCTTGCACAAGAGGAATTATACTCACGGGCCCCAAGGATACAAGAAGAACGCTGAAATTGTTTAATGACCTTTCAATAAAATTATGATTTGCGTTAGTGTACTGTTGAACGTGATTGAAAGGAAGCAAGAAAATAAAATAATTTGGCAGCGGGTTCCGAACTAGGCATGAGCATGAGCATGATTGACTGCACGGTTGCTACTCTGTTATTGCCAGACCAGGTGTAATTACACAGAGAACCAATAGACGAGGCTTGGGACTAGCAATCATCTTCAATGTATAAAAACTGGTGATCTCGAATTAGGCAATACCAGCGCCAGCCGCGCCTGAAAGCAGGTCAAGCAAGGAATGGGCAGGAATGTGTTGACATGACACTCGCTTTGATGGAAGCCGAGGAGTCCTCTGCACTTCCACGAGGAATCACAGGGATGTTGGGTAAGAGGGGTGGGTTAGCAGCAGGGTTAGTTTTGGTAAACGATAAGCTGAATTGATGTCCTAACGATCGTATAACGTGAAGGAGCTTGGGATTGAACCCAAGGTCTTCTGCCCAGTAAGCAAAAACTTTTGCTACTAGGCAAACGAGCTCCTTTTTAATCATCGAGTTGCTGTTATTACCATGTAGTCATATTAACAAAACGATTGACGAATCTTGATGTGGATGGGCTTGAGATTAGACTCAGGATGTTCTGCTCAGTAAACAAAAACGGTTGCTCTAAGGCCACCGAGCCCCACATATCACATCATACCGTTACTCAAGTTATTATAACTATTCAAACCCGGCACCGACGACAACGAAAGGTTTAGCAAAATACACGATAAACAAGCGATCTTACCATACATTTTTAATATGAAAGGACCTGGGACCGCGTTTTTCTGCTCAGTAAGCAAGCCACTGCAACCAACGATCATTCAAATCCGAAAACAAAAGGCTACGAAAAAGTATTTAGGCCTTGATTAAATTCCACTATCACGCGACGTTCAATGTTTCGATTTGCTCTTTACGCATTGTGCAGGCAATCATAACAAGCTATGACCGACGTGACGATTGTTTAAAGTAATATGAGTAATATGAGTATTATTGTACGAATTACATTACATTGTAGAAGTTACCTCATTATTCTGCAGCGCCATCGGTTTTTATTTCTGGATCTTGAGCAGGGGGAACGACACTCATTTGGATGTATTTTTTCAGTCTAGTAATTACTTAGGATTTTCGGGGAAAAACATAATTGATGGGATTTTTTTGAGTGTGTCGTGTTGACGAAAATAGAGCAGGGATAGAAAAAATAGATGGGAATAGATCAGGCAATTGATGTGATGTGAGGGGTGTTAAAAAATTTCAGTGGGATACGAGTCTGAACGCGAAGAGGATAGGTGTAAAAAGAAGAAAAATTTGCTGCAATGAAGCGTCTATGAATTACGTAACGCTTATAGGGGGAGAGGGAGTCACCTATATCGTTACGAATTATACATAGGGGAGGAGTAGTAAAGCTTTGCGTTACGTAACAAAGAGAACATTTTGTTTTTTTTTCGTTTCTTGATGTAAAGTTTGAAAATACAGGTCTTTTTTGACGTTTTTGGCAACGACAACGAAGGCTGTCATCCTGGGGGCAAGACAGCTATCGATCATGAGTAAAACCGAAGTTAATTTTGAGTAACTCTGAGTAGCTCACGCTGCTCAATGTCTTATATACCTACTCATAGCAACCTGATTGTTATATTAAAAATAATGCTGAAACCGATGCTGTCATGCAAAGTAAGTTGACGTGCTTTTTTTTTGTAATTTCTGTGCTGGGGCGGTTTGATAGATTCGGATTAGGCTAAAATAATTCATTAAATTTAATTCTTAGAGCAATATAGTTTGTGGCCTCCTGTTAGCGTTAAATTCAATCTTCTGTAAATTTTTTAATTGGACCGCTAAAATGCCTAAAATGGTCTCTTTTTTTTAATTTATTCAGTTTCTGATATTTATTCACCATTAAATACATTCAGTCAAACTTCACAATTGCTTGTTTTATTAAACTTTAATTCATTGCTAGAGGCAATACATCTGGCAACGCTTTTTCAATGATATATTTACGATTGCTGGCAAAGCGCTAAAGTTGAAGTGGTTTTTTTTCGCTGGCGAAGCTGGCCAGAGCTGACCTAATCTGGCCTAGAATCAGCAGCTACATAATATACCACAATCAGCAGTCAAGGACCAATTCTATTGACCACGAACGAAGTTTCAAGCTCAGATTGTACCTCAGGTAACCAAAAAGGAGCATTCCCCTTTTGGAACGGGTCACTCTAGTCTTTCCTGTATCGTCCTAGGCCGTGTCAATCCTCACCAACGAGGGAAGGCGCCTGAAAGGCATCCAAGCCCGGTAAAACCGTCGTGCAGTCAAACCACCACAGTAGCATTTCGTTTGTCCACAATTCGATTTGTTAAACGAGCGTTTCGATCTGTCAAATGTGCGAACAGATGCTTCAAACGAAATATGCTGTCAGACGATATTTCTTTGATCAGACAATCGAGACTGCTTTGTTCATTTTTGAGTAAATATGAGTAACTCAAATTTACTCGCTGCAAATATATTTACTCTGGGTGCAGCTGTCTTGCCCCCAGCTGTCATCACTAAATCTTGCTTTGAAAAATGGATCTGTTTTAATTTTATAAATTGAGATTTTTGCTATCCATGAACTTTTGAAAAGCAGGTACTCGATGGTACGCTGATCTTTTGTTTTTGTTTTGAATATTAATAATATAATGAATTACCTAAAAATAAAACAAAAATTAATTAAATGAAAAGGTGAGAGGGGGGGCGTTTATAGAGCATTCCGTAATAAATAGAGGGGGGTCATTTTCAGTGTAACGTTTTGTTCCAAACGGGGGGGGGGGTCAAAATATTGATTTTTAGCGAAACGGAATTAATGGACACCGCCCAACTATAATAACCAAAGCTCACAGCTCAAGTGCAGAAAACGGTTCCGCACCGAATAGGTCGAAACTGCACAGTAGGAGGAACGGGTGATGGCGATGGATTACAAGGTTCCGGTTAATATTCCCAGCTGTATTTGGACGGGAATTTGATTCGCAATATTCTCGCACAGAAATACATTAACCGGTGGGTGTCTTACTTCACCATTAGCTCTTGCTTATCCGAACCCTTGACCAGCAGCAGAGACAAGTAAAACTTGGGCCGAGTGGAAAAAATGACCTGAATCCCTTTTCCACCTGCTTGTCGTAGGGGGTTTAATTGGTAAGGCTTTTCCCGGGGCTAGAATCAGCAGTTCGAACGAAATCAACAGTTGCTTCGCGCCTGTTCGGCAACTTCCATGCTGCAACACACAGAGACCCGGGCTCTTATCCGTCGAATTCGATCGGTTTGAGTCCGGGAAATGGATGTGCGTTGCCGTCTAGCCGTCTCCTCCGTGATGCACTTGATGTTTTTTGTCCCCGAGACCGATTATAGGCGAGTGGTCCGTCATCTTTTTTTTAGTTTTCGCACCGATTTTTTACCGGCATGGCCAGCTGACGTTTACGTGGTGTTTGTTGTGGAGAGTGTTGTAAACTGACAGTGAGTATCGCAGAGTGCTTCGCGGTCGACCTGAAAACTTCGAGAAACTGCACGGCTTGCTTGACAATTTGTGTGCATGCAGAAGAGATAAGTTGGGAATAGAAAGAATAGATAGGATGGATTAAAATTTTGTGCACGTTGAAAATTATATGAGAGGTTTGGGTAAAAATGGGATAATCCTGAAGTGTCGTTCCCCCTGATCTTGAGTTGTTTTGGTGATATACTTAATTGCGGCATACTATTTTGGGCGCCCATATAGGCGTGTACTATGTAGGGTAGCTCATCTACGAAACTTGCAGAAACTCAAACGCAGCGTACGTCATCAGCGCCGAACGGAAAAAAAAGACAAAAAGAAAATTAAATCCTTCCTCTCGTTGTCGTGGTCCTTTGTCACTTCCGCTCGCACAGGTCGATGGAAAATTGGAACCCTTTTCTTCTCTTTCTTCTTCGGTTGGCAGCCTGCAGTCGTTGCTCTGCTCTACGATTTCAAGAGTCAAATTTTATTAGCTGTTGTGCTCGGCTCGGGCAATCCTACTCCGGAAGCTGGATGGCTGGATCGGCGCACCCGCGACACTACACACCAAGGACGAAGGAAAAACGGGACCACTTTTTCGATTGATGAACGATCTGCTAAGATTTCAAGAGATCCTAAGAAACAATTTAGTAAATTCGTAAATTGATTTTTTTTTCTAGATTCCTTGCATAGAAATTCAAGATCCAGGATTAACAAAAAAAACTTAATATTCTGAGACCACGATTAACCAATACAAATATCAAGATCCTGATCTTAGAAAACTGGTTATGATTATGGAGCTAGAAATTTCAGAGAAGTCTAACAGTAAGGTGTGTGAGAAAAATCATCAATGGACCTTTATTCAATATTGGCAGCGGATTCCGAACTAGGAAGCAGAAACTTGCTGAAATATCAGTAGAAACGGATATACACAAATTTACTATTGTTTCAGTAATATCATAGAGGTAACTCTAAGACTAGAAGGTCCCGAAATAACATGCTCAACTTTTTGGCTCAGCTCTGGTACTCTCTTCGGTCCCAAGCTAATCGATTCACCCCTCGAAACATAGGAAAATCAACTAACCCCTCATTTTATCTGTCAAACTTTCATAGCGAATCAAAACAAACATAGTGTAGTACTGGAATTTATACTAGAATGGGCTACGTTAGTCGATTTGCTTGGGACCAATAGGCTATTCAAGTAGTTAGCCTATATTACATGAAATAAGCCATAGTCTGTCCGGGGTATAAAACGTTGTCATTTTGACAGAAGTTCGAATTGCTGGAAGTTTCAGGAACATTATTTTGCTGGAAGGTTTTCTGAACTTTTGTCAAGTCCAAAATCAGCAAAATTTAGCTGATTTCCAGCGATTTATATTTGGTCTGTATGCACTACTACACTACTTCTCGATTACCTTTTCGAAGGGACGTATCAGCTTTTGTAAACAATACATTTGATCGTCGATTTGGCGTCACTGGTAGCTCACCCACGCATGCTTACACTACCATGAGATAGGTGAAATTTTCCCCTACCTGATAGTAGTGTTAGAATGCGTGTTACCAGTTACGCTTCGGATTTTACATTTTTCCGCGGCACTCTTTCGGTTAACCGAGGTATAAAATCATAGAGGTATCTAAGACCAGAAGGTCCCGAAGAAACATGTTCAACTTTTTGGATCAGCTCTGGTACTATCTTCGGTCCCAAGCTAATCGATGCACCCCTCGAAACATAGGAAAATTCACGAACCCCTCATTTTATCTGTCAAACTTTCATAGCGAATCAAAACAAACATAGTGTAGTACTAGAATTTCGACTAGAATGGAGCATGTTAATCGATTTGCTTGGGACCAATAGACTAGTCAAGTAGTGAGCCAATTTTAAATCGTTAGTTGCCATCGGTTGATAAAATTCCTGCTCAGAAATTTGATCGATAACTGCCAGGAGCGGATAGACGGGATAGACCGACATTTTCGTTTCGAGCGTGCAAGATCGAATCGCGACGTGCTTGCTTCGGTGAAGCCATGATGCAAACAAATTCGCTTATCCTGGCAACCAATAGACGAGTGCACGGGTGAACTTTTGTTCATCTACTGAAAAAAAAAATTGACACAACAGCGGGGCCCTGTTTACTAAAAATGAACACATGCATAAGGGCCTATAAACTTTTGTAAATAATTTGCTATGTCCTTTTCACGAGAACCGAAGTACACCCACGCAAACCAAGAGCACTATCGGGAAGAGTGGTGGTGTTGTTAGTTTGCGTGAGCGTATTCGGTTCGCGTGAAAAGGGCCTAACAAGTTTTGTGTACAAAAGGTGATAGGCCCGTTTCAAATGTTACACGAGTATTATTCATGTGTTCATTTTTAGTAAACAGGGCCCCGCTGTTGTGTCACTTTTTGTCGAGTGAGTGAACTCAAATCCATCTGTGCACTCGTCTATGCCTACCGAGAGGGGCGACTCTTTCTACGATTCAGGAAATATTGTGTTTTGCTGTGGCTAGCTGCGCGTACGCTGAGTAGATAGAAAGTAGATTTATCACGATTTTAAAGGTTTCCTGCAAAAAGATGATGCGCGATGTAAGCAGATGCGAGAAATGAAAGAAGATTTTTCGAAGATTTATTCGCTAGTGTGAGATTTTTTGAGCATCTAGAATTGAGATTTAGATGTGTCACCCCCCTCGATGCCTACTGTGATTCTATACACTCTTAGCTTGATTCAGTGAAATTTTGAAAATTTTTACTTAAATAATTCGTTAATGGCAGTGTTTTTAATGTGGCCGGCTTTCTTTCGTTTTCATCCTTTATGGGCAAGGGTGTAACCAGGTTTCAAAAACGAAGGGGCAAAATCTCGAATCAAATGATCTTATTTCAAACGAATCCCTTAAAAAAATTCGATAACAATACAATGATCTTCATTGTCATTGTAACCATGATATGTGCACGGTAAAAAGTTGTCACATCTAATCCAAATGCTCTTGCACTTGACTCGGTCTGTCATGCGGCACTACGAATCGAAGTGATTTATCATTGATTTTCAAGAGATTTGCGTTTTGAAACAAAGTGATTTGTCGTTGAAAATATGTACTGTTTAACACCTTTAAATCAAAATGATTATCATTTGAATTGGCACCACTGTTTTCATCGATTGAATTTGATTAGTTTTGCTTTTGGAAGCAAATGTCAAAAACGCACAAGCCAAACATTACTCGCGAAGATGGCAAGTCAACAACAAATTAATTAAGAGCTAGAAAGCGAGAATTCTCCATTTTTACCCGGAATAATTCTAGAGCGCGAAAATTAAGAAATTGTTGCTGTATTCAATAATAGCAACAATCAATACGAAACAAACGATTTTAAATTGGCTCACTACTTGACTAGCCTATTGGTCCCAAGCAAACGATTAACGTATCCCATTCTAGTCGAAATTCTAGTACTACGCAATGTTTGTTTTGATTCGCTATCAAAGTTTGACAGGTAAAATGAGAGGTTATTGGTTTTTCCTATGTTTCGAGGGGTGAATCGATTAGCTTGGGACCGAAGAGAGTACCAGAGCTGAGCCAAAAAGTTGAGCACATTTCTTCGGGACCTTCTGGTCTTAGAGTTACCTCTATGATAATAGTATGTTACTCAAATAGGGCCCATGCATTAATTATGTCACACTAAATCGAGCAAAACATTACCCCCTCCCCCCATCGTGACGTTTGTCTTATACCTAATGCATTGCTTGTCACAAAATCTTAGACCCACCCCTTAAAGCGTGACATAATATATGCATCAACCCTAAGTGCTATTAAAAAACATTGTCAAAATTATCTAATTGATTGCTCAATGTTACTTCTACTACAAGCCTTTTAATGTTGGTCAATATCACTTGGAAACATTCAATCTGGGTACACTGAAACAAATCGACATGTACCGTTTATTGGATCCATCTTATAACATAGCAATGTCAGGAGATTTATTCATTCTATGTGATGATTGATAGATTCCAATGGATTATCACTTAAAAACTATGACTGCGATATGGAATGATTTCTATCGTAATTTCACATACTTAGTACTTGATAATACTTTGCTTCGAACGTGGTTAGCGATAGGTAAGATGTATATGAATATTGTCTGATATATTTCATGGTGAAAAACTGTTGATATGTCATGGGTGGGAACAGGCATCTAGAAACTAATGGAAAATCATATAAGTTTGCACTATGAGCAAATCGAGTAAAATGTACCTGTTTTCATGATGAATATTGCTCACTAAAAGATATATCATATAAGATAATCATGTATATTTTATTGGAGTTGCTTTTAACGATTTTTGACGTTTGTTGATATGTCGCGTGTAAACAGACATGTAGAAACTATTGGACTGTCATTTAACTTTGCAGTATAGGAAAACATGTATATCTCATTGGAATAGCTTCCTTTGATTTTTGAGGTTTGAATATTGTAAAAAGATCTATCCCAATCATTAAATAGTCATATAGATTTGCCTTTTAAGAAATCCAACAGCAAACATTTGTTTTGGTATGTTTTTCTGGGATGAACATCGCTCCCAATAAAATACATCTTACATAATTGTTCTTTATAAATTATTGAAACAATTTTCAACTTTGTTATCGTACACTCATTAGAATGATTAGTCGAACTAAATATTGCTAACAACAATGATACTGTAATAAATAATCATTGTTTGTTATTGTTTCATAAGATAAGGGGTTCCGGAAAAGAATGTTTTGAGATTGAAAAAAAAATGATTCTACTGCAATATTTATTTGCTAAGATTCTAATTGTAAGCCTTCTACACGGCTAATTCAGATTCCAGCACTAGTACTCGAACTTCATGAACCAGTTCCATGAACTCATATAATGTAGTCGTTGTTTTATTGCACACAGGAGCATTAATAATGATTTGAATACACGACACCACTGAAACGGAGCATATATTGGTCAGTGCTATTTTTCTTCACTCTAGCAAAACGAGCATAACGTTGCACTACATTCCATGTTGGGAGAGCTGTTATTACTTCATGCTAATTGAACGAGCTCAATATTGAAGTCAGCCGTGGCCCAATGGAATCGAGCGCAGACACGAAAAGCATCACAGCTCAACAGTTCTGGATCGAATCCCAAATCAGCTACAATAAAAAAAAAACACAACTGTGAAAGCTCCCACTGCCTGGTGTTTATTTTTCGATTTATTTTTAGAAATCGATTAAATATATGTGTCAAAAGAATAAGTAAATTTCATGTGATTTTCACATAAACCTTACTTCGATTGATTTATGACACATATATTATATTGTGGTGAAAAGTAAAGCTTATGCTTATGGGTTTCAAATCCATTTCAGTTAATTATTATAATTTGACCGATTTTCATTTATCATATGGCGATCATATAAAAGTTTTCAAATTATCATCATTGTCAATGTATCAGATATTCATATAGAATTTACCTGACACATTTTCAATCATATCATTTTCAATGGATTATCTTATAGCGCAAAATTATTAGACTTCCACATAACAGGAATATGTCAAATTGGTTCAGTGTAGTAATATGATACATTCTGAATAACATAGGATTGCAGTATGAACAAGGCAATATATTTATTTAAATCCATACTCAGCAAACATGAAATCCATGGATAAATTAGTTAAATTTAATGTGATAGATTTTTGATATGAGTATGCTTGACATTTCGAGTTTAAATCACGGCACATCAACAACGATGTGCAATACAATCTAAATTAAGTGATTTGCTGTTGATTTCATCGTGCTTCGATATGATCTCTTCTTCCAAGGGATTTGCACATTGATTTGCAATGTTTGGCAAGTAGTGCACATTCAACAGCAAATCACTTCACATGAATATGATGTTTTTTTTTTTTACCGTGATGGTCTATTCTGCGCAGCGATGAGGTGAGGTGACAGTGATGGTGAAGTGACAATTGTCACCTCGCGTGAGGTGACTCTCCATTTGATTTGCACGGAGAGTCACCTCACCTCACCTCACACGCCGCGCAGAATAGGCCAAATTTACTGTCAAAACATTGATATTTTTTGTCGATTACCATACAATCACAATCACAACAATATTCATGGTTCACAACAATGAAAATCCATGTATTTGCAAAATTTACACACTCAAACTAGGGGAAGGACAGCTCCAAGTATCAGCATCATTACCAATGGTTTTTTTTTATTATTATTATAGTCACTTTAACACTCTTGGGTCATTCGGACTTGTCCGGGGGTGAGATTTGAACTTGTGACTTTGGCGTGAGAGGTATGGATGTTAATCACTACGCCGGGGTCGCCCCCAATTACCAATGGTGGCAACACCGACAAACTGACATGAATGACCATAACAAAAACAATAAAATTTCTGACCAAAGCACACTACTGACATCTGGCTCCGTGTTCGTGGGAAATATTTAGCTAAGCCATGAAGCCGCATGCAAAAGTTATGAATTGGCCACTTTGTCAAGCAGTTTTGGCGTGACTTTCTACCAGCGATTCCACAAAACTGAACCAACTAATTTCTATTTTTTTTATGAAACGCACAAATGTTGGCTACTCAAATTATTGTTTTATTTCAAAGTTCGAGTGGTAGTAAAGCACATTTTAACTGCTCGAATGAAGTGGTTAATGGATTACATCATTCGAGCAGTTTAAAATGACGTTTCCTACCACTCGAACTTTAACGTGGAACAATATTTTAATACTAGGGGCATCCCACTCTAAACTTTAGTTCCAATATTTATTAAATATTTTTAAATATCTCGTAAGTATCGCTAAGTATTTTAATTCTAGGTTTTATTTTCATCGTAGTAACTTTGTTTTATGGCCGGTTGCTAGTGCTATATTTGTTGTTTTTTGTTCCATCATTTCGATAATTTTAGTCGCGTGATCCGATCATTTTTTAGAGTATAAAATGAGTTTATTTCTAATGAAGTCTGCATCCATTCCAAGGGGTACGTATTTCAAATCTGCCTACGAAAGGATAAAACAATATGTATGTTTTTCAATGATCTAAAATGTGAAAATGAAGTACACCAAGTCTTGTCGATCCGTTTTCTCCAACATCAGGATCCTAGAAGACGATTGTGGAACCAAAGAGCTTTAAATGTGTACAGTCCCCTACAATTAAAAAACATTTAATTACTTACAGTCAGTTTAGTGTGTTCATCATATGGAAGTGTTCCATATTTCCAGAACAACATGTGAAAAGGGCATACAAGCTTTTTGTAAACAAACCTTTGTAGGCCCTTTTCTCGCCAACCGAGGGTCGCCCACGCAAACCAGGAATATCATCGGGAACGGGAAAGTGTCCCCTACCCGGTGATGTTAAAGGTTTGCGTTGGTATCATATGGGTGGCGAGAAAAGGGCATAAGAAGGTTTGTTTACAAAAAGCTTGTATGCCCTTTTCACATGTTGTTCTGGATTTGTGGTAGAATGTATGTTTCTGACTGTATGTATTATGAAATAAAAGCTGAACACAATGAAACTGTTTATTCTCAAGACTAATACAAATATAACAGACTAATCATACTTTACCGAACCACGGAATCTATAAATAACAATAATTTGAACATTCAAAGTATTTTGATGTTACTTCATACGCGAAGTTAACGATTTTCGGAGTTGGTTGGAAATGCTAACATGAAGCTTTAGTGTGATGATTTATTAGCTAGAGAATGATCTTTAGAAGAGGGTAGGTAGATAGTTCCGTTAGAGTACGGCAGTATGAAAATTGAATAGAAGTTGAAAATGAGCGAAGGGCCATTAATGCGAATTTGGAAAGGGAATCGACTGACTATCCAGCATTTTACGAGCGCTTATGGCCGCCACAATCTAGCTGAATTTCTGGTAGGGAACATAAGATTTGAAGTTTGGGTGGGTTGTTTGACGTGTAAACGATCAAATTTGAGCGTTTACACGTCAAACGACACAACCCAAATGTCAAATCATATGTTCCTTGCCAAACACTCAGCCAGATTGTTGCGGCCATAAGCGCTCGTAAAATGCTGGATACGCCGCCCCCAGTAAACGGAGTGATGGTCCCGTAGTCGTATTACGCTCGATTCGCCATGAGCCTGCAATTTGGAAAGATTTGCTGCTTGGGGGAACGTTCAGTGCCGTGTTTAGCATCATAAATCGAAGCCGAAAATCTAGGCAAAAATGATGACAAACAGAAAGCTGCAGTAAACATAAACAACAACGATGAAACGTCATTGAGTGTATGCGTTTAAAGTTACACTGTTATTTTTTATTTTTTTTTTTACTTTATAGCTTTTCACTGGACAGTTAATATCATTAATATCTATACTAAAAACTATAATAACTACCACTATGAGCAATTTCTACACCAAATATTACTTCAGATCAAGTAGTTGTACCATGTTGTACTTCCCCTAACACTCAAAGCTCTTCATACCCACGTACAGCGGGCGAGTCGCCAGCAGCGCGCTCACGGATCGCCCGGCGGACTGAGTGGACTTGGGCGGAGCGCCACTGCGGCGCCATTTGGTCGCCCTTTGTGCGCCCCCGCGTCGCCGGCGCGCATATTTGCATCATTTAAGCGCCTAAGGCGAAAACGATACCTGTCAAAAGACTGATCGTTTTAGCCGCTTTGGTCGCCCTTTGTCCGCTCCCCGCTGCCACGGCGCGCTATCCAGCGGATGTAGTTTGTGCACCACCATTTTCTTTCTTTTTGCAATTTTAATAAGAAAAAAAAGTAAATAATGTTGAATCCTTCGCATGACTTTATTTAAAATTCTCTTATACATGCATTCAACCATAATTCTTATAACTAAAATATATGATATTTTTTTTTTTCATTTTCATATCTTAAACTAACAATAATAACATACAAACTTACAAACTACCCAAAATCAGACGATATTCCCGGGGATGCCTCATCATTCAGGTTCAGGCCTATCTGGGGGCCCTGGAGGAAGCATCCAATAACTGATTAGATTTAATTAAGTTTAGCCCCATGATGCGACACATAAAATTACATGAGAATTCTATGACCTGTTCAATGGAAGTCAAATTTAGGTCCTAGAACCGCATGGCCACATCCGGACATATTCCGGGTGTTCCGGGGGAAGAAGCCAACATCTGATTAGGGTCAAACCGATCATGCGACACATCAAATTACATGAGAATTCTATGACTGGTTCAATGGAACTCAAATTTGGCCAAAGCGGTTCTTGGAACTAAATTTGACTTCCATTGAACCAGTCATAGAATTCTCATGTAATTTGATGTGTCGCATGATCGGTTTGACCCTAATCAGATGTTGGCTTCTTTTCCGGAACACCCGTAATATGTCCGGATGTGGCCATGCGGTTCTAGGAACTAAATTTGACTTCCATTGAACAGGTCATAGAATTCTCATGTAATTTTATGTGTCGCATCATAAGGCTAAACTTAATCAAATCTAATCAGTTACTGGATGCTTCCTCCAGGGCCCCCCAGATAGGCCTGAACCTGAATGATGAGGCATCCCCGGGAATATCGTCTGATTTTGGGTAGTTTGTAAGTTTGTATGTTATTATTGTTAGCTTAAGATATGAAAATGAAAAAAAAATCATATATTTTAGTTATGTATAAGAATTATGGTTGAATGCATGTCCCTCCCCATGGACATGGAGGTTGACGGTACTGAAGCAAAGGGTTATGTTTAATTTCTTTATATTTGCAACGATGATGATTTCCCATAGTGACACATATCACCTTCTTAATGCTTCAGTATACCTCAAACGATTAATTCTTGGTTGTTAATAGAACTTCCTTGATGCAATCGGCTGCTTCATGCAGACTGAGCAATTCTGATTATAGTATCAGATTTGTTCTGTATACAGAGGAACTGGGAGGGCTTATTAGAAACTTCTCACCAATAAAGTAATGACCTTCTAGTAAATTTTGCATATCATTTTATTAATATTTTATTTTATTTAAGCATATTATTTTTGTTACAGTCAATTAGCATTAGCATACAATACAAGAGATTTAATATTACTTGCTCGGTTTTGCGTAAAATAATATGTATTTTGCTTGTAATTACCTTTGTTTTTTTTTTTGTGATTTTAAAATTTTCCTAGTTTGGTTAGAAGTTTCGAAGCTAACACATGGCCACAGGCCTAATAGAAAGATAGACAGACAAAGCGTATCATGAAGAATAGTTGCATGCAGGGTTGCTTCCACTCACTTTCTATAGATGAGTGATTTTCGGAGTTTTGAATTCGTTAGATGTTGTAATGGGGGTTTGTGTTGTTGGATGCGGGAGGAGATTGGAGGGCGGGTGTTTGACGCATAGAGCCTGTCAGTTCCGCTTTCAGAGTGTCGCAGTCAGCGGTTTTATGATTCGTGAGCGCTCGCGATTCGTAGAATCGTTGATTGTGACTGCCAGTGGATTTGGCGGGTTTTGTGTGTCGGACGCTTGCTTTTTGGCCTTTTCTTGTGTCTAACATGTGCAGAGTATCATTATAGCGTCTAATGGTTTTGAGATTCCTGGTTGCGTGAAATATACTTGTGAGAATATCTTTTTGAGATTTTAGTCGTCACGTTTTGTTTGTAGTTTATGTTATTTCTTTCATGTAATTATCGTAAATAATAGTTATTCAATAATAGATAATTCATACATATATTCAATAATAAATTTACGAATGACTATAATTTGGATACCTAACAATTGGAAAGAATCACTAGCAAGAATAGGTTGTGTTCGCCTTCGAAAATATCGATTCGTTTTTTCAGGGTTGTAGTTTTGGTTTTCATCAGTGGCCCGGCTCTGATTGTGAACGATTTAGGTAGTATTTTTAGGTAACTATTTAGCTTTTAGCACAACTTTGCTACTACGAATCCACAAAAGACATTAAATTGGAGGCGGATTCTGGTACGGAATTACAGGCTGCTATTCTGAGCAACTTATCTTCATAAAATTAAAAATTACATTTAGGTATTAATTAGCAAATATGAATAGTAGTTAACTTTAACATAATTTTGGTAAAACAATCATTTCATCCAGTTCACTTTAAAACAAACAAGTATGAAAGGAGATTGCTTAGAATAAAGATAAAAGTAATAAGCGCAATATTAAACGACATTAAATTTGAATCTGATACGGTAGGCCATATAACAGAGTCGATAGCCATTGCAAATCAACCATCTCTACCTGCTTATTTTCCTAACTTTCACTATTATTGCTGTTACTCTGACTATCCCCTATGTTCAACAGCTTTCCTTACTATCCGGTATCGTAAACAGCATTCATTTGACCCCTGTGGTTATTATTCTGTGATGCCAAATCTATACCTCTACCCTGGTGCAGTATGGACAGCGATTTTTCGCTGGTGACTTGGCCCTATGACCCCCTTCTGTGCTTGAAAATGAAACTGAAAATGAAAATGAAAGAATTATGGTTGAATGCATGTATAAGAGAATTTTAAATAAAGGTATGTGAAGGATTCAACATTATTTGCTTTTTTTTTATTAAAATTGCAAAAAGAAAGAAAATGGTGGTGCACAAACTACAGCCGCTGGGTAGCGCGCCGTGGCAGCGGGGGGCGGACAAAGGGCGACCAAAGCGGCTAAAACGATCAGTCTTCCCGCGTCGCCGGCGCGCATATTTGGAACATTTGAGCGCCTTAGGCGAAAACGTGAGCGCGGTATGTGGGTGGAGTAAGCAAAGAAATAGGATTTCGTTAGTAAATTAGGGCTGAGCTGTCAAGCTGAAATTTGATTGAACGATACATCGATTGATTGTTATCATCAAAATCTATAAGCAACTATCCAAATTGTTCATCGATGAGCCCCTCAAAATGGAATCAGACTCGCAAAAATGACGTTTGACTTCAATTTAGGTTGGCTACAACCCAACTAACGGGAGCCCAACTAAAACGTAGCCCACTTAAAGATAGCCCGACGAGCAAAAAACCGACTGTACCTGAGTTATTCACCATTTAGGTGCTATTCGGAGTGCCTTTGGACATATTCAGGGTAGGGAAAAAGACGCATACAAAATCTCTGCTATGGGATTCACTAGAAAAGACTTACACTCCTACCAGAGAAGGACTGTGAGGTAGTTTGGTTGAAAAAGAAGTGCAAACGTGTAAAAACGAAAGTTGGAAAAAAAATAGTTTAAATCCGGTTAAATAAAAGGAATATTAGTGTCCAAATTGAAGTATTATTATAAGACACTAGGTTTAACGCTGAAAATAGTATAATTTTAAGTGTATTACTTGGTATTGATGGAGGAAAAGTGAAGAATCGGAGTAGAAAATCAAGCAGGAAAACATAACCTAAAAACACAAAATAAAGTTGAAAAGAGAAGAAGAGCTAAGATAAGATAAAATAGGTTAAGCAAGTAATTAATAAGTGATAAAAATAAAAGATTAGAATACCAGAACCTGAAAAATGAATCGTTCATTACGCTCGACAAGCAGAATTCCACAAGTCAAGGCAGCCCAGACCGGAGCTGTGCCTAAAACGAAACCACCAGGAAGAGGAAAACCAAATGAGGGGCAGCAGATGCTCTCGGACATCGCAATTCTGGAACCGTGTGATATCGAAGGAACAATTCATTCGCACCCGGCAGCTATCGGGAAAATTTTGGCGGAGGCAAACTTCAACAGATGCAGGGAGATTACCAAACTCGGTCGATTCCGATTCCGAGTGGTACTGGAATCAAAGGAAGCATACACTTCTCTCGAAGGAATTAACTTTGCAAAGCACAATCTGAAGCTGTTCGTTCCGGCTTCGACGACAGAAACGATATGCTTTGTTGGAGGAGTGCCTGCTGAATTCAAGGAGGAGGAAATAAGCAACAACATCGAAACTGAGGTTCCTGTACTGAAGGTGGAGAGGATCAAATGGAAGGATGGCGATAAGCTGGTGGACACCAGCAGCCTTAAGGTGACGGTAAAGGGTAAAAAAGCTCCGGAAATGGTTAAAATCTACGGATGTGCCTTCCATATGGAGTTGTACGTTTTCCCAGTTAAACAGTGTCGACGCTGTTGGAGGTTTGGACACAAGATGAAGTTTTGCAGAGCAAAACCAAGATGCAGGATATGCTCAAGTGATCACAAGCAGGAGGATTGTCCCAACAAGAAACGTTGTGCCAACTGTAGGAAGGAACATGAAGCAGACAGTAAGTGAAGAACGTCGGAGGAGAGACAACATTATGAAAACGATGAAGAAGGAACGGAAGACGTACGCGGAGGTGGAGTTAAGATATCCCAAACTGACTAACCGATTTGAGATACTGGATGTAGACGAGGAATACCCAGAGTTGGAGACAGGGGCCAACGAGAGTTCAACAGGCGAAACTAATACCGGTCGGACGGGACCGACCTTCGCTAGCCGAGTAAAAGCAACCATGAGGAGGGGTTCCAAGGCCCAGGTTTAGACGCCAGAGAATTCGACGGAACAGTTTGAAAGGAACGAATGGGCCACACATACTGAGAAAACAGTGCAAAACGCATTCAACGCTACGGTAGTGGAATCCATACTGGCACAGGTGCGACAAGATTTGTTAAGACAGCTGAGGATCAGGACATGGTTAAAACCGTAAATCGAGCTGCGAGACAAAATTTCAAACCGTATGCGTACTGGTACCTCATCGTTGGACATGGATCAGCTGATAATGCACATATTTGGAAGAATCAATGACATCATTGATGGAGAAGTACAATCAAACGGGCAAATAATGAACGGTGGAGAATCGAGAATAGTACAGGTAAACAGAAATGGCGCTGAATAAAATTAAAATAATACAACACAATATTCAAAGTATACGTCCAACGGATACCAGAGAAGAACTATACACTTTTTTGATGAAAAACGAAATAAAAATTGCCCTCTTACAAGAAATTTGGCTGAAGGAAGGAGAAACGTTTAGAATAAAAAAACTTTGAGATGGTTTCGAAAAGAAGACCGGAGGGGTTTGGAGGAGTAGGGATTTTGATGGAGAATACAGTCGGGTTCAGAGAAATTATACTGCCAGATTTTGAAGTTCTTGAAGCGGTAGGAGTCAAAATAGTTAGTGGAATGGAACCGATGAGCATATTTTCAATTTACCTGCCACATGGTTCGAACTTAGAAGCTATTAACGACCTTAAAAAGCTCTTTCAATGGCTAGATATTCAGGAAGGAGAAATAATAGTAGGTACTGACGTGAATGCACATCATGCTAGTTGGAGCCCCGAGTACCCGGAATGTCAGAGAGGTAGACTTTTCACAGTCTAGTGACTGACTCGAACCTGATAATGCTCAATGACGGTTCGGCCACAATGAACTCCCCTCCAGGGACTAGAGAATCAGCGATAGACGTAACGTTAGCCACAGCGGGAGTAGTTAAGAAAGTGACATGGGAAGTCGTGCCAGAAGAATTCGGGAGTGCTCATTTGACCATCAGCCTAGAGATGGGAAAGGAAAATTCAGTGGTGTACGGAACTTCGAAGAAGATAAATAAAGACAAAGCAATAAGATTGCTCAACGCGAACCGGCCTCAGTACATCTACGACCCGGAAGAAATGCAGGATATCTTCGACGATGCACTGGAGTAGGCATCATATGTAATCAGCAACAAGAAGAACAATTTTTTAAAGAAGTTTTGGAACTAGAACATCGACGACCTGTACAACACCAAGAGAGAGGCGCTGCGCATGTACAATCGGGACAGATCAAGAACAAATTTCATCGAGTTACAACGAAGGAGGGCGATGTTTAAGAAGGCGGTAAGAAAAGAAAAGAGAGCATATGTGAAGGAACTGAACGAGAAGATCGACGAAAATACCCCGGCAAGGCAGCTGTGGAACATTGTGAAGGGTGTCGACACTGGGTTGTCAGGAGGAAAAAAGAAAGTCATCGTAGCCAGCCGAGAGTTAGGAAATGAGCTGATAGACTACTTCTTCCCTAACACGCCTAGTGAGGTTTTCTGCCCAACTGTGTCAACAGTGAAAGATCTGGAAGGTTTCGAAAACGCATTGAAGGACTATGAAATCTTGCAATGTATTAGAACGAGAAAACTTCACTCAGCAGCGGGAGAAGATGGACTTTCGTACTACATCCTCAAAGGACTGTCACTAGACTTGCAGTTGAAGGTCAGTGAGATGCTGAATCAAATTTTCATGACGGAGAATATTCCCGAGAGCTGGAGACGAACAGAAATACGACCCATCCCGAAGCCTGGAACCGATCCGTCGTTGCCTAACTCGAAAAGACCGATTGCGCTCATGAATGTTAACCTGAAACTGATCAACTCAGTGGTAAAAAACAGAATATCGCAAGTCGCAGAAATAAACGATCTCATTCCGATGAGATCTTTTGGTTTCCGAAGTAATAGCTCCGCCACAACATGTGTCAACTATGTTGTGAACACCATTCATGAAGTGAAGGCCCAAAACCCGGAGTGCTTGGTCGCATTTCTAGATGTATCTAAGGCATTCGATTGCGTTAACACAAACCAACTGCTGGTAACACTAAGGGATCAAGGAATTCCTGGGAAACTGATATCATGGCTGCACTGTTACATGAAACACAGGATTCTTGTTTTGAAGACGGAGGAAGGAGAGATTACGAAAGTGGTGAATGACGGATTGGCCCAAGGGTTCCCGCTTTCTCCCGTTCTGTTCAACCTCTACACAGCTGCGATACATGAAGTAAACAACGAGGATTGCGAACTCGTGCAGTTCGCAGATGATTTCTCACTCATAGTGAGGGGGAGATCGTTGGAAGAAGCGGCGGAGAAGATGAACGTGGTATTGAGTACTGTTACGGGTAGACTTGAGGCGATAGGGCTGAAAATCAACCAAGCAAAAACGGCGATAATCCCATTCACAAGGAAGAACACGGAACACATCAAAGTTAGGATCCAAGGAGTCAATATAGAACTGGTGAATACACACGTCTATTTGGGCTTCACCCTAGACAGGGAACCTCGCCATCGACAACACATAGAGGCAGTTAAAGAAAAAGCCAGCCAGAAGCTTCCACTTCTAAAACTTCTCGCTGGAAGGAATAGCGGCTCGAATCCAGCGACAATAGTCAAGATCGGTAATGCCTTGATAAGAAGCCGATTGGAGTATAGTGCATCGATCTATGGAAGCGTAGCAGATACGAATCTCCAAAAAATTCAAACGATCCAAAATAGCATGTTGAGAACAGCAATGGGATATCTCAAGTCTACACCAATTCACGTCTTGCTCTCGGAGACTGGTCAGGTACCGATGAAGGCTAGAGGCGAATGGCTGGCGAAAAGAGAAATTAGCGAGGTTCATCCGAAACACAATTTCCAGCGAACAGCACAATGGTTCCTACATCACGCAAATAGCGATCAAGCATGTTGACGTGGTAATGCAAATCCACCCTAAGGACAATGACATTGCATGCCAACTAAGACCACAGTTTGGAAGAAACACCGGACTGGAAGGGCGAGTAAAGAAGCAGCTCTTTAAACATCAAATCAAAAAGACCAACATCTCCAAAGAACTATGGCTTAAGGCCTATCAACGAGCTATAAACACGGATTATGAAGGATACAAGCGAGTTTTTACGGATGGGAGTAGGAACATGGAAGGTACAGCGATAGCTATATACGACGAACAAGGAAAAAAACATAAAGCAGATAAAGTCAACACAAATGTCACTATCACAAACGCGGAGCTTATGGCTATTCAAGTGGCCCTCGAGTGGGCTATGCAGGAAAAATATGTCATCCTGACCGACTCGGCCAGTGCGTGTGCTGTTCTAGAAAACAGAAACGAGCTGAGTAACAATTACGTGGCGTGGAACATATACAAAATACTTCAAAAACAAGAATGCAAACCCTACAAGATCCAGTGGATACCAAGCCATTCCGGCATAGAGGGCAACAACCTTGCGGATGAAGAAGCAGTTAAAAGAACAGCAGGAAGGCAGTCCGTTTTCAACTGTTTAACGGTGGATGATGCACTACAGCTGGCCAAAAACGAGACATGGGAAGAATGGACGAGAAAGTTCGAGATGAGCCAGGACAAAGGGCTTTGGTATAAAAAATACAAGCAGTTCCACTCAGGAAAATATGGTACAAAAATCTTGTACTCAAAAGCAGCGATATCAAGACGTTAAGTAGAATACGGACTGGACATGTATTAACGAAAGACAGAAAAGCGAAATGGAAGTGGGAGTTAAATGAAGAATGCGACTACTGTTAAGAAACGGAAGATCTAAATCACTTGCTTTATTTGTGTCACAAATACAATAACATTCGCTGCAATTTTCCGGCGCTGGAATATTGTAAGTCTCTGGAAGGCATACTAAAAGAAAAATGTGAAGCAAGCATGACTCAAATATTATTATTATTATTATTTATCTTTATTAGGGAGGCTTTCAGCCTTGGGCTGGTTCGCCTCCACGTGACTAAAATAGCAAAATTCATCAAACTCTGCAAAATACAAATTTGAATTAAAAACATGCCAGCTGGCAACAATGCTACTACGACAACACCGAGGCGAGATGGACCAAACTTTGGTCTTAGCCGTCTGTAAAGACAACCACAAAGAAAAAAAAAAAGAAGGACTGTGATATCAATAACCAGGCAGTATGTTTCACTATGATTTGACACCGGATATATCTTTCTTCCTTATCGCCTAACTCCAACATCGATTGTTCATGAAATCCTATGGTACATTCTAGATGCTACTTTCACGCATGTTTATGTACAGCAAACAGACAACAGTCAGATTAGTTCTTGTAACACTAATGAATAGTTACCACTGGAAAAAAAATGTTTTTACTGTAGCTGCAGCTGGTGGCACGAGACTTAACCGCTATCTTATATTAGAAGCAGAAAAGGGATCATTATTTTCTCATTTGACGTTCAATGGAAAATAATGTGACTGTTTTCAATAAATAATCACCGTCCTCTATATTACAAATACTTGCAACCAATAGCTATTCTGCAGTCGAAAATAACTGGGTGATGATTTACGCGAGTTCAACTCGAAGATAATTACGAATACTTACATTGTAGAGCAAGAGAGGTCTATTGTACGTTGACTAACTAAGGTGCCGCATCATTCATAGAACACCAGTGAAAGATCAAAATCATATGGCGATGTTTTCCAGTTTGTCACACTTTATTACACTGTTACACCACGATGATGATTTGAAATGGGTTTCAAAAAGGTCAAAACTGACAACGAAAGATCACTTGACATGACTTTATAACAATTTCTCCACACAATTACACGACACTTAAAGCATAAGTTTATGGCAACTAGAACAAACGAAAAAAAATGGCATTTTGATTCGCTGAAAGACACCACCGGTCCCATCTACACTCACTGGAATGTTGCCCACTCAACCCCTTCCTAGTTGACCCACAGCACCTTCCGCCCCTAGGTGATCTGCTCTATCTTGATGTTGCTCATCAATTCTCGTGACTGCTGCATGGCTCCCAGAAAGTGCGATCCATCGATGATGAAATTCGACGGAATCGTGTACACGGTGGCCGAACTGCCATCGGCCGACTTGATGATGGCCGTTTTCGTTGCACCGCTGCCACTGACCATGCCACCACTACCGCCTAGTCCCGCTAGGCTGGCCATGGTCGTTCCCGAAGCCGATACAGTATGTATCGTATTCTGCTGGGCACTGCTGGTGGGCATCGCAATCTGCAGCTGGTGAATGATAGGACCCTTACCGGCAATGCTGTTTTGCAGCTGAGCCGGAATGGTGAAAATCTGCTGGGACTGGATGGATACCGGCGTGAGCTGCGGATGCGGTTGGGATTGCTGATGGTGATGCTGCTGCTGCTGTTGCTGCTGCTGCTGCTGCTGCTGTTGCAGCTGTTGGGTGGGGAGTTGTACTTGTTGGATTTGTTGGTGCGGAGGTTGCTGTTGCTGCGTTTGATGAAGCGTGGGCAACGGTTGGGTCGTGTCCGGTGGTTCCGTTTTTGTCTTGACGGGTGACTTCTTTTGGATCTGAAAGATGATTAAACGAACGGAGTTAACGAGTATTAATGTAATTGTTGCGTTTTCCATCCTTCTCAACGCACAATAAGCACTTATTCTTCAACCCATCATAGTGAATTCCTCTCGTTTTCGGTTGATTATTACTAACCCGCATAGAAACTAACCACTATGATATTGAAATCCAAGCCTCATCCAAACCCAAAATAGACGCAACCCAACACCTACCTTTTGCGAGTCCGCCGCCGCCATGTCATGCATTTGCTTATGCCGTAGGAATTGTCCCTTTATATAGAAGTGCTTGCTGCATATCGAACAGTGATACGGAGCCGAACTGCTATTTTCCTGGTGCGTTCTGCAAGAAACAAAGCAAGTGTTATAATTTCATCAAGTCGAAACACCATAAACACCCGCTCCTCCCTCACTCACTTCTTATGCTTATTGAGATTATCCTTGCGCGAAAAGTACTTCCGGCAGACCGGACAGGCAAACATCTTCTTTCCCGTGTGCGACACGATGTGCCTCATCAGGTGCTCCTTCCGGCTGAACGATTTGCTGCAACTGGGTTCGTCGCACTTGAACGGCCGAAGACCGACGTGCGATTTGAGATGCTGCATCAGGTGTTCCTTCCGTTTGAACGACTTCGAGCACACGTCACAGGACGTGAAGCTAACGGAGGAGGAGGATGCGAGTGCGTTTTTGCCAGCCGTTGTGCTTGACAGAGAATCGTTCTGGCCGTCCTGCTTCAGGGACAGGGCCGAAATGGCTTTCATCTGCTGCGTGGCCGCTATCGATTGGGCCGTCTGAGATGCTCTTGACATGCTGGTGTTGGATTCGGAGGAGCTGTTGAGTTGGTCTTCCTGGGAGGATGACTCCCTGCGGCTGGTCGATGGACGGGGTGGCGGTTGTGGCGGATTAGGTTTCTGCGGCGGTTTGGGTGGGGGTTGGTGGGAAGGAGATGCTTGAACCTGAACTGTGGGTCGCTGCTGAACGAGCTGCATGTGTTGAGCTAGTTGAATCTGCTGTTGGTGATGTTGCTGCGGTTGTTGCTGTACCGGTTGAGTGGTAATGACTATGTTTGCCTGCTGAGATTGTAGCTCGGAGGCATTCTGAAGCTGGGAGGATTTTTCGACTAGACTGAGATAGTTGGAGAGCGGAACTTGCACGCTTGGCACGGCTAGTTGGGCCTGGATGTGCTGGGGTTGGATTTGTATCTGTTGGTGATGCTGCTGCTGCTGTTGCTGTTGCTGTTGGGCGGGTTGAGATTGAACGGTTTGAAGTGGCCCGATGCCAAATTGCTGGAGACCTTGAGGGGTCAGCGTGAGGGCCGGAGGCATCTGAGTCGGCGCCAGTCGGTACATTCCGTCCGGTCCGGGTTGCAGCTTCATCTGAACGTACTGAATGTTCGGAACCATGCCTTTGTTCATGTCGGCAACGTTTGCGATCGGCGCCAGGGCGATTTGTTCGCCGCCACCTTCGGCTTTCAGCATGATGGGAACGATACATTTGTTGCCTTGCATCATTTTGGCGTCCAGTACGGACATGGCCGAGGATTTCACGGGCGTCGTGACAGTGGAACAGCTGGCGAGAGGAGTACTGGTGAATATTGTACCGGCCGGAGCAGCCGAGAAGCTTGCAATACTGCTGGTCGATGAAACGGGCGTCAGGGTGATGGGGCTGCTGGACACGGTGGCGACCGGCGCCGTCGTTGCCAGGATGGTCTGCTTCGGTGGCGTTGACGTTACCAACGTTGCCTGGGAAGTCGGTGGAGGCTTGATCAGGACGCTGATCTTTGGCTTCTTGGCGGCCACCGCTTCCGGCTGAAATAAATAATTAGGAAAATTTTATTGTTATTTTTATTGCTATTGCTCAGTTCACACCCTGGCTGGCTGCTGCCTACCGATCTGCACTTAAGCCAGGCATGAACCTACGGAAATTTAGTCGTGGCCTATGCTAGACCTTTCACTAGCAGGCTTTTTGGTCCCACTAGCGTCCGATTAGGGGATAGACATATTCTTTTCTTAAGAATTTGCTTGACTTGAGAATTTTAAAATTCCTTGAGCAATTAAATGATGATGGTTTTTCCGAAATCTTCTTGCGGTGGCAATTAAAGAAACAATTGATCAACTACTTCTGATGCTAGCAACTTACCGTTTTTTCAGGATCCCTCCTATATATTTTTACCGGTGTTTTGAGTTTGAGAAACTCGTCCATCTGCTGGTACGAACTGTAAAAAAAAGCATTATTGATAATGTTTAATAAATTTAATTCGAAAGCGACTACTAAATACCATTGCTGTTCCGGGTCGCCAGTCGTCAGCAACGTTTGTGTTGTGCCATCCTGAATCTTGTAGTGTATCTGATTCGCCTTAATCGTCTGGCCGTCCAGAGTGATAGTATACTGAGCTAAGGGCTGTTGCTGCTGCTGCTGTTGCTGCTGGTTCTGTTGCTGTTGTTGTTGATGGGCGTCATGGGATGATGCCGCCGCTTCACCAGTCTGAATGCCAACAGCTTGCATAATACTGCTAAGGAAATCCGAATTCGGTGCCATAATCGTTGCCGTTGGTAAAGGTCCTCCGGTGCCCGAGGAAGTGGTTTGAGTGAACCCCTTCGGTAAGCTGTTGATGATGATTGGGGTCATCGCCGGTGCGGTCGTAATGGTGGCAGTTTGGTGCTGTGAAGCAGTGCTAGCTGAAATTGCAGGGACTAGTTTCAACTGTGGAGGCGCTTGTGCGGGTGCTGGTTGCGCTTGAATGGTTGGCAGGGTAATTGTAGCGGTGACCGGACTCGATGCACTGCTCATCTGCGTCACCGTCTGATCGTCCCTTACCGTATCGTCCTTGATGTACACCATGCCCCCATTCCGAAGCTTAGTAGAGTTCAGGCAACTCTCCAGCATTCCCTGCGCTTTCACAACCGAATCCCGGAATTCTACATGCGCTTCCAACTGTTTCAGACATTTCGCACAGACGCTCTTCGGCAGGCGATCCTTTTCATAAACCTGAAAAATAATCACAAATTTCATGATACCATTTGCAAACCTCAACAACGTTTAAACAATTACCTTTATCTTTAGACAGTCGGTGATTTTGAAAAGGATGTTTTTCCGTTTCCCTTCCTCGGAGAATATCCCGGTCCGGCCACCTCCGCTGCTGGCACAAAGCCGGCACAGGTCCACGAAATTCACACACTTGTACCCAGCCATTCTCCAACCGGTTTCCTCGTAACAGCTGTTCGATTCCCGATTTCCCCGTTCGATTCGATTCTGTCGAAAGAACTCTCACTTTCCACGAACCATTTTCCCTTTCCACAGGATCTGTCAAATCTTGTCAGTGTGTTCTTCCTGAAAATCCCACCGCAGACTCACACGGTCACTATTTTTCGCAGTACACAATTGGCGCTAAAAATCATCTTTCTGCTTTTTCCACAGTCAATCTTCGTGTCCCCGAGATAAGGTTTTTTATCTTCACCACATGCAATTTATTCTTCTCGCAAGACACAGACACCCCCCACCCGCAACCAACCAAAAGATGATGCACTTCTCACACCACCCACACTATCAACAAACTCCGCTGCTGCTGCTGGTGCTACCGATCATCGGTCGTCGTCTTAATGCGCTCGATTTTTCAAACGAATTTCCTCACAAAACGAACACCTTTTTTCCGATAGAAATACAATTTTCACACAAATCGTCCATCGAACCACACGGTGCACCACTTTTTATGCCACTTTAACTCACATTTACCACCGGAAAAGTGCGACGAAAATCTATTTTTCAGAAACAAGACGCGTTCTGGCCGTTCGCCGAGAAAGGTTTTGTTTTTCCTCTCGCCTTTGCATTGAACTTCCAAACATCAAACATGCTCCTCACGGCTGCACGCACACATTCGCAATGTGTAAAGAATGACAACCGTCAGCGATGAATCAACTGTCCTGCGGGCGCATTTTTAGAACTGCGGCACGCGGTACATATGGTGCCGCTCATGAACAGCGTGCTTGTTTCGAATGATTCGTTGTTAGCGCTACAAGGAATGAAGGTTCAAAGGTGTCTGGTACGTTTTGCATAAAGGGTGATACGGTCAAAATTTGGTCAAGGGAAAACGCGTGTAAATCGGTGAAATCGTTTATTTAAAAAATCAAATTAAATTTCTTTTTCAAGTTCAATTAGTATAAAATTCAGGAAAAATATTCAGTTAGGCTTCCGCTTTTCCAAATCCGAATTGCCGGGCCTTACGCTTGACCCCTGCCATCAGATTTTGTACAGCCACCTTGTCCACCTTCTTCGCCGCAGAAAGCCAGTTTGCCTTGAACTGCTGCTCGCCCTTAGCAGTTTTTTGGTCTTCTTTAGGTTCCGCTTGACAATAGCCCAGTATTTCTCAATTGGGCGGAGCTCTGGCGTGTTGGGAGGGTTCTTGTCCTTGGGAACCACCTGCACGTTGTTGGCGGCTTACCACTCCATGGCCTTTTTACCGTAATGGCAAGATGCCAAATCCGGCCAAAACAGTACGGAACAACCGTGTTTCTTCAGGAAAGGCAGCAGACGTTTATTCAAACACTCTTTCACGTAAATTTCTTGGTTGACAGTCCCGGAAGCTATGAAAATGCTGCTTTTCAAGCCACAGGTACAGATGGCTTGCCAAACCAGATATTTCTTTGCGAACTTTGACAGTTTCATGTGCTTGAAAACATCTGCTACCTTTCCCCTTCCTTTTGCCGTATAAAACTCCTGTCCCGGAAGCTGCTTGTAGTCGGCTTTGACGTAGGTTTACCACGCAGTCAAACTTCGTAAGCATCGTCGTGTACAGCCTCCGCGATCGCGCTTTGGCCGTCGTATTTTGTTTATCATCGCGATTTGGAGTCACTACCTTCTTGTAAGTCGATAGTCCGGCTCGGTTTTTGGCTCGATGCACGGTTGTAGACGATACACCCAGCTTATTTGCGGCATCTCGTAGAGAGAGGTTAGGGTTTCGCTTGAAACTACCGGCAACTCTCTTTGTCGTCTCAGCGGCTTCCGGTTTTCGATTTCCCCCCAATCCAGACTTCCTGGCTGTCGACAAACGTTCCCCAAACACTTTAATTACATTTGTAACGGTTGATTTGGCAACTTTTAGCGATTTTGCCAACTTTGCGTGCGAGTAGCTCGGATTTTCGCGATGCGCGAGCAAAATTTTGATACGCTGCTCTTCTTGCTTGGACGGCATTTTGACAACTGAAGAGTGAATTCCAAAATCAAAATAGGAGCAACATTCTACACACACACACCTTCAAAATGAGGGGTGTTCAGGTTTTTTAAATGCAAAATTGAAAGAAATACGTCAAGTTGATATTGACCAAATTTTGACCGTATCACCCTTTAAGGAGCAGAGGACATTTGGGATAAGGACATTAAGGACATCAGTGTGAGTTAGAGAGCCACCGATGAAGTGGGCCGATAGACTGTTACCTGTTGCACTATGCTCAATAACATATTCAACTAGGTTTAAACTAAACCTTCACAATATGAATTTCGGTCCAATTATTTCCCATAATGATTAACTAACGTTTTTATATGCCACTATCTTGCAACATTTTAGCAAATATTTTTATACAAATGCGTGATACATCTCACAATTTGTAAGAACTGGGATTAAACATTTGGATAATATCCGAAGTAATCAACATGCCCGATTAGGACCCTTCTTGCAACATAAAGCTGAACAAAAAAAGATTAAAATTTAATTATTTAACGGTTATTCAATATTTATACATCGCTTTGATTAAAATATATTCCAAAGACACACTAAGTTCAGATAACTGAGAATTGTTCGTTCAGTGTCTATCCATGGAGGTAACTCTAAGACCAGAAGGTCCCGAAGAAACGTGCTCAACTTGTTGGCTCAGCTCTGGTACTATCTTCGGTCCCAAGCTAATCGATACACCCCTCGAAACATAGAAAAATCCACGAACCCCTCATTTTATCTGTCAAACTTTCATAGCGAATCAAAACAAACATAGTGTAGTACTAGAATTTCGACTTGAATGGGGTACGTTAATCAATTTGCATGGGACCAATAGGCTAGTCAAGTAGTGAGCCAATTTTAAATCGTTTGCGGCCCATGTTTTGATCGGTTTTAAACAAACAATGTTTTGCTCACAACAATTTTGACATTTATGTTAAGATGACGTCTGCTGGTCATCGACGTCGATGGGCAGCGACACTAGTGCCACCAAGATATTGCTAGTTTCAAATGTCTATTCAAAATAGCACTTATATTTCTTACACTATGCTAATACCCTACAATAAGGAAGGTGTGCCAGTTTTGGCACTAGTTAGTAGGCATTTTAGTTTTCAAATTTTATAAAATAGAAATTGCTGTTTTTTTTTTAGCAACTGATACCATTGATTTGTTGTTAAAAGGTTTATGTAATATCTTAAATATGCATCACACAAGGGGATGGTTACTCAGTACAGTGTGCCAAAACGCACCTTGGGCACACTCATTGGCACCAATTGTGTGAAATTTTCACAATCTTTAATGTTACTGGCAACAGTGTACTATTTCTACGCCTGCGCATGCGTCAAAATTAAATTGAATCATTGTTGTTGATACATACATTTTTGGGAATCGCAACCGTAAAGTCCCACAATGGATTCCCTAGAACGCAAGTAACATTTTAAGTTTCATGAAAGACTACAAAGCAACTATAAAACAACATTCATAAAACCCTAGTCAAGGCTATTTTGTCATTAATGCATCCACCAAAACCTCATTAAGACTAGAATATGTCTAGTTGGTCCACCCTGGAGAAGGTTCTGAAGGGTGTATGCTCGAAGCTCTTCAAGATTGATTTACGGCAAAAGGTTGTATGACGAACCATTTGAAAGCTACAATAAAAGCTATTTAGCAACAATAAAAACCCTTTCCGAGCCATTTCCCTAGCCGCATGCTGAATCCACTATAGGAAAGCATCAATCAAGATAGAAAAGGATTTATGAATTCGATCTTATCAAAACAATTAAAATAGAAACTGATGGTATAAAAATCTCGTTGAATATCCAAATTTATTGCAATAGTTCTCATTAAGTGGCCTAGTTTTAAGTGCCATATTAAATTTTATGTGAAATGTACGTGAAAACATCGAAAAAATTAAGTCCACCCTCGTAAAACGTCGATTTGACTAATTATTTAACATAGGAAAAAAAAATTTCTTCAGATCGAGCTTGGCCGACACTTTTTTTTTATTATTTTCGCATTTAAATGTTTGCTCATTGCTAAATTTACCAAAAAATAGTTATATCTAAGGAAATATTGATTGAAAATCGAAGATTGTAAAAAACAAGCAAACTAATTGTAACATGGCGGTGGCATAAAATTTTATTTTCATGGCTCATTTGTGAAAAAGTTGTTTTGCTTGCAAGAATTCCTTAACAAATTAATAAGGGTTTAAAATGGCTTTTATGAAGAAAACTTGCAGGCTGAATTGTATTTATCTAAAGCCATTTTGCTTGATCCTAACCCGTTCAGACTTATGGCAGCATTTATGGAGGCAAAGTTGCCTGCAAAAATTTAAACGTCAAAGTTTGTTTATCTTTCGATGGTTGCGCTGTGAGATCCAGGATTCTTCCAGGCGGTTTTCTCCCGATAGATTGGGAGCAGTTACTCAGATAATTTGCGATACTATTTTACAACATTTCGCATTTCGAACAGCTGGAAGCACAATCGTTCCCGAAAAAGATCCCCTTCTTCCGGATAGTTGCAGAAGTGCACCATCCAACGATGCAGGGATGTACGCTTGAATGAGATTTTCGAAGAGTTGATTCTTTCGCCGAATAAAATCACTGCTATGGATCGGAAACCAGCTAATCTCCGCTAACTAACAGTTCAGAGGTATGTTTTAAAACTTTCGACAATGTTTTATTAATTCGAGGGCCATGCTCAATTTACTCTTCTCCGCCAGATGGTCAGTCCAAAATGGTGTGCTGGTTCTTCTAAAGAAGTAAGTTTTGCTGAAATCGACTTGAATTTTTCATCCTACTTCGTCTATCCTTCAAGATTTCCTTGTCATAAATTTGGTATTTATTAACAATGAGGAACCATCTTTTAAACTTAATTTGTAAACAGAGGTAATTGGGGAGTTAAGGTGTTTCGCTGTGAGATCCGTATTCTCGCAACCACTTCGCAACTTCAAGTGCACAAATATCAGCTTTCTCGACACGTACCATAATGAAACTGTTACTCCACGTTTACTGCACTGCAGCATACATGAAGTAGCAATTTCAGGTTAAATGGGGCACTAATTTCCGAGATTTGTGTAACTGAAGATTCGAAGTGGAAGGGCATGTATGGCCTACGTGGCGGCCATTAGTGGATTCTACAAGGAATCACCTTGATGATGCACTTTAAAAAGCCTTAAAAGCAACAATAAATGCTTTTTGCTCTAATGTAAAACCTAATGGTTTTATGATTGCTTTTATAATGATAGAACACGTTTATAAAGTATTTCATCAAGACATTAATAAACAATTGCTAATGACGTTTATGCTTGAATTACAGAACAGTTTTAAGGAGGGATTGATAACTGTTTTAAATTTATTTTTAAAACAAGACAGTTTTGACTTTCTTGCCAGACTATAAAAGGTTTTTAAAACAGCAAAAAGCTGAATTATTAAGCAGAAATGCTTTACACTTTTAAATGCTATATTTAAACTAATTGGATTGTTCATTGCCGTTATAAAACCATCATAAATGAGAGTGGATGCTAAATGGCTACTGGATTGTTACTTGGGAAGTAAGATTGCCGGGGGTCCACGGTATTTTTAATGTGTGTGCTGAAAATGGTACTGCTGATCCTTAAAAACTTTTAGCTTAATTTTCAATTTGATGTAAACGATTATGAAGGACGTTAGCTTACTCCATCTGAATAATATTACTAGAGATAGCAATCTCCTACCCAACAAACAATTCAAAGTCACAAATGAGCATACACATTGAATAAATGCTGTATAACAGTGTACAATGTTGAATAAAACAGGATGTCGAATTATGTGCTGAAAAAAGCTCATTGAGATCGATAGATGCGCTTTTATTCCGCCGTTTGCTCTGATATGATTAATTTCCTTATTAAAAGCTTTATAAACGTTGACTGTCTTCCTTATTCAGAACCAGAAGGATGATCTAATAACAAACTGAATAAGTGTAATTTGCACATACATTGTCGCTTTTATTCGACTGTTTTCAATTGACTGAATAAAATGCTTTTTTAAACATCTTATAAATGTTTTCTAGCTCCATTATTAGATTTCTTTGCATTGTTTTACAATATTGCTGTATAAAGGTGAATACAGTTAGCAAAATAGCTCTTATACCACGCAACAAACAATTCAAAGTCACAAATAAGCATATATATTGAATAAATGCTGTATAACAGTGTGCAATGCTGAATAAAAAGAGTTGTCGAATTACGTGCTGAAAAAGCTCATTGTTCCACTCTCATCTGATTAATGTACTTATTAAAAGCTGTAAAAGTGTTAAATGTCTTCCCAATTCAACGCCAGAAGTTCGATGTAATAACAAACTGAATAAGTATAATTTGTACATACATTGACACTTTAATTCGACTGTTTTCAATTGATTTAATAACATGCTTTATTAGACGTCTAATATATGGTCTCCAGCTCCTTTATTAGATTTCATTGCATTACTTTACAATATTGCTGAATAAAGGTGAATACAGTTAGCATAATAGCTCTTATACAACTATGGGTCCATGTTGTAATCACATGATTTGTAAATGCTTTATAAAAGACGTAGGGGAATTTACGTATTCTCGTCAATCTAAGCAGCGTCCGAACTTCTATTAGCGATTTCTCAGCGTCACACACATACTTGACAGGTTTGTTTGTTGACATTTATCTGCTGCTTGCTGTTCTACCAATTCCAATCGACAGAATTGATCAAAACGGGTTGAACATGTTTTGACAACGCTCCAAACTTCTCAGGTGAGTGTGACTATTGTCGGCAGTCTCTTTTTCTTCGGCACCCTTTCCATTTGAACTGCGTGTTAACCAGCTGTTCTATTATCGGCAACTCGAAATCAGCCGTATTTTGTAGTGTGTATATTTCATTTTAAAAAAAATATGGCAGAACAGGATTGCACAGTCGTAAAAATGTAATCAGATTGAAGCTGAAAAGGTAAGGAATCGGCTTAATACATTCAGCGAAGAGTTTTGATGGGAAAATACAGTGAAATTAACGTTTCTATTTCGGTTGCCGAAAATAGTCAATGGGTGCCGAAGCCATAATTTACCCTATTAGATTCATTATTCCACAACACTGGTTCAGTCTTACAACAATACGAAATCAGTAGAGTAGTGGTTACCGTTTCCACTTTCCAAGTAGAAGGTCGTGAGTTCAATCCCAAGCTCAACCTTTTTTTTTTATTTGTGTAGAACATAATTAATTTAAATAGTAATATCGATCACAAGACTCACGATAATGAATTCATTGATCTAGTTTAAAATATAACCGAGCATCCGTTCTTTCGACTTGGAGATGTGAAGAGGCAACATTGGTCTCATTTAAAACAACGACGAATGAATTAATCATTCCCACAGGGCCTTGTAGGAGCTAGAGTTGCGATCGGGAGTGCTGATAGGTATTTACTTTCATGCAAGCTTTTATAGATTATTGAGTTGCCCATATGATGAATTCTAGGATAGCTCAGATGACAAGGCAAGCGGCTGGTGATCGGAAGGTACATGGTTCGAATCCCATACAATGGCGCATGTATAAGTATTTAATAAATTTTCTAATATCTGTGTGGTGCGAGCCACGTCAGAAATAATGAAATATAATACACTTAAGAAAAACACACCACACCCCTTCCCTGTCCCCCCGTTCATGTTATTTTCGGGTTAATTTTCCCACAGTTGAATAATCGTTTAATAAATGTATAATAAAGTCTAATTAAACGTTACTTCACATGAGAATCAAGCGTATACAGAGCATCACTGTTTTAAGGAAGCAGTGATGTCTAATAAACACTGAATAATCAAAAATGTTATCGTATAAACTCTGTTACAACTCATATAAGTCGAATAAAAGCTTCTAGACATACCTTATACAACACCAGTAGTTCAATGTTCAATGTTGAGGTTGAATAAATTCTCCAGATTTGTGTGAACAAAGCCTGAACAGAAGTTATTATTAACAATAGTTCAAGTACTATTAAGCATGCAGTTGAATGAAATGGCCAAGAAGCCGTTTCTTCAAAAGACGATTGTTTGTTGGGTATCTAGTCGAAACACAGAAAACGAAACTAACTCAGAAAGTGAGTAAATTTTGCTCATTCGTAATACCCCGTTCACATTACAGCCTATATCACGTAATATAGGCTGTCTTGCAAAGAGCACTCATACATAGGATCTCCAGTGAAAACTAGATATATGAGTACTCATTGCAAGACAGCATATATCACGTGATATACGCTGTAATGTGAACGGGCTATAAGGATACATTTCTAAAAGTGTTGGTAACTCAGCGCATGTGTAACTAAAAGAGACACACTCTCTGCATAAGATTCGTTTTCAGTGAATGTAGACCAGGCCAGTGACAAGGCCTATACCAACAGCAGCGTTTGACAGTAGGCAGCATGTCCCGGGCTCAAACCATTTATTTTGCTGTGCTGGGCCCGCTTTTACGGTATAACATGCTGCCTACGCGTCTGCCAAATCGATCAACACACAAATCATCAAAATACATTGATTATTGGCCAAGTTATTAGCATTTAAAGTCTGACCAATTTTCGTTGCATTTCCCTGGATTGGCACCCTTCCCGAAAGACGTAGTCCTACGTCAAATAAAAAATTTCCATAGTGCGCTGCTTTGAAACCCTGCAGAATGTTGCAGCAGAGGAAGACCCAGGGACTCATGGCGATGGAGCCTCAACAAGGAATTCAAGCAAGGCGATAACAATTCAACCTGATTTCAGGTCATAAGCAAATGTAAGCAACTCCCCAGGATGGAAGTCTTTCACGTTGGCCCTTTGCACCCCTGAGGGTGCTTAGTGATCTTTTTGTTTCATTACTTCCCTGGGTATAAGATTTCAATGCGCTTACCTCAACGTACTGAAAGATCATGCAACAGAACAGTTGAGTAGTTGAGGGCAGACATATGTTCCAATATTAGTGACTTCTGAGCGTTCTGAGCGTATTTTCCCTCATGCGAAACGTTATCCTATGGTTAACAGAGCAACCTGTTCGTTCCCCAGCTGCCACATCAGAGATAGAGGATTATTTGTAAGAGAACGCTGAAGAAACGACGTAAAAACCGTTCCCGACTGTGATATTTATAGCCCTCATCCACACTGATTTCGTCGACTTTTTGTTCGGTTGCGCCACGGACGGGATGAGAAAAACTACCACCCGAAATAAAAAAAAAATCAACAACGAACCGACTGTTGTTTGTGTCCACGCGCCAACCCATTGCTGAAGAGGAAAATACGCCTAATTTGAATATTAATCACCCCACACACCACGAGAGTACGCCATGTGGTGAACAACAACTCTATACTCTGCTCACACGGTGCCGATGTTTCAGTTGCCCGATGGTTGCCATTTGAAGAAAGTACGCCGTCACCCCGTTGTTTGTCAGCAATGCGAATGCGGGATATCCAACCACCGGCCAACAACACAACAGACACAATACCTTCGTTGAGGCATAAGGTGGAAGGCAGACTTTCTTCCTCCGTCCGTCGTGAGAAAAATGATGATGCTCGTTTCAATCCAGCAGCCAGCTACAGCGGTGAATAATGTTTACAGTAGGTTCCTACATGAGTAGAAGCAAAAGTGACCTTAGCCGTTTGAATATACGTCTGTATTGAATTATCTGAGAGAGATGAGTCAGATAAAACGGTAGGGACTCCGGTAAATGACATTTAAAGCGGTCAAGGTTCACCGTCTCGACAGTGCTGTCGCGATGATGTTGAAAGATAGGTAGTGGTGACACTAATGAGAACAATAACGAAATCTATTTATATATGTTGACATTTTTTGATTTGAGAAACCAAAACACTCATATGCCCTAATGCGAAGTATTCGTCCATAAATGCTGTATTCTGTTGCCGTAGACTATAAACTCCTTTGCCAGCCTTCGTTCTGTGCCAGTCTTTTAAAATTGTAACAGTGTATCGCCCGTCTCCGTCACGATGTGCTGTCTGTGTAAACAGTGTTTCACAGAGGATGGTGAATATGCCCTTGGTGACTCGATCTCCTCGCTGCGATCAAAATCTAACCAAAACCTCTTCCAATTAACCACTTTATTCGAACAGTTAAAACGACGTGTACTACCACTCGAACTTTGAAATAAAACATTATTTTGGGATTTTTTCTTCTAGAACCTCGAGAAAAGTAGCCAACAATTGTGCGTTTCATAAAAAAATAGAAATTAGTTGGTCCAGTTTTGTGAAATCGCTGGTAGAAAGTCACGCCAAAACTGCTTGACAATGTGATCAATTCCTTTCTAGCCGACACATTGCAAGTGCTCGGCTGTCGACCAAACAGTTGAGTTCCTCCGCAAACAACCTCCGATTCAGTTAGCATTGGTAGCTGTTTGAGCACTAAGTCCACATGTTGCGGTACCAATTCAATGCCCTGTGGAATTTTCCGCCCCGTAGTGTCGATGGATATCGAGGGTAGTTCCAATATTTCTAAACATCCCAAGTAACCAAAAGTTCTGATAAAAGGCTATTTATGGCTTAAGAAGCTTGGTTGAAGCGCAGGGTTACTTCCACTCACTTGCTATAAAAAATGTTTTTCGGTATTATGAAATCATGATATAGTATAATCAAAGATATTTCATTAACAAGATATCCCACAAATCAATTCCTCGAACAAGGCAATGGATACACCACCCTTATGTGATCGCAGTGCCATCTCGTGAGTGCGCATTGAAACTGTTGGGAGTCCCCCGCCAACTGTACCACCAGGGCTCAATAAATGACAGGTGTCAGTATGACATATGCCAGCGTGGACGTTGATGATCACCCAAGGGAAGAGGATGATCGATGTCATCATCATTATATTGAGATAGTAAGATTCTCACTTCGTTATGATTGCATCCATTTTCAAGCATTACCACGTTATACGCATCAGAAAACCTTGAGAAAACAATAATAAATGTAGATACGTCCCTTCGAAAAAGTTATCGAGAATTGATGATTTATGAAGCTGTTGCTCAACATAATAGAAGTTGCATAGAAGTATACATGGAAAAAACGCAACGTATCGAAATTAATGCTAAACAAACGTAATAAAATATGCCGTCTTCCTTGGCCAACGCTGCACGCCATTGGCTATTCAAAAATTACGTTGAAATAATGATTACTTTTCTATTTTATTAAGAAGGTATTTGTCAATGACGGCGAATTAAATCGTAAACTAAAGCTGCCGAAGTTGAGTGATGACGATGAGTGATGACACTGCTTCGTGTTTTGATTTGCGCTGTACCCTACGCTCAGTGGTGTGGGTTCGTACATGTATAGATGATGATGTGCGTGTTTTCTTCCAACGCTGCAGTTCAACGTTGTATCGTCAAAGACCTATTGGCGCTGTTATCTGTATCTATAAATTCCAAAGAGTGAAGGGGGTCTGAAACTATCCTCCTTCTAGTAGTTCTCACTTCGAAATGTAGGTGGAGAAAGCTTGTTTCACTGCAAGACGCCAATTGGTTACGTACATGCAAAGAAAACCAAGGCATTGTATGCACAGGTGAAACGGGAACCTTATTTGTACTATGGTGCAAACATTATCACGCATACGGTACACTAAAAATAATATCAGCATAATGCTCAATAATTCTAACACATTCAAGGTTATCGATGAATAGTGGATGAAATCGGATTATATCGAAAGGCGCGCGTTAATTCATAACGAATCGATTTAATAAAAACAAATTCGAGACATTAAGCAAATTTTATTGAAATTCGTTAATAGAAGTGTAGAACAGATTTGGGCTACAAAATGGTGAGTGACAATCTGGAAGGAGCGATATACCTAGCTCTGGTCCTCACAAGTTCCTACCTCACGCCTCCACGAGTCATATGATCACAAAAGACTGCCAGCTGAAACATGGACACAGCTGGTTGGCGTAGCCTGGGCAATGTTGTCAATCCGACAATAGCAGAGTGAGGACGTGCGACGCAAACACTGGCGCGGTAACCATAGCACGGTGATAGAGGAAATGCTTCGCCAACCCGAGCGTCTGTTCACAATGGAGGTGCGGCTCAAACAGCGTCTGACTGGCATCCAGCGGCTGAATAAGAAATGCTCTTCCCCGGAAGCTACACCTAAGATGGCAGCCCCATCACGGCGGATAGGAGACCTTAGGCTAACCACCTACTGTCTCTGAAACCTTTATAATTGTTCAAGAAACCAACAGAGAAAGACATCGAACTAATTTAACGGCAACGACTTTTACCGCAAAACAACGGACAGGAATACGATCATGGAATGTATTGAGGTTAGCCCAGTAGGGTAAACTGGCACAACTTGCCAACGAGGCGCGACGCATGAAGCTAGAAATCCTGGGACTGAGTGAAGTTCGTTGCCCAAACTTTGGAGAACACAAACTGCCGTCGGGACAGGTACTACTATACTCTGGTATTCGAGGTGAAAACGCTCCCCGCCATCGTGGAGTTGGTCTCCTACTTAGCGTCCAGGCAAGTGCTGCGCTCATCAAGTGGGAGCCTGTTAATGAGAGGATAATCGTTGCCAGATTTAGAACACGGGTTCGTAACCTTACTATAATCCAATGTTATGAGCCAACCGATGCTGCCGAGCTACAGGACAAGGAGAATTTTACAGTCAACTGAATGCCGTCGTGGATAAGGTTCCAAAGGGTGACATCAAGATCTACACTGGCAACTTCAATGCGAAGATCGGCTCCGACAACACCGACTATGAGCGTGTCATGGGACGCCATGGTCTCGGCGAAATGAGCGAGAACGGTGAGCTGTTTGCAGAATTTTGTGGCAATAACGACATGGTGATCGGGGGCTCGCTCTTCCCCCATTGGCCAGTGCACAAAGTCACGTGGGTTTCCCGTGATGGAAATACCGAAAATCAGATCGACCACATCTGCATCAGCCGAAAATGGCGACGGAGCCTTCTTGATGTCCGGAATAAGCGCAGCGCCGACATCGCGTCTGACCATCACCTTCTAATCGGTGAAATCCGCCTACGCATGGCGCGGATCCAGCGACGGGAGGAGAGACTCGGGCGGCGGTTCAACACACGCCGACTTGAAGATCCAGCGGTAAAAAGGTCTTTTGTTGAAGAACTTGAGACTCGAGCTGCGGACGTTCCAGAAGGTGGCAGCGTAGAAGAACAATGGACGGCCATCAAGAATGCCTTTATAGAAACAAGCGAAAACAACTTGGGTGAGCTGCGCACCCAGAGGAAAGAGTGGATCACAGATGAAACCTGGCGGAAGATTGAGGAGCGTAGAGAAGCAAAAGCCGCGATAGAGCGGGCGAGAACCAGAGGAGCCAAGAACGAAGCCCGTCAACGGTACTCGGCTCTAGAGAAGGAAGTCAAGCGCTCTTGCAGACGGGACAAGCGAGCGTGGGTGAACTCCCTGGCTGACGAAGGGGAGAAAGCCGCAAACACTGGCGATATACGCCTCCTCTACGATATCTCACGACGCCTGAGTGGAGCAAGGATGAAACCAAGGATTCCAGTGAAGGACACGACTGGACAATTGCTTACCGACCCCACTGACTAGCTGAAACGCTGGTTTGAGCACTTCGAACAACTTCTTCAAGTTTCGACGGCCAACCAGCCATCAACATCTCGGCATGATCCGCCAAGGGTGCGGCGCATCACTCGCGTCAATTCCGAGGCCCCATCACTGCAGGAGATTGAAGCAGCTATCCGAAGCATGAAATCCAACAAGGCTCCAGGGGTCGATCGCATTTCAACAGAGATGGTCAAAGCTGACCTCATGCTACCCGCACAAATGTTGCATCAACTATTCTGTAACCTGTCCGACCCTATCCGGGTAGTCGCTGGTGTGAGACAAGGATGTATACTGTCACCGCTACTGTTTCTCATCGTAATCGACGAGATCATGATAGGTGCAATTGACCGTGTACCGAACCGTGGGCTGCTTTGGCAGCCTATCACCATGGAGCATCTCAACGACTTCGATTTGGCTGATGATGTTGCTCTACTAGCACAACGGCGCTCTTATATGCAGAGTAAGCTCAATTACCTAGCCGAACGTTCCTCTGCAGCGGGTCTCACCATCAACGTCAACAAGACCAAATCGTTGGATATCAACACGGGCAACCCTTCCAACTTTACGGTAGCGGGGCAAGCAGTGGAGAAGGTCGAAAGTTTCCAATATCTTGGCAGCCAAATAGCGTCGGACGGCGGGACCCAGAGCGACATAGGTGCACAAATCAAGAAGGCTAGGGCTGCCTTTGCGAGTTTACGAAACGTATGGAGATCCAACCAGATAAGTCAATGCACCAAAATCCGAATTTTCAATTCGAACGTGAAATCTAAATATGTTGTTATACGCTAGCGAGACGTGGGGTGTATCAGCGGAGAACACTCAAAAGCTGCAGGTCTTCATCAACCGATGAATGCGGTGTATAATTTGTGCCTGGTGGCCTCACAACTGGATCTCGAATGCCGAGCTCCATCGTCGATGTCATCAGAAGCCGATAGCAACAGAAATTCGAGAGCGAAAGTGGAGGTGGGTCGGCCACACACTTTGACGGGGCGGAAACGAAATCTGCAAGCAAGCGCTGGATTGGAATCCGGCAGGACATCGCAGCAGAGGCAGACCCAGGGGCTCATGGCGGTGGAGCCTCAATAAGAAAATTAAGCAAGTCGATAGAAATCTGACCTGGGCCCAGGTCAAGGCAAAAGCGAGCAGCCGCCTTAAGTAAGAACAGATTACTTTCGTCCCCCTCGACGAGCGTCAATTTTGACACAAAATTGAGTTATAACAGACGTGGAATACAGCTCAATCAAACGTACTTTTCGTCAAGTAACGAAATTTTCACTCTCGAAGCACTTAATTTTACATGACGCGTTTGTTTACGTCTCATCCTTTATGTCAAAGATGGATTCCGTCCCGTGTAAAATGAGTTATACAACCAAATACTAATCTGACGAATACAGAAAAAAAAGTTCAATATTATACCCAAACAGTTGAATGGTCCGCGTGTTGTGCAATATTACCAACCGGTGGAAGCTAACAATTTTTAAATTGGCTCACTACTTGACTAGCCTATTTGGTCCCAATTACATCTAATAAGCGTACCCTATTCTAGTCGAAATTCTACACGGGAAAAAAAGAGTTCCCATATTCGTGAACCACAGCCGTGAACCATAGTTCACGGTGTATATTTGAGAAAATTTTGTTCTGGATAGCTGGCCGTGATTTTTAGTTCACGGTCCGTTCCCGTTTTCGGGAACGGATTTTTTTCCGAGTAGTATTTTTTTTCTTTGATTTGTTTTCCGTCGATCTTGTTTTCCGTGCTGAGCACCAATGCTATCGACGCCAGGGAGGCAGCTCCCACACCTGGACCCTACCTTTCGACCCATCCACTCATGAACCGGGGACCAACGGCTTTACTTCCCTTCCGAAGGAAGGCATGATCAGAGATGTTATGCCTCAGAACATCCCGGCGGCGCCGACTGGGATTGAACCCAGGCCTGCTGGGGTGAGAAGTAATCACGCTTACCACTACACCACCGGCACCACTGAAATTCTAGTACACTCTACTCAAAACTGAAATCCATAAAAAATGACAAAATGATACATTCCTGTCTAAGATCATTGCACACAAAATCAACTTTGTTTAATTCAAAACAAAAATACTAGCCCACCTGGTGGCTGGTGGCACAAGCTTCTAAGAAAATTCAATTACATCAGCGAACCACATTATTTTAATTGATTTCTTCGCCAGTTAGTCGTCTGTCACTTCGTTTGTGCTTGTGCGGAAACGGAATTAAAAAACTCATCCAAGAACTATGGTAAGTGATCCAGTTATGGCACTAGTACTCCAGTTTTTGGCCCTAGGGTCTTATTTGAAATAATTCAATTGATTTGTTGTCTTCGATATAAGCCTCAATTTGTGTTCTAACTTACATGAAAAAAAAAATAGTTGAAGAATGAAAAAGTCTCTCACTTAGTCTACTACAAGAAGGAAGGCATTTTTCACCGATAGGTAGTTTGATCAGAGCTTTCTTTTAATTCATGCAAAACTAAATCTAAATTTTATTGATTGAAATTCCATCAAGAATATGATTTTTTTTCTCTGTCTTGAAATGTCCTAAAATTCCTGGTACAAATCAATGCAAAATATAAAAAAGAACATCCTGGACAATGCCCCGAATGACATTCTAAACCTCACTATATTGTTTCACGTACGAACACACACTCAAAATTTCCGTAATGCATTCTCGAGTCTCCATCCATCGTCAGTCTGTGGCGTCCGTCGTGTAAATTATCCACCACAAAAGCCAGTCTATATATAGACCGGCGTCGACCGACGACTATCACTGTGACGGCGAGAAGAATTACGCATCCCTGCTGTTGCTGAATGCCTTTCGAACAGCCGCCGCGCGCTGCACAGTTCGTGACACATTCCAGCGAAGGCCAACTGCTGCGTCGATCGTTGGTTACTTACCTATAGAAGTAGATGTAGGTCCTACACATTGTGCACTTTCCAGCATCGTCACTCGCTTTTGGCGCATATTTGTTTTTCAGCCTTGGGGCGTTCCTTCTATGGGCAAGACGGGATGACCAAATCGGGCCTTAGCCATAATCGTTTCAACCGGCCCGTTAGCTACGATCGATGGTGCTTGGCTGTAGTTGGTAGGAGATCAGTTTGCACCCAAGTCTCGATCGTTTAGGAACCCAGCCGAATGTACACAAATCACGTTCTTTTTGGGGGTTACTGTGCCTCGGTCATTTGCATAGTAAATCATCATCCTGCTCTGCCAGGGAGTAGCTAGGGTATCCGTGAAAAATCATCACCGAACGGAGAGTGTGGAGAGTGTGAGAATTTACTGAAGAAGAAGAGCGATCCTCGGAGCGAAATTTTCTCGAAAAATATCTGGCAGGAATCGACTTTCTTTCGAGGAAATCTCGCTCGCGCATTTGGCTTTCGAACGTCAACCACGGCAGACGCAGCAGTTTCAGTACGTGCGGTTTCAATTTTCCGTTCGGTGTCCTACCAGCAGATCTTGCGGCGACCGAGACAGACATTTTGATCGTTGGCGACAAATTTCTTCGCTTTCTGAACTGTCAAGATCACAATTAATCAGATTGGGATTTACGATTTTCGGTTTATTTTTCTGAACTGTGTTGCCATTCGTGCGTGTGATTTCGACGGGGCGGTTGTGAATTGGTATGGTTGATGTAGGAAACTACTGAAGCTGAACCTCTGTGCTTGTGTGTCGATCGCTGGTTCAGGAAATCAATAGCGACCATCGAAAGTGTGGTGCATCTGTTCAAGTGAGGGCAGTTTTGTGGATGCTCGAAGCATACATATATTTCTATAGTAGTGAGATATTCAAAACGAACCACGAATAGAATACAGTCCTGATTCGACCCAAAACGGTAAACGTGTATTTGTTCAGAAAAGATAATAAAAGTCGGAATTTACGACTTCAATGACCAACAGCGGTAGAAGAAAGGAAAACTGTTCAAATGAGAAAATAACTTCACCACCGACGACGACGACGACGACGACGACGAAGACTTCGTAGTCAACAGAGGCGGGGGAAAACACCGAGCAGGCGATCGAGCGGTGGCGGGTGTTGAAAAGTGAAAAGTGACCTTTGGCTCTCGGTGGCAGCTGGGAAAATTCCGTCCCGTGTTTCGAAACGTGTCGTCGCAGTAGCCGAGGCGAAGCAAGTGGAAAACCGACGCATTCTGCGCGTTCGGGGCAAGACAAACATAAAAAAAAGTAAACAACCAAGAAGGGTCCAAGATGATCAAGGTCGACGAAAACTATCCCGTACAAGGTAAAATAACACAGTATTTATAATAGCGGTAAGGTGTGAATTTAATTTGATTGCTTTATGGGTTCGGTAAAAGAGGAAAGGGAGAGCTCACAGGGTGATCTCGCTTTTCCACGGCGAATATCATTAATTAGAGATGGAAATTTAGCCGTAAATGAGCTCTGTTTGGGTGTGCTTAATTGGGCGAAGACGATTCCATCAGGTGAAACTGTGTCGAGAAGGGTGGGAGTCCGTATCGAATGGTTCGTTTCGTTCGTTAGTGGAGGATTTGTGATGGAGTGATTGATCTCAAATGGGGTGATTGACGGGAAATAAGTTCGTTGAGTAGGTTTCGACACGTTACTTTGGTCGTTCTCTCAAGTATTTTACCAGAAAATCGCTATTTTCAAAAACCATTCGTACGGTAATGAGTTTGTTTTGATATGTGACTATTCATACGAGAGAGTGAGTGGAACTTTTATGTGAGCGAGCTGTTGTTTTGGTCCTTTCGCTTTGTCGTTTTGTTTCACATTCCACGCGCCACTTTGTTTAATGTGATACGACAGAGTGCACAAATCACCGTCAATATGGCTGACTTTTACTAGCACTTCAAATTTTTTAGAGGGTATCTCGGATATTATTTCGATTTCAAGCATTAAATTTGCATCACTATATTTGCTGCGCTGCAGTAAACATGCGAAAGATTTTTTTAACAACCCGTAAGATTTTTAAAACTCCGTAATCTAGATATTTGTTTCAAGTCCGTTATCTTCAAAATTCATCCAGATGTAAAATTTAATTTTTTCCATTGCTTGTGATCTCGATATTTAGTCATAGACTTATCACAAATTGTCTAAGGTGTCGAAAAACAATGTTGGTCCCAATATTCTGACTTTTTACTTCGTGATCATAAAAGTTTTCCAAGCCTAATTTGTTGAAAAATGGTCAAAGAAAGTTTTAAAGCTCTAGATATTTTTTTCAAAGACCAGAATGTTAAAAAAATATCCTGATTGTCTTAGTGTTTAGTATTTGTCCAAACATTGAAAAAAGATCAAATTGCGGACACTTGAGTTCATTTCTAAGCTCATCAAATTGTACTTTTTACAAGCCGGAATCAGTATTCACTCGGCTGTCAACAGAAGCAGACCACTCTCAATGTGTGTCACGTGATGGTCTGTTTACTCGGCAGCTTGTGTGGTCCTCCTCATTATTATTCATCAGCAGTTCTTTCGGTCGATGCGTCGTCGACTTTGGAAAACAACCGTTTCGTGATCGATGTGTGAGAGCTGACCATTTTTTGCATCCATTGCTGCAATGGAAGCGATCTGCCCCCCGTTGGCGATACTGCCATACAATGAAACTACTGGAAGCGGCTTCCGTTCTGATGGAGGAGGCTTATTGGATAGTGGAAGAAAAAATGTTTATTGTGTTGTACCTTTTGACTATAGTTTTAAGTTGTATTGTACAGTGAACAAGAATCCTGGGCTGTGTAAAGTTAATTCGATGGAGCCCAGACTTACTTCCACTCACTTGCTATAAAAAATGTTTTTCCGAATTATGAAAACATTAGATGTTATAATGATAATTAGTATTTGTTAGTTACAAGAAGAGGTCGTAAGTATGTGTTTGAATCATAAAACCTGTCAATTTCGCTTTCAGAGCGTCACAATCAGCGATCTTATGATTCGCAAAGGTTCACTCAGAGTGAGTGCTCACGATTCGTTCAATCGCTGATTGTGACGCACTGAAAGCAATATTGACAGGTTTTATGTAGCAAACACATTCTTCACGATGCCTTCTTATAACTTACAAGTACTATTTATCATAATTAAATCTAATGTTTTCATAATTCGGAAGAACATTTTTTTTTATAGGAAGTGAGGGGAAGGTAACTAATGAACTAACGCATCGGAACAAACCTAGTATTAATTTGTGCACGGTGAAATGATTGATATTATTGATCTTTTCTGATCGACAGAACTGAAATGGGCGATTACGACGAAGTACCGTTCTACCCTAGTTGTTCAACCACCAGCCAAGATTCCTAAAATCTATTTATTCAAAGTGCTGAAAAAATAGTCCACTGCTCAATTTTGAGATACACTATAAGCCCAAGATCATGAAATGTTTTGTATGTTTCAGAAGCATTTAAATATTTCTAGGACTGTAAACATACATTCTATCGAACTTTATTCCAGGACGCGCTAATTTCTTAATTTGTTTGCCTTAAAAATCGCGAGTTTCTAAGTGAAAAAAATCCAATAATTCTAAAATTTATCTTAGAATCATATAAATTTTTTATTGCTCGAGATTTTAAATCATAGCCGTAAGTTAAATTTGCACTGTCCGTAATCTTTTCAAGTGGGAACACATTGGATAATTTATCTCGTTATAGAATAATGAGAATTTTTCTTAGCTGCGATCTATATAAGTAGGCTAGGTCTCAGAGCTATGAATAATTGTCTATGTTTATATTGTCTCAAAATTATCACAGTTTGTCTAAGTCTGAGACGCCTTAATTTTCCCTAAATTCAAGATTTCGTGATAAACTTCTATGTTCAGTCTTTCACAGCCCTATATGTCACCGCGAGGCAAATTATTTAAAACCAAAACCATCAGATAACCACATAGTTGCATCTCGTTTGCTTAGCCATAAAGGGTGAACACGAAATTATTGCGACACCGAAAATGTCATGCCAATTTTCTTATAATGTTTAGAATCAAACCAAAATTTTAGGGTAGTTTTATACATATATTTACTTCAAAAATCAAAAGAAAAGTAGCCTTGAGTGTAAAATTGAACGCATTTTCGCTTGATGCCCTCCATCAAAGTCTTTACAGTGTCATCCGGTACCAGTTTCTCAGTTTATTTTCCATTTTCTTAACATGTCCTTCTCGTCTTTGACTGTCTTCTTGCTCTTCCGAAGTTCCCGCTTCATTATTGCCCAGTACTGCTCCACCGGGCGCAGCTCCGGACAGTTTGGCGGATTCATGTCCTTTGGAACAAAATGGACAGAATTGGCCTCATACCACTCCAGGACACTTTTAGAATAGTGACATGATGCCAAATCTGGCCAAAATAGCGGAGCTTCGTCGTGCTGCTGCAAAAACGGCAAAAGGCGCTTCTCGAGGCACTCAGATTTGTAGATCTCGCCATTTACTGTGCCCTTTGTCACGAAAGGCTCACTCTTCAGTCCGCAAGAGCAGATGGCCTGTCAAATGAGATATTTGGAGGCGAACTTCGACATTTTCTTCTTCTTAAATTTGTCGTCCACATCGAACTTGCTCTTGCCGGTGAAAAACTCCAACCCCGGAATTTGCTTAAAATCGGCTTTTATATAAGTTTCGTCGTCCATCACACAGCAGCCAAATTTTGTCAGCAACTTCTCGTAGAGCTTCCGTGCCCGAGTTTTAGCCGTCGATTGTTGCCGCTCATCGAGGTTTGGGAAGTTCTGTACCTTGTATGTATGTAGTCCAGCTCTATTCTTTGCATTCTGGACGTAGCTCTGCGACATGCCGATCTTTTTAGCCAAATCACGGCTTGAGACGTTGGGATTTGCTTTAATCATCCGCTTCACCATTCCCTCCGTCTTTTTGTTCTCCGGTCCCGGTTTTCTTCCAGCTCTTTTGCCGTGGTCCAACGTCAACCGCTTCAACAATCTGGAGACGGTTGAATGGTGAATGTTCAACATTTTTCCCAACTGCCGGTGCGACAGGGCCTCATAGCCTAGTCAGTAAAGGCACGGTATTACCAAGCCGGAGGCGGCGGGTTCGATTCCCGGTCCGGTCGAGGGAATCTTTCGGGTTGGAAATTTTCTTGACTTCCCTGGGCATAGAGTATCATTGTGCTTGCCACACAATATACAAATTCATGCATTGGTAATTGGCATCGAAAGCTCTCAATTAATAACTGTGGAAGTGCATTTAGAACACTAAGTTGAGAGCACGCAATAAGCTAATATGCGCTAAGCAATAAGCTTGAAATGCGAATAAGAAGAAGAAGAAGACGGTGCGACAGGTCAGGAAATTCCAGGTGTTTGGAAAGAATTTGTTCTCTCAACTCGCGTTGGTTCACCTCCATTTTCGTTGAATCGAAAAACACGACTTCGAGTTTGACAGCATGTACACAATACACATCAATGAGAAAGTGTACAAAATTTGGTTGATTTTTACCCAATGGTAAAAAAGTTATGTCCTGTTGAATGTGTCGCAATAATTTCGTGCTCGCCCTTTAACTGACGTCGATACCAAGGCCAAGAAAATGAAATGAAAAGCAGGGAAAAGGGAACGACGGCTCGTTTTACATAATCTTACTGCAGTATTTACTTAGGAATATGTATGCGTTCAAGGGATAAACACGCCATTGCACGGCATGTTTGCGCATCTAGATTAAGTTGAGCTTTCCCTCTCTGTTTATCTTTAAGGTGGTTCGCTGTAAGATCCTTAGTCTTCGCTACCACTTAGAAAATTTAAGTTCACAAACATCAGCTTCCACGATACGTACCACAATGAAACTGTTACTCCACGTTTGCTGTACTGCAGCATACATGCAGTAGCAATTCCAGGTGAAATGGGACACTAATTCCCTAGATTTATGTAATTGAAAATTCGAGGTGGAAGTGCATTTATAACTTAGGTGACGGTCATTTGCGGACTCTACAGGGAATCACCTTAACGAAGGATACAGTTATAATGTTTAAACGTTACAAATGTTCTCATTCTTATTCGTAGAGCCATATCAGATCTCAGTTACAAAAAGAAAGAAATTTACAAAATAACCGAGAAATCCCAGAACTGAGAGGGCATAGTATATAAGGTCTAAACAACACAAATTTACCGTTTCAAGGGTGATTGGAATCCTAGCTAATAGAATAGTCAAATTAGTCAAAAGTCCGGTATTGAAAGGGATATGTAAAACCCTGGACAAACAAAGTAAAAGTTTTACAAAATTATAAGTTGCCAATGCAACACGTAGACGTAAGATCACTTTGTACAACATTTTGGAATAAAATTAAGTTTCGTAGGTTACTCCAGATTCCTCTTTTTAGAATCCGAAAGAACTTTTGGCGTAGAAGTGAAAACTTCTCTTCTTAACCGGAGTAAAAAGTAGCTCCAAGAATCAAAAACAGTGTTTGATCTAGTAAGCGAAAGACTCTCCCCAACCGGAGCTTTTGGCCGCGACACGATATTATTTCTAATAGCCAATTCGCGAACTGAATCTAAAATCAACTTAGGAAATGGTTTGGCCTAAAAATAATCGAGGTAGAAAAATGAGTGCTGTGTGAAACGTGTATTTAATACCTACGCCTGTAAGCATGCGCGTATCGTATCGTATAGTAAATCGATTTGAGATGTTAAACAAAGTTGTGTTGCATAGCATTACCACAGACAAACAGACATAACGCTATTGAATATTTTTCAATATAAAACATCGTTGCTAAAACACTACCGCCATCTGTTGAGTAAACTGTGATGGGTAGTACGGTGAACAGATGGCGGTAGTGTGTAAACGTCAAACGCAAGGGTTATTGCCTATGTGCGCCACAGGTGACGGTACTACCATATCAAAACAAATATTGACTTTTAAATGCGTGTTCGATGAGCAAATTGTAACAAGTGTAAGTGTTGCGTCCAAGATTGGTGAGATTAATCGCATTTAGTTTTCGTATATTTAGTTATAAAATTCCAAGAAAAAGTTTAAATGTTCGTAAAAGGTAAAACGGTCCAGAATCCCCACGAGCGCAGCCAGTAGGAGACACTTCCCTATAAACTGTAGAACAATGCCACTAGCCACCACCAGAGCACGCTGTGTGCAGTCATGAATGGACGTCCATAGGGGTGGCGTAATCGGGGTCATTGCGTGGAGAATTCGTGGCACGTACGACGGTTCAACGGTCATGGTTCGGGGTCATCGTCCACCAAGAGGCACAGTCATAGGCCTGGTGATCATTATAGACTACGGTCACATAACGAAAGTCAAAGCTAAAAATTAATAGTTTGAAGGTGAAAACTAAAGCTAAAGTGCTAAAGTGAGCTAAGTTGGAAGTTTGAAGAAGTGTAGAGGAAGTTGCCACGTATCATTGGACAGCCAGGACCACGCGGTTTTACCGTAACATTTGTGAACTCAATGTATTTTTCCGGAGTCGACCACGCCAATCGCCGGTAGTGTGTCCGAATCGCAGTTCGAGAATCTGATCCCTTAGCTACAGTGTACGCCACCAATCCAGGCAAGTCAACTTACCCTTGTGGTTCGTTGAAACCTCGAGTCCGTTACCATACTCGAGGGGCGTACGGGACAGGTAGAGGCGTCCACCCCTGGCCCAAGAAGAGGAACGACGACGACGGCAGTGGCAGGCGAAGGGGCTCCGAAGACATAAGAAGAGTAATGCTAGCACAAGGTAGGAGTAGACATCTAAGGAAGTGGGAGACCGTCCGTGAAGTGAGTGTCATCAAAACGAATAAAGTGGGAGTTTGTCTTAAGTGAACTTTGAGTGTTTTCTTGGTTCGCGGAATTATCACGAGCGTGTGCCGACCCTGAGGCTTGGAGACGGGGGTCTCATCAAAGCTGGGAGTAACACCGCAAACAAAGTTCATGGTTTGGCCAAATTTGAGCAATTTTTGAATTATTAACAAGCAAATGAATAGTTTTGAACCGTGTTGGGGACCTCAACTAGAGCAAAGTAAAAAAACAACCTGATATCATCTAGATAACTTGGCTTGTTATTCCAAATATCATTTTGTTTTCAGTTGTTATCGCATAACTAATTAAGTTATCAACCTTGACTAATTTGGCTATCAGTTATCTAATTTCGAATTGTACCAGACATATATTATTTGGATTCCTTCCTGAACAGATAGTGATCTTCATAAAAAATACCTGGTAAACCAGAAGTCTTGAACATACATCCTCAGGGCTTAATGGAAATCTTATGCAAATGATTATACAGTCACTTCTCCCTAATTCGATATTGATGGAACCAATGAGTTGGGGAGGATATCAAGTTAGAGAGTTAAATTTGGGAATTTTATATGGAGAGATTGATCCAATTAGCTTGAATTTCCATCGAGTTGGGATGAAATAGAGTAAAGGATAGTTCACTGTATATTCAGAGAATTTTATGGAGATGTTTGATTACTGATTTTGACTTGTAATTGTCCAACAAGTCAAAATCAGTAGGATCTTCCGAATGAAACCCGATAGACCATAAATCTTATATTTAACAAAAAATCAATTCATTGATTACCTGAAAAATTTTATGAGAATTCTGAGAATATGTGAGCATCGATATTTCAATTGTTGGAGATCTTCAAAATAATACGTGATACACCTGAAGTCTTGAAAACAGCAATATCTGGCAAGGTTGCAAATACTCATTTCAGCTAAAACAATGTCTTTTTTTTTTTTTTAATTATGAAATAATTAGATGCCATGATCATATTTTGAATTGTTAGGATACAAGAAGAGGTCACAAAGAATGTGTTTGACATATTAAACCTTCAAAGAGTTTTTATGTTACTTCATACGCGAAGTTAGCGATTTTCAGAGTTGGTTGAAAATGCTAACATGAAGCTTTAGTGCGATGATTTATTAGCTAGAGAATGATCTTTAGAAGAGGGTAGGTGGATAGTTCCGTTAGAGCACGGCAGTATGAAAATTGAATAGAAGTTGAAAATGAGCGAAGGGCGAATCACTGTCGCATTAATGGCCCTTCGCTCATTTTCAACTTCTATTCAATTTTCATACTGCCGTGCTCTAACGGAACTATCCACCTACCCTCTTCTAAAGATCATTCTCTAGCTAATAAATCATCACACTAAAGCTTCATGTTAGCATTTCCAACCAACTCTGATATTAAACCTGTTTATTTCACTTCATGAGAGTCACAATCAGCGATTATTCATACACTCACTCACTCACTCAAAGATCAGCAAATCGCTGATTGTGACTCATAGAAAGCAAAATTTACATGTTTCATGTTTCAAACGCATACTTTGTAACATCTTCTTGTAAGTTACAAGTAAAACATGATACCATCTTTTGGTTTTATTATTCCGCAAAATATTATTTTAGCCATATATCTGGAGTATTTTATGGAGAATTTTGATCTTACAACGTGACATTATGAGAAAATATCTGAGAGAAATGATTTGAATTGATGGACAGTTAAAAATCTTCAGAAAAAACCTAAAGTCTTGAACATTTAAACCTAAAACCTAAAGTCTTCGAACATCTAGACCTTCCAGAAGTCATTTGTTCAAGATTTCAGCTTGATCAGCTATTATTCTGAACAGTGTTGGAAAAATCATTTTCAAAAAAAAGTTCTATTACACCTCATTGCAGAGATAAATCCCAAAGGCACTTCTCACAAAAGTTCGCGAACGAGAGATGTTAAAAAGTTCATAAAAGCGCAGAGCGAGAGAAATTTTCATTTCGTATCGCGAAAGATCTTTCGTCTCTTCATCTCACATCATTTCACACGTACTCGTGATTCGAACCAACCTAATATCCCCTCAGCTTTGTGCTCTTTCTCCAGCGAGTAAAGGTAGGCGATGATCACGCGAGAGTGTCTGTTTGTTTTCTTCTCGTTCTCCGATATTTTTCACATCCTTGTTTGCCGCGGAGAGTTTTGTTTGCTGTCATTTTGGATACGCGTTTTATCGCCGTAGAAGGTTTGTTGATCAGATAAAGTGATTTTTCAAGTGTTGCAATCATGGAAAGCAAAATAACTCAAAAATTGGTAACTAAAAATGCTTTGGAAAGAACGGGAAACTTGTTCCATCGCATTGCCGTGCAAAACTGTGATTACTCACAGTGCAATAAAATAAATCAATTTTCTGCGCCACATCCGTAGCCAGCATCCGGAAACATTTTCGATACTGGATTTGCCTCTCACTCCCGGTAAAAGAGAGCACACGGATGAATCCCCGCAATCCTCACTGCCGAAAAGAGGAAAAAAAGTTGAAATAGTTTTAAAAACAAACAGGACGCAGGTTATGCTTGGGACGCTGCAGCTAGCTACGACGAATTTCTTAAGATCTCTAACTGCTTAAGATCACATTTCCCAGTTATTCTCAGGTTGTTCAAAAATTATTCCAAAGCCAGGTGATCATACATCTCCAAAAACTCCTTATGATATTTGTTCAAGACTTCAGTGATCAGGTGTATAACAATTCACAACACACACTACTCTCAGATATTTTCTCAACATACCAAACAAATATTCAAAAGGCCTCCAGCTGATCAGAGATCTCCAAAAAGTTATCAAAATATTTGTTCAAGGCTTCAGCTTGATCAAGTACTATTTTGAAGATCTCCAACTGCACAACAATTGAAATCGCAACTCTCAGATATTTTCTCAACATTCCAGGTTACTATGAAATTATTCAAATGACCTCCAGGTGATCATAGATCTCCAAAAAATCTTTAAGATATCTTATAAAGACTTCAGCGTGAACAGGTATCATTCTGAAAATCTTCAACTGTCCAACAATTCAAATCGCATCTTCCAGATATTCTCTCATCATACAGGTTGCTCGGAAATTATTCAAATTATTCAAAGGTTTCCAAATTCCACTGTCAACAATTCAAATCGTGGGCCGTATGAATAAAAAGTGTATTTATATGACCTCATATCTCCCTTGGATTTTTCAAGATACCAGGTTGCTCAGACATTATTCAAAAGACCTCCAAATGGTCATAGATCTATCCTTAATATATTTGTTTTAGACTTCAGCTTGATCAGGTATGATTCGGAAGATCTTCAATTGCTCATCAATTCAGATCACATCTCCAAGATATTCTCAACGATTCCAGGTTTCTCAGAAATAATTTAAATAACACCAAGTGAAAACTTCTGGATGTTTTTTTTTTCAAAATTTCGGATTGATTAGGTATTATTCTAAAGATATCCAAGTACTCCATAATCCATATCGCATCACTCAAATTTTCTCTCATATGGAGCACGGTAGCTTAGAAATTATTCCAAAGTTCTTCATATGATTTAAAATCTGCATAAAGTCGTCTGGATATGATTTCAAGACTTCACGTTGGTCAGGTACTATTGCACTGAAGATATCAAACTATTAATTGAATTCACATATCTCGGCTATTCTCTTATGATGCAAGGTGTCACCGAAACGTGGTGATCACAAATCTTTATTTTCTGGACTTCTGGAAATCATTTTAATCGTTTATTCTAAAAATCTTCAATTATGCAACAATTCCAATCAAATTTTCAACTATGCAATGAGTCACTTGGAATCTCAGGAAGGTATGGTATGGTCACCTCAGGATGCCTTCGGTATCTTACCTTTCTACATCACTCTACCGAACAGAAATTGGCTTAAAATGGTTAAAATGCATCAATGGTTGTTGCATTTACCCTATGCTTCTTGTTTTTGCTTACTCAGGTCCAATACTTTCCGCAAAAGCTTGTTAAGACCAAGGGACTGGCACGCAGCCATCTTTTCGTAGCCAGCATAAAAAAGTTAAAACAAAGCAATCCAAGGTAGGCCCAAGCGTGGGCCCGCAGTTATGCTCGCTACGGCTACTTGTTATTAGTAGAGATAGTGGTGCCACTTTCCAAAACATTGGGGAGTTGCGAAACAGTCAGAGTAGCTTCGGGAACATTAGAGTTGATCAAAAAACCTCAGATCAGTTCAATTAACTTCAAGAAAATTGCAGTAATTTTACAAAAGGTCTGAGAACCGCAGGAAATTTCCGAGACCAGAAAAGATCAGAAAAGCTTTGATGATTTTCAGGATTATTGCGTGGTCCTAAGGGAAGTTCCATAAATATCATGGAAATTGTTGAAACGTTAGAGAACTCTTGAAAACTTTGAAAATGCATTTTAATTAGCTTCAGAAAATTTCTGGAACTGAGTGTTCGCGCACGAAGCGAACGTTGGTAAACCCGTAGAACACTTTTCACACATGACAAACCCACCCTTGCTAACCCCGAGACGACCGTGCGTAATCGGTCCCTCACCTACTAACGCCCTTGTCCATATAACACGCACTGCTCACCCGAGAGACAACTTGGAATTCCGCTTGAATGGTATTTTACGAGTAATGGACATGTCCCAACACACCGCCAAGGACCGAATGCAAGGAAACCTGTCTGCTGAGACGCTGATTGGTTCTTTTCCAGGAGATCATCACTGCAGCGAGAAGTAGGAAGAGTATAAAGGAAAATGAGTCTGCGCGCAGCACGTCTTAAGGGACGAATGACCCTTTAGCTGGGTATAGACAGAGCAAATCCATTTATCAAGTCAGTTAACTGACTTGAACGCGAGTTGAACGTGTAAACCATGCCATTCAACTGACTTGATCAACTCACTTGAATTGAAAAAAAGTTGAACCAGGCTCAACTTTTCAAGCCAATTGAATTCAACTGAGTTGATAATTTGACTTGCCTAGTCTAAACCCAGCTTTAAGGTTAAAATACCTCTAAATTAAACACACACACACGCAGCGCGTCTTTGTTGTTTTGAATACCGAACCGGAAACATTAAACCACCGCGGTGCACCGTATTAGATTGAATTGTCGTTGCGCTTTTTATTCACCTGCACAGCCAAAACAAATTAGCCTTTTTCAAGGATATGTCTAGTTAATCAAAGTCGAGCTAGTTATTCCGAGGAGTCCCTTCAATCGAAGGGAATTTACATACAGTCCGCTAGTTCCTGCTGAGCCAACCGAGACTCATTCCAGGCACTCCTTCAGGTGAAGGAGTTGACTGTTGTCTAGGGAATATTCCGATTCGATTTCTGCCGTGGTGGGATGAAAATATAATCCATATTCATTGTAGATGGGTTCAGTTTGTTAACAATTGTATCTGCTGTTGCCGGTTCATCTCTTATGATTTCGTTGATTTCACCGTCTTTCTTATCCCCGGGTGCACCAAACTTTCCGTGAATTTATTGAATTTCGGACATGATCTGCAAGTCCTCGTTGTCGTCTTCATTGCATTGTGAATTCGCGAAATACGACGGAAGAATTTTCTTCAAGCAGTTTACCAACGTGATTTGTTTTATGTCCTTTAGAGCAACCGTACCAATGAGTAAATAAGGCACATTTACCTACCTCTACCATAACGTTACTTGCGTACCGGGGGTTGCTATTCAGGTGGGGGAAATAGCAATCCGCACCTTGGGAAGTAGTGAGTTCATAAATTTAGCAACCCGGTAGCAACGCATCAGACGGTTGCTATTTTGAATAAACGTCAAAAATTTGTTTTGCCGGTGTGGAAAACGGTAACTTAAATTATGACTCTGATAGCAACGACCGGTGTGGAGAGGAGTGATTAAGCCAAAATAGAAACGCTGTTCGTAAGTAAAATAGTGCCGCAAATGGCGACGACTGGTACGGTTGCTCTTAGAACCACATCCAAGCAGTCGAAACAATTCTTGATGCTGAACTACTTTCTTGTATCCGCTAGTGAAAGGCCTTCATTCTCGGCTGTTTCCAAAATAAAACTGTAGCTTCTCTTGACATACTTCAGCATGAAATTTTTGATTATGCCTTGATCAAGGGGTTGAATCAAAGACGTGATCTTTGGTGGCATGTATAGAAGCATTATGTTGGGATTGCTTAAGGTGGGCGGATGTGACGGAGTGTTATCAAGGAGCAGCAAAGCCTTGAAGCTAATGTTCTTGGCTGCACAAAACTCTTCCGTCGTCCCCTACACGTCGTTCCCTTTCCGGAAATACCCATATTTTAGAGTATTTGACAGTTTTTTTTGAACTGGTGGTCGCCATCTTGGATTAAAAAATGCGGTCTGGCATCGATTTCCAGCCTCTACACGTTATCCCTATCCAAAAATACCCATATTGTACGGTATTTGACAGTTTTTCTTGAACCGATTGCATCCATCTTAAATTTCAAAATGGTATCTGGCATCGATTTTCGGCCTCTACACATCTTCCCCTATCCGAAAATACACATATTGTAGGGTATTTGACAGTTTTTCTTGAACCGATGGCCTCCATCTTAAATTTCAAAATAGCATCTGGCATCGATTTCCGGCCTCTACACATCTTCCCCTTTCCGGAAATGCCCATATTGTAGGGTATTTGACAGTTTTTCTTGAACCGATGGCCGCCATCTTGAATTCTAAAATGTAGCCTGGAATCGATTGCCGGTCTCTTCACGTCGCCCCCGTTCCCGAAATACCCATATTGTAGGGTATTTGACAGCTTTTCTTGAACCGATGACCGCCATCTTGGATTTTAAAATGGCGTCCAAAATCGATTTCTGACCTCTACACATCATCCCTTTTCCGGTTCCTGTCCTCACAGTGCACAGCAACATCTTATATGGACAAGCTTTCAACGCATAACATATTAAGGAAGTTCATGTGCACACTAGTGCCGCGTAGTGAGCGAGTTCTGAAATAATATGACCACCATCCGAAAGGATTTGGTCACTTGAACAACTTTCCTCAAGACAGCAACTTTCTATATGGCCAGGTTCTCGAGATACAGTTTAAATAGAAAGTTCACATGCACACTAGCGCTGCGTAGCGAGAGAGTTATGAACTAATATGAACACCATACAAAAAAAAATGATCACCTGAACAACTTTGCTGAAGACAGTAATTCTATATGGCCAGGATTTTGAGATACAGCTTATATAGGAAGCTCATGTGCACACTAGCGCCGTGTAGTGAGAGAGTTCTTAACTAATATGGCCACCACCCGAAAGGACTTGGTCACTTGAACAACTTTGCTGAAGACAGTAACTTTCTATATGGTCAGGATCATGAAATATTCTATGTTGGACCTAAGATCCATATATTATAACGCCCGTCATAAGTAACATAAAAGTGAAGCGCCTCTAGCGGCGTAGTTCCCAATTAAACTTGAATCCAATGACAAAGGCTTGTTGGTCTATCTCAGTAAAACAACTTAGCTTTATATTTTGAAATAAATTAGATAATCCACCACAGCCCCCATTAGTGAAAATCCCATAAGCTGTGGGTCCTTATTCACGCCCCCGTTACCCCGGCAATAAGGATTCCTGACTGTAGTTAGAAACCCATTAATTTAGTTGACATTTCACTCTTATAATTATATACACACTTAGAAATAACTAGTGTTACACGTGACGGAATCCATCTTTAATATAAAAGATGAGACGTAAACAAACAGGTCATGTAATATTAAGTGCTCCGAGACAGAAAAGTTCGTTGTTCAACGAAAAGTACGTTTGATTAATTTATATTTCGCGTCAATTATGACTCAAATTTATGTCAAAATTGACGTTCGTATATGTCACTTTCAGAGCACCTGAATCTACATGAATTTTTCTAAGCGTGTACTTACCAAAACAGAATACAAAGAAGTGAATTGATGATCAAGTCCTTCCAAAACAATTCATATGTGTATATACCTTTCAAAACACATTTTCCTCTCAGCTGTATAACCCGTTACCATGAGTAATTCCCATTTGTGCAACCATCAATCGTCTTCGTCACCCTTCGAGATTTACCTACGTAGAACCGCTCCGATAAACAGAAACATTGACCACAGCTTCATCTTCTAATTACCGGCACTCTCTGATGGTGGCGTCGGCGTCGTCGTCGTCGTCGTTGGTGATGAACTTATTTTACGAGTAATTAGCGCCCATTAGTCATCCAAATGCATTTCCTCTTTCCCTACCCGGACGAACCTCTGAGACTCCGAGTGCAACGCAAAAGTAAAAGCAGAAACATATTTATTTCAAAACGTAATGTATGCGCGATGACGAAGACCGATCCGACGGCGGACGTCTAGAATAGTGCACCCGCTACCTTGCACCTGAACCTTTGCGAAGTTCGGTGACATTTCGTCGTTCACGATCAAGTTGAATGAGAATGAGATGAACAGCTGCCAAGTAGGATTCGGGACGAAATTTGATCGTTGAATGACTTTTTTTTTCTAATGTTTCCTGTTGTCTCGAATGCTGATCCGTGTTTTGTCATACGTATCCTGTCCAGATGGGTGCCAGAAAAGAGTCGATCATTTGCTTTGTATAAAATCTGAAACCTTCATTTTGATAGTAGGTAGCAGCTATAATTAGAAACCCAGCGTCTCCACCATTATGGCTGGGAAAGTGTTGCCCAAACAAACTTGAGCCGTGGCGATAGAACTTAACCTTGAAATTCTTCACTCGGCCCGATGATGTTGCGTAACATAAGAATGTTATTTATTTTATGCTACTCTCACGGCCACTATATGATACCGTTCAACATTTGCTTCACGTTGGTTGTTAGCTCAATTTGTTGTCATGTGAACGCACACACTTGTCTTCTTCTCATCCACAGCGACGTGTTTTTTGTTAGGAGGTGGTTAGATTTGTATTTTCCTTAGTTTTTTTTTTTTTTCGGGCGTTGATATTCAAGTGTTCTGTTTTGTGAAAATGAACACCGATTGTGAGTGGGGTGCGCGGTTGGTTTTTAACTGGCCTGAAGCGAAGCGAAAATATTTTCGGACGCGCGGGGGGTTGCTCGGAACATATGATCTAACTCATAACAATGGTTATGCAATGTCTGCTTTCGAAAGCAGAAACTATTTGATAGGTATTTGGGTGTTAGCTGTTCATTACATCTGGTGTAATATTATTCAACTATTAGGTAGGGTAACCATAACAACAATAACAGTATTGGGTCAGAGACCTTAAAAGGAAGAGTAAGATTTTAGCAATTAAAACTTTTACGGATTCACCGACGCGTGCAGCATTTTGGCCATACTTTTTAACTATTATTTAAATTGCGAAATTGTTCTGAATCCTTTGAAGTGATTTATTCTTGGTAGTACAACAACTACAGACTTACCAAGTAGGCACTCATCTTATTTCCTTTCAAAGGTAAGGGAGCAGATGACTGTACTGGTCGAAAGATCATATATGATTACCTTTATATGGGTCCCTCACATTGCTCAATCCCAGGCAATGAGAAGGGGGACTCTCTCGCAAAGGTGGGTGCGCAGGAAGGCGAATTTTATGACAAGCTAATTTCACACGATGAATTTTACCATTTAGTGCGTCAGAGTACTCTTTCGAGTTGGCAAACCGATTGGGACAATGGAAATCTTGGACGGTGGTTACATTCAGTTATTCCTAATGTTTCTTCGAGAGCGTGGTTTAAAGGCTTGGGCTTAAGTCGCGTGATGAGTAGACTTATGTCCAACCACTACTCGCTAGATGCTCATCTCAATAGAATAAACCTCGTGGACAGCAACATCTGTCGGTGTGGAAACGGTTACGATGACATCGATCACGCAGTTTGGCAATGTACGGATAATGACGCCGCCAGAGAGCGACTTTTGAATACCCTTGAGGCCCAAGGAAGACAACCCTATGTTCCTATCAGAGACGTGTTGGGAACTCGCGATATCTGCTATATGCAGTCGGTTTATGTGTTTCTTCAAATGTCTAGTATAAGAATTTAATTCCTTTGTCTTTTGTCTCTCTTTATTAGTTTTTGTTTGTCTTGTCCCCTCGTCTCGATGAGTCTCATCGTCGCCCACTGGTCACCATAGCCGGTTGAACTCCAGACGAAACTAGAACTGCACTACCGTTCGTACTGGCGACAATGCTCTGATGAGTCATCGAAACCTTACCCCCAAGCTCCTCCCCTGATCCTATCCTTCGACAATGTACCTCTCTAACCTCGAGTAAGCCGCGAGTATTCGGCCCAACTCCTACTAGACATAGAATTAAGTGAATTTTGTTACAAACAAAGAACAATGAACTATCGGCTCCGTAAAGCTAACGCGGTTGAGCCTTCCAAATAAACGAACTAGTTTAAAAAAAAACAACTACACACTTAGATTTTTTGCCGAGATGGGCACCACCGAGCAGCTCGGCATTTTATTTTGCTGCATCTCAGTGAAAAACTTGCCGAGATTCAGCTAACAAACGGGAATTTTGCCGAGATCTCAGCTAACAAACATATTTTTTGCTGAATTTCCAGCAAAATAAAATGCCGAGCTGCTCGGTGGTGCCCATCTCGGCAAAAAATCTAAGTGTGTACACACTTAGTTTTTTTTTCTACCGAGCTCGGCTGTGCAAATCTCGGCAAAAAAAGTTTCACTGAGATCTCAGCAAAAGTGACATTTGATTGCTGACTTTCGGAAAAAGCTTAGCTGAATCTCAGCAATCATTTCATTTGTTTGCTGATATTCAGCTAAGCTTTTTTCCGAAAGTCAGCAATCAAATGTCACTTTTGCTGAGATCTCAGTGACACTTTTTTTTGCCGAGATTTTCACAGCCGAGCTCGGTAGAAAAAACTAAGTGTGTAGACCATTTTGGCCGGTATAAAACCTTGTTTAAATATTAGAAGTTTATTCGTCAGGAAAAATTTAGATTTCATGTTTATCAGAGGATAAAAACATTTTATATATTTGTTACATTTAGCTTAAATGCCCTCAATGTGATCTTTAAAAGTTAATTGGTCAAGTACTAATCCAAGATATTTTACTTGGTTTGACCAGGAAATTCGAACTCTGTCTGTGGAAATATTATAAGTTGAGTTTTGAAAGCGTTGGGAAGAAGAAGAGAAAATATCTAAAATGTTCTACAGTCTGCTGCAAATAACACGAAGACTTCTTCCTTTAGCGGAAATGCCTGTGTCATCGGCGAACAACGATTTGTGGCAATTCTGAGGCAAATCAGGGAGTGTGAAAATGTTATACAATATAGGCCCAAGAATGCTACCCTGAGGAACTCCAGCTCTACCAAGTAGTCGTTCAGATTTGGAATTTTGATAAATTACCTGCAGAGTTCTGTCAGTTAAATAATTTTGAACTAATGTCATAATATAAAGTGGAAAATTAAACTTTTTTTTCAATTTAGCATTCAAACCTTCATGCCAAACACTGTCGAATGTGTGGTAGATAAGTTTGATGCGGAATAATAATAATAATAAAATAAATAAATAAAATACTTGAGAGTTGTGTCAAGTAATGCAACACCCCATTTGAGTTGAGCTAAATAAGCGTGAAGCATGACAGATGTGAAAGGAAATCCTGACACAGCAAGCAGTGCTGGATAAATGAGGGAAAAAGCGGATGGTATAAATATGAGCTACCTAAACTTGTTGAAGACACCTCATCACATTCGCTGCCAGACTGTTGAGCAGTTCAGTCGATTTGAATTCTCTCTAGTTTCGTTCGTTCGTTCGCAAGTCAAATTAGCTCCGCGTTGTTTAGTGACGCTCTCGCTGACCCAGCCATGGGTAAGAAATCGCGCGGTAACGCGAGTGCCGGTTTACCGGGAAAACAGACTCTCCCAGGAGACGGCGCGACCACCGAGCCAGCCCAGAAGAAGCAGAAGAAAACCCCATTGCCCATCCCAACAGGCGTTGCGGACCCGCAGCCGGGGCCTCCCGGAACTAAACGACCCAGACCTGAAGACAGCAGCGCCACCGTATCAGCAGCAAAAAAGCTGCTGAGCAACAATCCGTTCTCCGCCCTGCAGAACGGAGCCCAGCCGCAGTCGGACCCTGAGACGGTGCCGAAAAAAGTTAAGTTGCCACCCTTCTATGTGAAGGGCTTCCCTCCCGGGCTATGGGAGCAGCTGGATTTCTACATTAAGCAGGGCCTTCGCTGCACCATTCAACGGTGCACGGAAGGCTACAAACTGATGGTCCCGGCCGAAAAACACTTCAACGCAGTTCAGGCCCTCTTGGACAGAATGAAGCTGGAGTACTTCTCCCACGACATCGAGGCCACCAAGCCGCTGAAAGTGGTGCTGCGCGGGCTCCACGACATGGACACCACCACCTTAATGGACGAGATTAAGGCGAACGGCCTCAAGCCGGTCGAAGTCCACAAGATGACCCGCAGCAAGGCCATCAAGTATCGTGACCAGCTCTACCTGGTCCATCTGGAGAAGAACTCCACAACCGTGAAGGATCTCCAGACGACACGCACACTGTTCCACATCGTAGTGAAGTGGGAGCGGTATAAACCCACCCACCGTGGCGTCACTCAGTGCTCGAACTGCCTATTGTTCGGGCACGGCACCAGGAATTGCCGCATGGCCAGCCGCTGCATCAAATGCGGCAAAAACCACAAGATCGACAACTGCGACAGCATCGAGGAAGCCGCTCCCACATGCGCCAACTGCGGTGCCGCCCACAAGGCCACGAGTAAGGCCTGTCCGAAGCGGGCCGAATACGCCGAGATCCGGAAGAAGGCCTCGTCCAACAGCCAGCCCGGTCGCAAGAAGGTTCCAGAAAACAACGCGCAGAACTTTCCTCCGTTATCACCGGTCCAATCACGGCCAATTCCAGTGTTGCCGCCGCTCCCGCTCAACCAACAGTTGGCTGCCGCTGCAGTACCCGGTCAAGCCTCCGGGCCATCGACGGATCCCCCTGCTCCGGGATTGGCCGGTACAACCGGTGAAGCTACAGACGATTCTCCGCTGTCAACGGATGAGATCGTCACACTGTTGGCCCAGGCCATCATCATCAAGCGCACCTGCGCAACAAGAACACAACAGCTCCAAGCTATCATCTCCTTCGTCGCTAATTATGGACCGTGAACCCATAAAGATCGCCAACTGGAACGCTCGGTCCGTAGGGGCGAAAAACATTGAGCTTGCAGACTTCCTCCGCAAGCACGACATCGACGTGGGCCTTCTCACCGAGACCCACCTCAAGACCGGTGACAGCTTCTGGCTGCCCGACCACAGCATTGTCCGGCTTGATCGCACCAGCTCCAGGGGGGGCGGTGTCGCGGTCATCATCAAGAAAGGCATCAAGTACTGCACCCTACCCCACTACCGCACTTCCATCATCGAGGCCGTCGGCGTTGAGGTGGAAACATCGATCGGAAACGTCCGGTTCATCGTTGTCTACTGCCCCCGGCAATGTACCGTTAGCAATGGTACAGCACAGCAGTTCAAGAACGACCTTGCCATCATAACCCACACCAATGCCCGCTTTGTAATCGGAGGGGACCTGAACGCCCGGCATGAGGCCTGGCGGAACTACCAGCAGAACCAGAACGGCCGCCTGCTATTCGACCATTCCCAGCATGGTCTCTATTCCGTCTGGTTTCCGGACGAACCAACCTTCACATCACCGACGGGCAACCCATCGACGCTGGACCTGTTCTTGGCAAACACCAGATTAGCCAAGCCGGTTGCCGTCAACGACCTGAGTTCGGACCACCAACCGGTGCTGACCGAGCTGGGCTACAACGTGGCCCCTGCACCGTGCCAGCGGAAGGACTACCATCGAGTCAACTGGGTCCAGTTTCGACGCGTGGTCGACCGCCACATCGACGACAACCCACCGCTCGACACAGTGGATGACATCGACCGGGCCCTGGAGGGTCTCCATCAAGCCATATCCGTGGCTGACGAAGAGTGCGTTCGACGAGTTCCTGTGAGGGGTAAGTTTCAAGCAATTGTTTCCCACACCAAACTCTTGATTCGGCTCAGAAATGTTCGTAGACGCCAGTTTCAGCGGACTGGGGATCTGCAGCGTAAATACGAAATGGTCGATCTGAATCGGCAGATCGCTTCCAGAATGGTCTCAATCCGGAACGAGAGTTTCGGGCGGCTCGTTCAGAACCTGGACGACTGTTCCAGACCATTCTGGAAGGTTGCCAAGGTGCTGAAGTCTCACCCCAAGCCCATTCCACCACTTAGAGTCAATGACGAACGGCTTATCACCAACGAAGAGAAGGCCAATGCAATTGGGGAGCACATTGCCCAGTCGCATTTGCTTGGCTCTACAATCCCAAGTCCACTCGAGAACCAGGTTGTGCAGTGCGTCCAGACGTTAGATGCCTCCCCTTGTGCCGTCCCTCCAGAAGAACGGATTACAGAGGAACAAATTTGCTCAGCGCTGAAATACAATAAGAACATGAAGGCTCCCGGGTTTGACGGAATATTCAACCTAGAGTTGAAAAATCTCAGCGCGAGGGTGCACTCGCTGCTGGCTGCCATCCTCAACAGATGCTTGGAGCTGCACTACTTTCCAAGCATCTGGAAGGTGGCAAAAATCATCCCGATCCGCAAACCTGGGAAAGACCCTTCACTACCGTCAAGCTACAGACCGATTAGCCTGCTCTCAGCGCTGAGCAAGCTGTTCGAAAAATTGATCCTCAGCCGACTAAACAAGTTTGTGGAGGAACATGACATTCTTCTTCCGGAACAGTTCGGGTTCCGTAAGGGGCATTCCACCAATCATCAGCTAGTGCGGGTGATGAATAACATCCGAAGTAACAAAGCTGTATCCAAGTCCACAGCCATGGCCTTGTTAGACGTCGAAAAGGCGTTTGACAATGTCTGGCACGACGGACTTATATACAAGCTTTGTAACTCCAACTTTCCACCATACCTTGTGAAAATCACCCGTAACTATCTCCAGCAAAGGTCGTTCAGGGTGTCGTTGAATAGTTCCCTTTCGGGACAATTTCCGATCCCAGCAGGTGTTCCGCAAGGGAGTCTGCTGGGACCACTGCTTTACAGCATCTACACGTCGGACATCCCTCCTCTAGGAGACGGTTGCGTGTTCTTTCTGTTCGCAGATGACACCGCGATAGCCGTCAAGGGTAGGATGCCTCGTGAAATTACGAACAAGCTGCAACGATGCCTTGACACCTTTACTGATTATGCCACCTCGTGGAAAATCAAAATCAACGCCTCGAAAACCCAAGCGATCATGTTCCTTCACAGACAATCACCAAAAGTTAAACCGTCTCCCTCCTGTACCGTAATAATGGATGGTACAAGGGTCGAGTGGTCCACTGATGTTACTTATCTCGGGATGTTGTTCGATGAGAAGCTCCTGTTCCGCTCGCACATAGAGAAAACCCTAGTTAAGTGCTCCGCCTTGGTTAGGTGTTTGTATCCGCTCATTTGCCGCAGATCCCGCCTCTCAAGGCAAAACAAACTGGCTGTCTACAAACAGATCATAGCCCCCGCGATTTTCTATGCCGCCCCGGTGTGGGAATCGTGCGCTCAGACCCACAGGAACAAAATCCAGATTGCACAGAATAGAGTGTTGAGGATGATCCTAGATCGTCCATTCGACACAAGAATAGCAGACCTCCATCAAGAGGCAGAAATTCCCAAAGTAGATTCCAAAATTGATGATATGACAACTAAATTTATTCAAAAATGCAATCTTTCTGAACATGCTTTAATAAGCAATTTGTACATAGTAGGTTAAGTGTATATAGTAGAGTAGGTTAGTTTTAAGCTGTAAATAGTAGTATTAAGTAGTTTCTCTTCAAATTCTAAAAACAAAACAAACCAATCCCACCAAGGTGGTCGACCGTGTACTAAGTCTAGGACTAATTCTGTAAAACAAATTTTGAATTTTGCCCATACCTAAAGATGAAGAAAGCAATTAAATCACTTAGTAAAAATTTATATGGTAATCGTCCAAGTTAAACTAAAATAAAGATCATTTAAACTAATAAACTTGTTGAAGACATTCTTGTAACGAACTTTGGAAGCGACGGATAGCAGCAGCAGCAGCAGCAGTAACAACAACAGCAGCAGCAGCAGTAACAACAATAGTAGCAGCAGCAGTAATGGAAGCGGAGCAGCCGAGATTCGTGTAGCCGTGACCGAGGCTGGAAACCTCGGTCCGGTCACGACAGAATGCTTTTTCTATGTCTAGAAGAGCAACTCCAGTTGAACATGGCCCGTCTCGAATGAACTAAATTCTCCTCTTGTAGGGGAACAGTTTAAAGAGACGTTAATAGACGTATCCACGTATCCGTATCCAGTTGAACAGCCTTCGGATTTGTTTGAACGAATTAAATTGGTAACTCTTAAGTGTTGATGAGTAGTTAAATGCCCATGGTGAAATCCTAACTGCATCCTATTCAAAATTATCTTTTCAAAAAGTTTACTTATTGAAGCAAGCAAACTTATTGGACGGTAGCTAGAAGCTTCAGCTGGATTTTAATTCGCTTTCAAAACTGGAACAACTAGGGGAATTTACGTATTCTCGGCAACCTAAGCAACGACCTTCTTTCTATAGCCTTTTTCTCTAAGGAACGCACACATATGCAGTATTGGTTTGTTTACAATCTATTGCTGCCAGCTGCTCTAACAATTTCAGTCGAAAGAATTGTCAAAAACTGTTTTGAAACGCTTTTACAAAGCTCCAATCTTCTCTAGTGAGAGCGAGTATTGTCGGCAACCAGTTTTTCTTCGGCAACCGTTCCATTTGAACTGCATGCAAATCTGCTGTTCTATTATCGGCAACTCTAAATCAGCTACAATTTGTAGTGCGTGTGTTTCATTTCAAGAAAACCTTGCTAGATTGCTTTTTCTCAGTGGTTAAAATATAGTCAAATTGAAGCTGAAAGCATAAAGAATCGTTTGCATCCATTCAGCGAAGTGTTTTCGTAAGAAAATCCAGTGAAAATAGTGTTTCAATTTGGGTTGCCAAAAATAGTCTGGCATGCCGAAGCCGTCATTTCCCCTATTGCATTTTTGCATTAATTCAGAAAAGCATGGCAAATGAAAACATCAAAGTACTCTCTGGGAGTATTTTAATGAGGATTTAAAAAATTCCATCATCACCTGGAGCTTTCATATTATCAAACTTTTTAGTTATAGACCTTACTTCGTCCAAATCAGTCCCCCAGGAATCATCAACAATATTTTCCCGAGAGAAATATTCAGATAATCCCGAGCAACCTGATTCTCAATAGGACTAGTAAGACCCAAACTAAAATTGTGGGAACTCTCGAATTGCTTAGCAAGTTTCTGAGCTCTTTCCAAATTTGTGATCAAAATTTTACCACCTTCTTTAAGCGCTGGAATAGGCTTTTGAGGTTTTTTTTCAAAAATGTTGTGAGTTTCCAAAAGGGTTTGGAACTCGGGTCTAATTTAGAAACATAATTTTCAAAAGTTTTGTTCCTCGGGGCAGAGAATCGCTTTTTAATTTGTTTTTGCAAATCCCGCCAGATAACTTTCATGGCAGGATCGCGTGTTCTTTGATATTGCCTCCTACGGACATTTTTCAGACGGATCAAGAGCTGAAGATCGTCGTCTATTATAATTGAATCGAATTTAACCTCGCATTTTGGTACTGAGGCAGCTCTTGCTTCAACTATAGAAGTAGCCAGAGATTCAAGAGCACAATTAATTTCATCTTTGGTTTGCAAAAGAATGTTTGGATCAAAACTGTATTCCATAAATGTTCGATATTGCTCCCAATCGGCTCTATGGTAATTGAAAGCAGATGAAAGTAGAGCTGTTGGGATTAGAAATTATTTCTTTGGATATTTCAAAAGTTACTGGAAGGTGATCAGAACCGAAGTCAGCATGGGTAACCAATTAGCTACAAAGTTGACATGAATCAGTTAAGACCAAATCAATAGTTGAGGGATTTCTTGCTGGAAAAAGCATGTTGGGCTGTTTGGATAATAAATAGTGTAATAACCTGCAGAACAATTATCAAACGGAATAACTCTAAAACTCTAGAACTCTAAAAAAGGTAAATAGCTCGTCTTCATTATCGTTAAGAGATCGAGCGTTCCAATTTTAAATATTTAATGATTTAAAATCAATTGCTGAATTTCAACGTCATGTCAATATTGTTCGCAAATTTTACTCCAGTTTGAATAGCATCAAACATGGAGTTAGATTTAAGCATATCAGTAATCATGTCAATTGTCAAAATTCCAATTCCAGTATCAAAACTATTATAATTTCCGTAAGTATATCGGCTAGAATTGTTATTCCTACCAGTCGTAATAGCAGCATAGCACATAACATATGTGGAACTTCATTCAAAATAGATGACTCAAACTTGACCCCTTTTTTGTGTTGCCTCAGTGGTATATCTGGAATAGTTGGACATCGATCTGTCAAATAAAATTTTCGTGATATCGACACTGAGCGTTCATAAGGACCAATGTCGAACACATAAATAATGGCGTCTTTCGTAAATTTCTCGTATGTCAAAATCCATGTAAGCCACCAATTTTATCGGATAGGAGGACTCTTTCTCTACACATTCATCGTGGTGGTTTACTTGCGTTAGTTTTCATTTTCGATAAATTCACGCAAAAAGTAATTGTTTACGTTTGCAGCACTGGCCATTACGAAAGAAAAGCAGAAGTATGGTGGTATGCTCAGTAAGCATTGACGTTGACGGCGATTCTGCAACTCTTTACTCCTGGTAAAAATCCATAAGCATCTAACAATCTATGCATGGAATCTAGCGGAATTTGTCACCATGGTACTAGCCAGCCGCCGTCTTTTCACGCTAAGATTGACAGAATCTTATGGGATTTTCATAAGAGTGAAAGGGTAAGGAAATGTTCACCATGTTTCACGCACAGACTGATGTTTGCTTATGGGATTTTATCATAGGAGTAAGGAGTTACAGAGTGACCGAAAAGGCGAATTGTCAATAGTGAAGATAATGCACAATGAGATGTAAACAATAAAGACCCAGATAATTTGTCGTCTCTTTTGTTCCTCCGCTGTTTAAATGCTTGACGGAGTTTGACGTGTGGGCATTCTTCTTTCGACTAGCTCGATAGGCGGCTTTTCAAAGGATTTTTTAACTAGTACATTTTCAAGTCAGTCAGAAGCCAATCAAGAGCAATCCTTTAAATTTGTCAAACCTCTTAACGGAATCCCTTTATGAAGAGCTTTGAGTGGGTTGGTTTATTTCCTTTAAATTCCGTTATAATTGCTTATCTTTTGACAGATACGCTTATTTCGTCTACTACTTGCAGACTTCATCAGTGCCAAGTGGTGTTGAGTACTTGGCGCTGATGAAGTCTGCAAGTAGTAGACGAAATACGCGTATCTATCAAAAGATAAGCAATTATAACGGAACTTAAAGGAAATAAACCAACCCACTCAAATCTCTTCACAATCAAGAACGTTGTTATCCAGTATTGCCTATTTACAGATGTAATATTTCTTCGTCTCTTCGATTGAATTGCATTGGATTCATTACGGAAATTATGAAGATTTGATGATTACGTTGAATAGGTGTAAAGCTACCATTTTGTCTGTGGTATGTTGAAATCTTGTTAACTATGCTTTTAGAGCGTCAACTTCTGATTTCATCATGAAATATCATGTTGATGCATATTAATGTTTACATTAAAAAGGCAATTTTTTTCTACAAAAAACTATAAACAAAACAACTTCCAAAAGAACCGAACTATTATTTTTGTTTGTAAATAGTACTTAACTTTGATATACCTAGCTATGAGTCCCACCCTAGGACCTTAGTCATAGCAGTCGAAAAGAAGTTTGTTGCCCTTTGCGCTTTCGATCAAGATCAACCTTACCACGGTTTTTGTTACAAAGTAATTGGAGTAGTTCTTTGTGTTGGGATTTGAAAAGAAACTTTCAATTAATCATAATGTCGAGCAGTTTTGGGACGACCTTCTACCAGCGATTTTACGGAAATTAAACAATCAATTTCAGATTTTTCTAGCATTTTACAAATAAGACCCTAATTTCTCGAGGTTGTAGAAGAAAAAATATTAAAATATTGTTCCACGTTAAAGTTCGAGTGGTAGGAAACGTCATTTTAAACTGCTCGAATGATGTGATCCATTGACGGCAATTGAAAACCATAGGGAGTGTTGAAGTTTTGGGTATTGCAGGTATCGATAAGCGCTCGATTTCATTTATCACCCTGCTTGCATAATTCTTGCGAATGGAACGATGCAAGGTCAGCTCAAAACACTGCATATTTTTCAATGGTACTTCTGTATAAACCTTGACAACTTGTTGCAAAATTTTGCTGCTTCCTTCAAAATTCACTTCAAAAAGCACTTAACTCCAAATTTACGCATTCGTATTTTGCCTCCTACGAAACCTAATGAAATCAATATTTGATGCAATTGGTTTCATGAAATTAGTAAATGTCCAAAGAAGAAAAAGTTACATCCCTGGGCTTTGGCAAAACCTTGAGGTAGTTTAATTAGGCTACCAGGTCCCAGGGCTGATCTGGATCTTTACCACATTGGAAAGATGCACACTAGTGTTGCCAGATCAGTGTTGATGCTTACCAAAAGTGCATTTGAACCCGCTCCAAAGTCAAAAACAACTTGAAACACGTTAAATTTTGGATAGCATGCACAAGTGCAAGTACTTAATAAAGCATTTATTAAATTAGGCAATTATTTATTAAAATTAGGCTAATGAGATATCATAATCATCGAACGAAAATTTAGACAGCCTAACGACATTGAGTAGATTAGGAAAGGAGTTGTGATGCGGGGAGTTCGCTTAGGGAAGCAACTAGCCTTTTCATATATTGTCTGTTTATTTTGATGGTTGTTTTAAAATATCAATTTGGTATATACGTGAAAGGATGAATCAGTGGGAGATGGATGTAGGGTTTCTTTACATTTTGCAGCACAAATCTAGTAATAGGTGTCATTTCCTCAAAACCCCCCAATAACCGACCTCTTCAATCCCTTCCTTCACATTGTTAGCAGCGAGGGGTGCAGGTATAGATAAAGAATTTGAAGCAAAAGTGATATTTGTACCTACGGGTACGAATGTAGACTTTGTTCCTCGCTGACCGTTGTTAACGTGGAGCGTTTCCTTGGCTTTGCGAGTCTTACATTCCCAAAAATAGGATTTGTGGTTTTCACCACAATTTGAACATTAAAATTTCACTTAAACAATCCATGCATTTAGCTGACATGTAGCAATTTTGTTGTACCGTGACCCCTTCCTTGGCACTTACGGCACTGGGTGAGGTTTTGGAAACTTCTTCCAGTCTTCCTGAAGTGTTCCCACTTCACTAGGACATGGGGCATAAGGCTAGCTTTTTCTAAGGCCTTAAGGTTGTTTAGTTCACTAGACTTGAAGTGAACTAAATAAAAATCATCAGAAATCCCGTTGCGCGAATCGATAGGACGGGATTTCATTTTCATTTTGATTACTTGGAGTGGCACAAATCCAAGTAATTTTGCCAGTTCATCTTTGATCTTATCCAGGGATTCACCACTGGGCAGTCCTTTCATGACAACCTTGAACACAAGTTCAGTTTTGGTGACGTCAGTAAATAATTGATGCTGCTTCTCAGTAAGATACTTGAGAAGACGTTTGAATCCATCCAAGTTTTCAGCCAATACACGGCATTCACCCGACGGCCAATTTGCAGTGAAAACTTGAATTTCGCGAAGCTCAAAAGTTCCGTACGAAGGGCATGGACATTGGAAGTGGTTATCACAATAGGGGGAATCTTTTCCTTATTGACATTAACCCGGGAAAGTTTACTAGAATTTTACCTGGATGATGGATCATTCTCATCATCTGTGAGCATATAAAATTGATTGCTCAAATAAATTTCATCAGAAAGGGGATCAAGAGATTGCCCTTTTCTTTTGCCATGGCGGCAGTAAAACGTTTGGTTGGAAATGCTATCTAACATGAAGCTTTAGTGTGATAATTTATTAGCTAGAGAATGATCTTATAAGAGGGTAGCTGGATAGTTCCGTTAGAGTACGGCAGTATGACAATTGAATAGAAGTTGAAAATACACGCAACAACCAGTCTACTTCTTTTTCTCTGAGATGACCACGTTGTTCATGACGAGAGGAGCAACACAATAGTTGGGTAAAGAAGAATTGCCGGGACTATCTGCGGAAATGCTCTCGGCAACGTAGGGCTTTAGGTAGTGATGAAACGTCGCTAAAACTATTCAACAGCAAAGGTGGGCGCACACTTGTTGCCTGTAGATTTGAAAACTTACTTCAAATCTCCGCGTACATCGTACAGGTTAGGTGTGTGTTTGAATTTGTACTGTCGTATGGCCCTTCGCTCATTTTAAAATTCTATTCAATTTTCATACTGCCGTACTCTAACGGAACCACCCACCTACCCTCTTCTAAGATCATTCTCTAGCTAATAAATTATCACACTAAAACTTCATGTTAGATAGCATTTCCAACCAATTCTGAAAATCGCAAATTTTGCGAATGAAGTAACATAAAAACACATTCAAAGTAAAACGTTTCTAAAAAAGGATTTCAAAGCAGATTTCTAAAAGAATCCGAATGATCGAAGAGGAATTTTTCAAGTCGATGTCCAATATTCAAACTTCGGACAGAAAAGATTCAAATTTCGGACACTCAATTTGGTATATTTTTTTTTACTCTACGTACGAAAGCAAAATCTGTATAATCTAATTTTATTTGTTTATCATATTTACATTATATTTGAATTCATGTTTAATGTCATTTAGGCTCAGGAAATTATTAAAAAAAAGAATATAAGAAGAAATAGGGGAAATGACGGCTTCGGCATGACAGACTATTTTCGGCAACCCAAATTGAAGCACTATTTTCACTGGATTTTCTTACGAAAACACTTCGCTGAATGCATGCAAATGATTCTTTATGCTTTCAGCTTCAATTTGACTATATTTTTATCACTGAGAAAAAGCAATCTAGCAGGGTTTTCTTGAAATGAAACACACGCACTACAAATTGTAGCTGATTTCGAGTTGCCGATAATAGAACAGCAGATTTACATGCAGTTCAAATGGAACGGTTGCCGAAGAAAAACTGGTTGCCGACAATACTCACTCTCACTAGAGAGGATTGGAGCTTTGTAAAAGCGTTTCAAAACAGTTTTTGACAATTCTTTCGACTGAAATTGTTAGAGCAGCTGGCAGCAAAAGATTGTAAACAAACCAATACTGCATATGTGTGCGTTCCATAGAGAAAAAGGCTATAGAAAGAAGGTCGCTGCTTAGGTTGCCGAGAATACGTAAATTCCCCTATAAATCACATTTTTTCACAGCAAAAAATGGGACACCTTCATATTTCAGACATTTTATTTTTTTTAAGAATTTCGGAAGCCGTCAATATTTTCGCCAGCAATGTTATCATTCAGGAGTAATACTTACTAGAGAAATAAGCGTGAAATATTTTTAATGTTTATATCATATAGGTGACTAAAATTTTACCCATTTTTAAGAAAAGTGGCTTAACTCATGTAATAAGTAAAACCGTCTTTACTCATTAATAAGTATTTGATGAATACGCCAGAAAATGCGCATTTTTATCCATCATGCTTTTTCTGTACATGAGTAAAAAGTACCAATTTTATTGATTTGTTTTTTGCTTTATGGGGAGCCTGTCATCAAACCAATTGAAATCCCTAAACAATGAAATCAAAACACTCAATACACTTAGTAGTAGTAAAATTTACGTTTATTTTCTGTTTTTTATGTTTCAACATTTGGTTTAACATTTCAATTGATTAGCCTTTGGCTCTTCATCTTTGTTCTAGTTAATTGGTTATTCTAATGTGATGATTGCGTTTAGCGCTAATTTACAGAATACCCTCTATGGGATTGTTTTGGTTTGAATTAAAAAAATTGATAACCTACCTACTTGAGCACAGGAACCTGGGTACTACTTAAACTAGGTTGCCAAATCACGAATGATCTGGTGGTTTGATTGCAGACAGGTGACTCGGAACCTTTCCAGCATGGACGTCTTTCGCTCCTCGAGTGTTTGAAGACCGGTCAGGTGAATCTCAGAATTACGAGTTCACGGTGGACTGTTATGGATCATTCTGAGGATCTTGTTTTGGATCCTCTGAAGCTTTAGGTGGTGGCACTTAGCACAACTCTCCCAGATTGGCATACCATACTCAATAGCCGGCAGAATGATTTGCTTGTGGACAGCAAGCTTGTTTTTGAGGGACAGGGTTGACTTCCTGTTTATCAGAGGGTAGAGCGACCTGATCAAGATGTTACACTTGGTGGATGTCTTGTCCACAGCAATTTGCTGTCGAGGGTGAGACCAAGGTAGACTATGTACAACGTCCATTCCTACAAGAGATTATATTTCTTCGGATACATTGCAGTTTGCAATGTTATTCACAAGCACAAGGTGAAGTATCTACAAGCTTGAATTTATTACAGAAGGCATCGAATACAGCACTATTCGAAGTCGAAAGACGAGATAGACTAGAATTTATGGTAAGTCCACCGTTATCAGCATCCAGCGTTCGGGGCATGTTGGGATAATTCTAGATAGAGCAGGAATTAGGGCGTAACAGCTTTTGTAAACAATGACTTCTATCGCTGATTGCTAGGAATTCAAGGCACGTCCACGCAGACCAACATAACCATCGGATAGGGGAAGTCTTTCCCTACCTGATGAGGATGTTGGTTTGCGTGGATGAGCCTTAAATTTCTAGAAATCATCAAGAGAAGTCATTGTTTACAAAAGCTGTTAGGCCCTAATTCCAGCTCTATCTAGAATTGTAATTCGATCATAAGTGACATTGCAACATCCAAAATGGTCGAATTTTTTGTTAAAATGTGAATGATTGCCCATAACACACAATTCTGTAAAGTTTTAAGCAAATCGGAGAAGGACGGGTTTTTCCGATGTGTCATTTGGCGTGGAACTGCTCTCTAGTTAAGTATACCGTAGACCCCCGTTGACAACATGGACCTTGACGTTAGCTGGCGGAACAAGCCGAGGTGAATTCGAGTGTGAAAACATAATGGTTTGTGTTTTAGCTGCATTGATACAAATCTTCCAGCTCTTGAAATAGTCGGACAGAACATCCAGGTCTGATTGTCGTTTACTCGCCAGAGCACGGATCACTCGACTCTTATAGATGATGGAGGTGTCATCTGTGAACATTGACAGGATACCACCACCCGGCAGGGGAGGAACGTCTGACGTGAAGATGTTGAATAGGATAGACCCAAGCAGGCTACCCTGAGGGACCCCTGTATCAAAGTTGAACGTATCAGAGGGGGCATTGTTCAAGTAGACCTGGAATGATCTGCCCGACAAGTAGTTTTTGATGATCTTCACGAGGTAGATCGCAAAGTTGTATCGATGCAGCTTGTATACTAGACCATCATGCCAGACATTGTCGAACGCCTTCTAGACGTCCAACAATGCCATGGCAGATGTATTGGAAACGAACATATTCCGCTTGATGATGTTAGTAACCCGTGCGATTTGGTGGATGGTAGAGTGGCCTTTCCTAAACCCGAATTGCTCTTTGAGAAAGATGTTATTGTCATTTGAAAACACCAGCAGACGGCTGAGTATCAACTTTTCGAATAGCTTCGAGATGGAGGACAAGACTCAATACACTTTATTGCACGTAAGCACATATATCATAATTGTTGACCAATCGAGGCATAGTGTCCTTCTTGTAGAGCCAATATGCGTTGATGACGACTCTGTAGCTCTTTACTCCTAGATGGTAAAATCCATAAGCAAACGTCAGACTGTGCGTGAAACATGGCGCCCATCGTACTATCCTTTTACTCCACTGAAAGAAACTGTAAATATTTGCAAGAATAGACGATTTTTTGACGGTGCCGCCAACGCCAATATCAGGTCAGCTCACTGGTGGGATCGGTCCGCGAGGAATGCTGCCCTTCGAGCAAGTTTGGCTCTTCCGCATGTGAGCTTCATTTACTTTTTCGAAGATCTTTACTAACCTGAAACGGAACATGTTTTTAGAATGACTTAGTTTTCTTCCTAGTTGCACTTTTTATCTTTACCTCGTAACAGTCGGTACCAGATTGTGACCAGAAGTCCTGGTTTCCCTGAAAGTAAAAAAAATAATGTAACTCAAAGCCGCAGAATTATTTTCAAATTAACTTGTTTGCCTCAATCAACACCTGCTGGAACGAGTCTGTTAATTCGAATCGATTTTTTACCGATTTGCAGGTCGACATGTGAACATCAACATAGCTGTCTTGACATTAATTGAATGCATATTTTTATCCATTTTAATTGCAGGTGATATTTTCAAAAATGAGGATGAAGTAACCGCTTTTAGATTTTTGGAAATACCCATTTTTTGACAGTTTTGAGTAACTTCAAAAAGTGAGTACAAGATACTCATTTAATGGGTACTTTCAGGATAGCGTGTAGATGTTTAAAGTTATAATTATAAATTGTGCGAAATATAAAGGTACAGCGGTGCCGGTGGTGTAGTGGTAAGCGTGATTACCTCTCACCAAAGCAGGCCTGGGTTCAATCCCAGTCGGCACCGCCGGGATGTTCTGAGGCATAACATCTCTGATCATTTAAACTTTTTTATGAACCGTAAAGATTTGGCATTGACCCCGAGTACCATTACTTCCCAATCAAACATCCTTAACGTAGCTCGATGTGAATAGTCATGATGCTATTCTTAAGTCGTAACCAACAGAACTATAAAAAAAAACCGCATAAAATCTGATTAAGTTTTGCTTTTGACCGAGATCCAGCTGGTTACCGGCGCACACCAAACACCGCCCACCTAGCCCACACTTGGCGAGAAAATAAATTCCTTCCCATTCATCGCTTCGCCTCCCGTCTGATCCCAAAGTGGCGAAGAACAACAAATTGCAACCCAGGGGAAATTTATTTGTCTTTAACGAGCCATTTACAAGCACGAATTGCGAATTTATTTGAAAGCCCCGTGAGGTGAGCATTCCAAACAAATCAGCACCCGAACCGCGAGCTGCAACGCCTTTTCGAATGGAAAAGCATCACAGCTAGACTGGATTCTTTGCCGCGTGGTGGTGGGCAGCCGTCCGGAGGCGTTGATTAATAAACATGCGTAGGAAAAGCGTATAAAAATACATCCCAGTTGAATGAAAACACTGTTTTTCTCACGAGATGAAGATAGGTTGATTGTTTAGGGTTCAGGCCTGAATGAATTGGATATCCTGGAACACAGCAAGTGTTCAATGTACTCGATTGACGTGAGTCTCGCCCCTGTTTGGGTGTGATAATCCCTCCCATTCATGATCGGAATCGTAGCTTTCAGCAAATAGGTAATCCAACCCATCATTTTCGCTAATTACGCAATAATCGCGAGAAATGTTTGCTTTGAGTAAGACATTGCGATTCTAACATTAGTTGACAGCGTGCCAACCACATCACTTTCCATTCTAATGGCCAGCCATCATCAGTGAGTGTCACCATCGAGAGTCTACTTCCTCGTTTCGCCACCGACGTCCAGTCTCTCGAATGCACAGAATAAATGTAGGAATTTTCAAAACCGCTTACAATTTTGGGAGGAGAGGATGATTAAGTTGATAAATTCCCGAATAAACTAATAACGTCGCCCGAATCAGTTCGCACCGGGTGTTGACAGTGGTCAATTTGAATTACGACCTGGTCTTTCCGAATCCACGAGCTGTAAATGATGGCCGTAATTAGAAGTGCGGAAAAATTGACTGCCGTGGACTTGAAAAACCGATTTTCCTCGGCCATGAATATCACTTTTATGGAACCGTGTGAAAGTGAACTGTGCACCTGCAGCCGGGAATGCGCTTTATGAGCAGTTTCCTCGACAGGCAACAACTGCCCAAGTGCGAGAAACGAAATTCTCGATCCGCTTGGTAAAGATTACCAGCCTACATTAACGATTCGATGGGAATGGATATTGTCTGGTAGAATATTTTGGCTCACCCGGGCTGTTGTGGTCAGCTGAGACTAGGTGGACGGCAGTGATGAGCACGTTTTTTGGCGCAATTTGGCTGTTTTTCGCGTCTATTTTCAAACATCAATCACCGCGCTGAGACAGCCTACAACGGAACACTTGTTAGGGTATAACAAGTGTCCCGGTGTGTGTGCAAATGATATCTTCCTAAGTTTGTAAATATCCAGTAATATTTATTGAACTGGGCAAGGGAATTCGGCATTAGGTGCAATCATTGTAGTTGAGCGTTGTGATATTGAAAATTACGGGAACTTTATTTAGACAGAATTTTGAATAGTCTGCAAATCTGGAAATCTGCAATTCAAACGGATCAGCTTCGATGAATAAGTCAAGTAACTGCAACTCATTAACACTCAGTCCAAATACAGATGGATCTCGATTTTGGAAACATGGTATGCGTCAAAAATTACTTCAAAACGCAAAAAAAAATGCATATTTCTTTTCTATGATTTGATTCTCGTCGATTTTGTTTTCCGTACTTAGTACCAATGCTACCGACGCCAGAAAGGCAGATCCCACTTCTGGACCCTACATGTCGACCCATCAACTCATAGACCGGTGACAAATGGGTTTACTTTGAGATGTTATGCCCGGAAAATCCCGACGGCGCCGACAGGGATTTCACCCAGACACTTTGGACGTCACGATTTACCACTACACCATCTTCAAAAGTAGCTGCGCCAAGCTGCTCTTCCGTGGGTAGTGAAGCTTGCAATTGCTGCGCGTAATCCTGGGCATCTCCGGCGTTCCGTAATTGCTCAATGTTGGGTCGCGGCGTTCGACTTCGACGGGTGTTATGCACCGTCGCGAGTTTTGAGCGCATGCATACTGCAACTAGGTAGTGGTCCAAATATATCTTCGCACTGCGGTACGTGCGGACGTTGATAATGTCGGAGAAGAATTTCCCGTCGATTAGAACGTGATCGATTTGGTTTTCTGTGTGTTTGTCGATATCCTTCCGGGGGAAATAGGTACTTCGGACTGCCATACCCCGAGAGACTGCAAACTACACGCATTGATGGCCGTTGTCGTTCGATACGGCATGCAGGCTGTCTGGCCCGATTTCCGGTCTGTACATTGCCACCCGTCCTACCTGAGTGTTCATGTCGCCGATGACGATTTTGACGTCCCGTTGCGAACAGCCGCCGTATACCTGCTCCAGCTGCGCATAGAACGCTTCGTGCACGTTGATGATGCTGTAGTTGAAGAAACGGCCCCTAATCCTCAACTTGAACATCCTCATGTTTACCCAGCACTTAAAATCCGGTTCCCAGCTCGTTGGTGGTGCCACAGCCCTGGTAGAAAGAAGCCGCTCGATGCCCGCTTTTCCATACCTTTCGTTACGTCCAGCAAAGATCCTACGACTTCGAAGTTGCGTGGTTGAAGTTCGTCATAGATTTGCCCGGGAAGCCGAGCGATATGCCGTTCCATGTTCCGAGTTTCCAATCGTAGTCCTTATTTCGTCGCGTGGCACAGACCTATTTTTCCGATCCTTATTTCTTTCTTCTGTATTTGCAACTTTATAATTTTTCTAGGGCGGCTTGTTGGGCCTGCCCCAACCCCTCTCTCGCCGGGGGAACATCGTGCACAGCTTTGTTTGGAGTCCCACGCTGGCACCAGACGCTCCTAACATGGAGAACAGACGCCGTTTTGAGCCGCACCTTCATGGTGAAAAGAAGTTCGGGGTTGGTGAAGCATTTCCTCTATCACCGTACTATGATTACCGCGCCAGTATTCACGTCACACCTCTTCACTTTGCTATTGCCGGACTGGCAACATTGCCCATGTGTCCATGTTTCAGCTGATAGTCTTTTGTTATCATATGACTCGGGGAGGCGTGAGGTAGGAACTTGTGAAGTCCAGAGCTAGGTATTCCGCTCCTTCCAGGTTCTCAACTCACCATTTTGTAGCCCAAACCTTCACTACATTTCTTTTAAATTTTCCAATATTAACGACCTACCCCCCAAGGACACCTTTTCCCATACAGAAAATAATCATGCACCTAGACACCAAGTCCAACCAAGTCTGATTACACGACTTTGATTGCAGTAGTTGATTGATTCAAAACCACACTTTGTACACTTTGGTTACCTATCCAAAAATGATTCCAGAACTCAAATCTCTTGCAGGTATGTTCTAGATCAACAATTGAAATATGACGAACAACCAAACCACATGCAGAGGAAGCCAGACAAGTTGGGAAAAAAATTCCGGAAGAAAGGTATTTACTTACTTAAGGGTTCTGTGCACCACCAGCGGTGCAAAGGGCCAACGTGAAAGACTTCCATCCTGGGCGGCTGCTCGCTTTTGCCTTGACCTGGGCCCAGATCAGATTCCTATCGACTTGCTTAATTTCTTTATTGAGCCCCTGGGTCTGCCTCTGCTGCGATGTCCTGCCGGATTCCATACCAGCGCTTGCTTGCAGATTTCGTTTCCGTCCCGTCGAAGTGTGTGGCCGACCCACCTCCACTTTCGCTCTCGAATTTCTGTTGCTATCGGCTTCTGATGACACCGACGATGGAGCTCGGCATTCGAGATCCAGTTGTGAGGCCACCAGGCACGAATTATATACCACAGGCATCGGTTGATAAAGACCTGCAGCTTTTGAGTGTTCTCCGCTGTAACCGTTCTGTTACAAAGGTTCAATACAATATTTTAAATATGCACCATGTGATCGAGCATTCAAATAAACTTGTGTAACACTTGCGGTGAAACCCACTGGGCAGACGACACGGCCATGCTTAACGGCCGACTGCTGAATAAGGCGCGCATGGCCGCGGCAAAATGGTGACACGGAGTCACGGGTGATGAGCTGAAGGGTTCTGCGATGCTTAGAGAACGGCCATCGTTCACTTTATCTCAGGCGAGCGTGTAGACCAGAAGTGTCTGTGGAATACATGTTAACAGAAAACAGTGCGAGTAGTGAATCAAGGTGCAGTGGAAATCACCAATTCAGCTGATTCAGGTAAAGTCCAAGTCATCCTCTAAATTGGTCCAAGGCACTAATGGATGTTACCTCCTCGCTAGGACCTTTCTTTTCAACCAATCAAATGGTTTTCTGGTTGGCGAGTCAAGGACCGCCATTGCACGCTACGGTCTAGGTGACATTGAGTTACCTTGACCTAACCGTAAAGGACATTGTTCTCGGGCTGAAGGCCCTAAACGCCAAGGAGAATTTCCCTTCCCGGTTCGACAGAGGGCGGCCTTGCCGTCGTCGACCGGCTTCGTCAGAAGGAAGCGCCTGTGCATCGGAACAATCTCCACAAACCGCTATACCAGCCCGGTAACACCAACCCGCCATCGCACTACGGCCGACGTTCGGTCAGCCTCGCTTCGTCCGCCATTGCCGGAATTGTACCGCAATTACACCGAGCGGTGGTACCGCCATCTTGCCTTTAAGGATCTTTCCGGAACCACAGCGAGCGCTCGCTGGTCTGCAGTCGTCGTAGTCACCATCGTCATCAAGGGTATGTGCCAAGAAAATCGAACACAACACCACACAATCCACACTATCGGTAGTTGCAGAAATACAGTGTTTAAATTGATCCGCGTTGTGTTTTAGTTTAATTGAAAGCTTGAGTGCCTTTTTATCCGCGTAGCCCCTCCAGTTTGCCCAGTAGTGCGCCGACTCTGAGACACAGTTCAAGGAGTCTCGTGCTGCTGAGTTGTTGTCGGGCAGAACATTAGTTTCACCGTTGATACACCCCACGTCTCGCTGGCGTATAACAACACAGATTTCACGTTCGAGTTGAAAATTCGGATTTTGGTGCGTTGACTTATCTGGTTGGATCTCCATACGTTTCGTAAACTCGCAAAGGCAGCCCTAGCCTTCTTGATTCGTGTACCTATGTCGCTCTTGGTCCCGCCGTCCGACGCTATTTGGCTGCCAAGATATTGGAAATTTTCGACCTTCTCCACTGCTTGCCCCGCTACCGTAAAGTTGGAAGGGTTGCCCGTGTTGATATCCAACGATTTGGTCTGGTTGACGTTGATGGTGAGACCCGCAGCAGAGGAGCGTTCGGCTAGGTCATTGAGCTTACTCTACATATCAGAGCGCCGTTGTGCTAGTAGAGCAACATCATCAGCCAAATCGAAGTCGTTGAGATGCTCCATGGTAATATTCTGCCAAAGCAGCCCACGGTTCGGTACACGGCCAATTGCACCTACCATGATCTCGTCGATTACGATGAGAAACAGTAGCGGTGATAGTATACATCCTTGTCTCACACCAGCGACTACACGGATAGGGTCGGACAAGGTTCCGTTATGCAGAACTCTGCACGTGAAAGCCTCATACTGCGCTTCGATGAGGTTGACGATTTTATCCGTGACTCCCTTGCGTCTCAGGGCGCCCCACAGATTCTCGTGATTGAGACGGTCGAAAGCTTTTTCGTAGTCAATGAATACCAAATAAAGGGACTCTTGGAATTCATTGACCTGCTCCAGGATGATGCGGAGCGTGACAATATGGTCCACACAAGATCTTCCGGCACGGAATCCTGCCTGCTGCCGTCGGAGAGTCGCGTCGATCTTCTCCTGTATCCGATTCAGGATAACTATGTATGTTAGCTATTATGCTAACATATGCTAACATATGAAAATTTCCTGATATTCATAAAACAGCCCTGAAGACTCCGTAATGTCCCCGAAGTTTTCAGAATATTCCTGAAATGCACTTCGGAATGTCCTCGGAACTCGTTTAAAGTTCTTGCCATTTTCCTGAAGTTGATGGCGCTGTTTTGCAGTTCTCTCATCATCCTCAAAGTACTCGAGGATTGAAGGTCTTTGAAAATTCTTGAAGATTTAAGTGCTCTTACGATTTTCTTTAAATTAATGGAACATCAGCATTGAAGATCTCTGATCTTCCCATTTTTTATTTCTTTAAGGTTCTCGAAACTGCCATTAAAATCGGAACTTCCCTTCAAATGTTCTCACAATTTTCTGACGTTCAGATAACTTCCCTTACGTTTGTTCATGATCCTCTTGAAACTTTGCTGAAGTTTTCGTAAACTCCCTGAGGTGGAAACGTTTGCGTTCCGTTTACGTAAGTTTGAATACGTCAACTGTCAAATCCACGCTAACGCAACTTAGCCTTTATGGGTGGCCCTTTAGTTTCGCGGAACTCCTTTAAAATTTCAGCAATTTTATTAAAATTAATTGATCTGTCCCGCTTAATGGTTTCTATCCTGAGACATCCAGGGAAATGGACCAAAATTAACGTTTCCCGATGTCCTTGTTGAAAGTTACAAGAAATATCCCAGAGGAGTCAAAAGAAACCTCTAAGGAGAAAGTTTGAAGAAACTTCCAGAGGAAGATCTTCTAAGGGAAATCGGATGAATGATCCTGGAAAAGCAAGAGTCAAGAGGAAGTCAAAAGCTACCGTGGAAGTCAGAGGGACTTCTGGAAGAAGCTTCCGATGAATCACATGTTAATTTCTAGGAAAGTTGGAAGAGAATTCTGCGAGAATTCGGAATTCTCTTCTGGGTCAAAAGAAACTACCGAGGGTTGTCGAAGACAAAATTTCGGAAGAAGTGTGAGAAAATTTTGCTAATGGAAGTAAAAGTATTAAAATGAAGTGGTTAAAATAGTAGAAGTTATAAAGTAAACATTCTGATGAATAATTGCCATGAATTCAACTTATTACCTTTCTGAACTTTGAAACAATAGTCCTGATGTTCTCAGAGCTTCCCTAAAGTTCACTCAATTCTGCTGAAACAAATGGAATTGTCCAGAAAATTATAAAATTTCCCTGCATTTGTTTGGACTTGTGAGGTTTTCGAAACATTTCTGATTTTTCGTTAAATGCACTGGAGTTCTCTGTACTTTCCTGAAAATCCCGGATTCTCATATTTCAATAGAACTTAATGAAACTGTTATCAATTCATCGGAACTTACCCTTACAGATCTTGGAACATACCCAACAGTCTGGACGTTTCTGAAGTTTCAGAACTTCGTAAAAGTTCCTGCAGTTTTCCTGAAACTAATGGAACCGCAATAACACTCTTGAAGTTCAGAGGAAGTTTTTTTTTATCTAGTTCGTTTATTGATTATAAAAAGAAATCGGTGCAAATCGGTATACAATCTTATAAATCGGTATTCTGAGAAACTTTATTTATATATGGGTGTCAAGTTTGAAAATCGGTATAAATACCGAGTAATCGGTATAAATACCGAGTCAGTGTGCCAGTGATATTAATAGTGCTACGCGTTTGTTCACGTTTTCGGTCGTTTCGATGCATCGCGTGTGATGACGAAGCGGAAGAAGAAGACAGGCTCGAACCAGGGTTCGAACCCTGCAACCCAGTCTAACGCTGCCCAAGGCGGCAAAAAGACGAAGAGAGACGCATCCGACCGTGGAAGTGTCCATACCCCAATGAATAGTGGTCCCAAGGATAACGCCACAGCAGTCAACGGTAGTGACGTCGGTGATTTCGGCGGGTCCGTTGAAAACTTGGCCACGGGCGGCCAGAACGGTCCGAAAGTGAAACTTCCACCTCTGGTGGTGAAGTCAGTACCACTCGACAAGCTGGCTCAAGAGATGGCATCCCTTGGCGTCGCTGCCGAGAACAAGCTATGCGGGATTGGCACGAAAATCATCCTCCACACCAAAGCGGACTACAACAAAGCTTTGGCTTCGCTGAAGAATTCCAAAGTGGAATTTTTCACACGCGACATCCCGGGCGACATCCGAGGCCTTCTGAATTTCGAAACGAAGGTGATCGAAGCTGAAATTAAAGACCGGTACAAGCTGGCCCCCATCGCCGTCTTTCGGATCAAGAGGAGGAACGAAAGCCAGAGGAAGTACCAGGATTGCCTTTTCCTGGTACACTTCAAGAAGGGGACGGTGACGCTTAATGCGTTGCAAGCAATCCGCTCGCTCTTCAACGTCATCATCCGTTGGGAGTCCTACCGTGGTGGCCGCCGCGATGTAACGCAGTGTCAGCGCTGCCTCAACTTCGGACACGGCACCCGAAATTGCAACATCAACCCACGCTGCAGCTTCTGCGCCAAGGACCATGCCTCCTCCGACTGCCCAGATGAAAGTCCTGAGGTTATCAAGTGTGTCAACTGTGGCGGTGCTCAAACGCGAGGAGTTCAAGCGTATCCGTATCAACCAACCAGGACGTAAGAAAAATAAGTCCCCGACTTTCGGGCCAGGCGATTTTCCGCCTCTTTGAACCAACCAGCAACCGCGAGTGCAACCCGCTCCCCCCCCCCCAACCAACGACCGGTGAACAAATTCCACTCCCCCTGGATCCTGGAGAACACCGCCAACGCTAGAAGGTATGTACTCGGTGGACGAGTTTTGGAACATGTTCGTCCATGTTACAAGCGCCTTCTGCAAGTGCACCAACAAGAACGAACAGTTAGAAACTATCGTGAAACTGGCTATGCATTATGGCGTTTAAACCACTATGCATAGTCACATGGAACGCTTGCTCCTTAAGAGCAAAAACCATCGAGCTTGCGGACTTCCTCCGCAAGCATACCATCGACGTGGGCCTCCTCACCGAGACCCACCTCAAGTCCGGCGACAGTTGCTGGTTACCGGACCACAACATCATTCGGCTTGATCGTACCAGCTCCAGGAGGGGGGGGGGGTGTTGCGATCATCATCAGAAAAGGGATAAAATACCGCAGTCTGTCCCATATCCGCACCTCTATCATCGAGGCCCTTGGTGTGGAGGTGGAGTCGGCGACTGGATACATCCAGTTCATCGCCGTCTACTGCCCTCGACAGTGTGCCACCAGCAGCGGACTAGCGGCTAAATTCAAGAAAGACCTGGCCACCATCACCCGTACCGGTTCCCGCTTCGTTGTTGGAGGAGATCTGAATGCTCGCCATGAGGCCTGGCGGAACTACCAGCAGAACCAGAACGGTCGTCTGCTGTTCGACCATTCGCAGCATGGGCTGTACATACTCCGTTTGGTTCTCGGACGAGCCAACATTCATCTCACCGGCAGGCAACCCATCGACGCTAGACCCGTTTCTTACAAATACCGGCTTGTCCAAGCCGGTAGCCTTGAACGAACTCAGCTCCGACCATCAACCGGTGGTGGCTGAACTGGGATACAACGTAGCTCCTGCTCCAAGCCTGCGCAAGGCCTGGGCCCAGTTTGGACGCGTAGTAGACATCGACAACCCGCCGCTTGACTCCGTGGAGGACATCGACCGAGCGTTGGGTGGACTTCACCAAGCCATAACCGTGGCTGACGAGGCGTGCGTCCGACGAGTTCCTGTGAGGGCTAAGTTTATTGCCATTGATTCCCACACCCAACTATTGATTCGACTGAGAAATGTTCGTAGACGCCAGTTCCAAACAACCGGAGATCTAGCGTGGAAACGTGAAATGGCCGATCTGAACAAGGAGATTGCTTCCAGAATGGTCTCACTCCGGAACGAAAGTTTTGGGCGGCTCATCCAGAATCTGGACGACCGCTCCAGATCATTCTGGAAGGTTGCCAAGGTCCTAAAGACGCACCCCAAACCCATTCCTCCACTCAAAGATGAAAATGATGACGATCGGCTCATAATCACCCCTCAGTAGAAAGCAAATGCGATTGGTGAGCATATTGCCAAATCGCACTTGCTTGGCTCCAACATCCAAAGTCCGCTCGAAGTTCAGGTTGAGCAATGCGTACTCAACCTTGATTCCTCCCCTTGTGCCATCCCTCCGGAGGATAGAATCACAGTGGAACAGATTTGCTCAACGCTGAAATGCACCAAAAACATGAAGGCCCCCGGGTTTGACGGAATATTCAACCTAGTATTGACAAATCTCAGCATGAATGTTCACTCTCTGCTGGCTGCTGTCTTCAACAGATGCTGGGAACTGCACTACTTTCCAAGTATCTGGAAGACAGCGAAAATCATACCTATCCGCAAACCCGGGAAGGACCCAACGCTAGCTTCAAGCTACAGACCAATCAGCCTCCTTTCAGCGCTGAGCAAATTGTTCGAGAAACTTATTCTCAATCGTTTGCTCAAGTTTGTCGAGGCACACATTCTCCTACCGGAACAGTTTGGGTTCAGGAAGGGGCACTCCACAAATCATCAGCTAGTACGGGTGATGAATAATATCCGAAGTAACAAGGCTGTATCTAAGTCTACAGCCATGGCATTGTTAGACGTTGGAAAGCGTTTGATAATGTCTGGCACAATGGGCTTGTATACAAGCTTTGTAACTTCAACTTTCCTTTGTATCTTGTTAAAATCACCCGTAACTACCTTCAGCAAAGGTCGTTCAGGGTATCGTTGAATGGTTGCAATTCAAGCACATTTTCCATCCCAGCAGGTGTTCCGCAAGGAAGTCTGTTGGGCCCTTTGCTATACAGCATCTACACTTCCGACATTCCTCCCTTGGGTAACGGTTGCGTGTTATTTCTGTTCGCAGATGATACTGCTATAACCGTCAAGGGAAGGATGCCTCGTGAAATAACAAACAAGATTCAACGAAGCCTTGACGCCTTTGCTGATTATGCCACCACGTGGAAAATCAAAATCAATTCTTCCAAAACCCAAACAATAATGTTCCTCCATCGGCAATCTCCCAAACTAAAACCACCTTCCTCTTGTACTATAATCATGGATGGCACAAGGGTTGAGTGGTCCGTCGAAGTAACCTATCTCGGGATGTTGTTTGACAAAAAGCTCCTATTCCGCTCGCATGTGGAGAAAACCGTTATCAAGTGTTCCGCCTTGGTTAGGTGTCTGTATCCGCTGATTTGCCGTAGATCCCGCCTCTCAAGGGTGAACAAACTGGCTGTCTACAAACAAAACATAGCACCTGCGATCCTCTACGCAGCTCCGGTGTGGGAATCCTCAGACTCACAGGAACAAAATCCAGGTTGCTCAGAACAGAGTGCTTAGGATGATCCTTGATCGTACCTTTGATACAAGATATTCAGACCTCTACCAAGAGGCGAACATTCCAAAATTAGATTTCAAAATTGATGACATTAAGACTAGGTTTATGCAGAAATGCAATACATCAGAACATGCTTTGATAAGCAATTTTTATATAGTAGGTTAGGTGTATATAGTAGTTACAGGTTAATTGTAGTTGTAAATAGTAATTATAAGTAGTCTCCTTTTTTAAATTCAAAACAAACCAATCCCACCAAGGTGGTCATACTCTAATAACAAGCCTGATAGGGCTAGGAACTGTAAATAATAATTAAAATTTCAAATGTACTAAAGTTGAAAAGACGCATCTGTGTCAGTTGATAATCTATACATGTAAACCAAACAAATACAAGAAATAAAGATCATTTAAATAAATACCGAGTAATCGGTGTAGCTGGCTAACGCTGATTGACATAGCCAATTATTTTAGACAGCTTCGAGAACAGGAATATGTAACTAATAACAATTTTCTACCATCAGAAAATGAAATCCTGCAAATTTAAACATCGTCGTTTACGAAAACTAAAGATTCGTGTGGGTGGCTTACTATTCACATTCACGCATAAATCTCGCTCGTGTAACGATACACCAAGTAACGCGCACAACTCTCTAACCTAAGCTGCCTGGCAGAGTGAAATCTGGTGAGCAGCTCTGTCGTCAGCTTTCACTCTGCTAGGGACCTAAGCCAGTTTATAAAACTTTGAATTACAGGATTACACTCTCAGTTATTTTACCGACTGTGCGTTGGTGCGCTGATTTATTCCGAGAAAATCCCCGCCAATTTACAGAGAGGTACCGTTGTTTGCGGATGAAGTTTTAGCTGTTGTTCTTTTTTTCTGGATTCCTTGATTCCTGGTTTTTGATAATAAAGATACCATTCGTGCTCAGTATTCTCACTGCCAAAGATCAGGCAGCTAGGAGAATGAGAAAAGGGAATACTTACTGGATACAGCATCATCCGCAAGCAACGGTTCTTCTCTGTATCTTGCATCGCACCACAGCAGCAAGAGCAACGGAGTACCAACCAACAAAGTTGCAATCAAACTGAATATCCCGACGACCACATTTCATCCGAGAGTGACAAAGGTAAAACGTCTGGAGTTGCACAGCAATAAAATGAGTGCGTGAATTTTTCACGGTCACCAGAGTCGTAACTTTCTATGCGAGTTCCTCGGCTACGGGAGAACACGGTACGTCATATATTTGGATTTAAAACGCGTGAGACGGCGCGGTATGTGGCGATGTTTTATATCCACTTTATATTTTATTTTTATTTTTATTTTTGGAATATTCAGGTCATTCGGTTGCGAGAGTATTTCGTCATTTGGTCTGTCTTCTGAGCAGCACCGATGAATCTGAAGGTGTGCTTGCGTAGTAAACAAAGATCCTATTAGGAAAGGTAAGTTATTTTGACGACTTCATTAGAAATCTTTGACCTGCGGCAATGCTTGCGGTTCAGGATTGGAAAAACGTCTGTGACTACCTAGATGTGGCGAAACATGTTGAATGTGATTCTTTGAAAGTTGTCAACTCAGACAACACACTCGAGCTGACACGTGACGTGGCCGGGAGTCATGTTGGTGCCTCCTTAGACGGCTCAAGGCAAGTTGCCAATTGGTCCTGACAGCTGTTCTTACTGTTGTTTTCGGTGCTGGCTGCTAAACTATAGCAACACAGACGTGAATGTGAAGTTCGTGGAGGTGCACCAACATCATCGTTCTTCAAGAAAGCGATGAAGAATGTGCGTGTCGTAAGAAATTAGTGAAACATGTAGCTCCGTTCCCCAACTGACTGGTGAACTTCACAGTCTGGCTGTTTCCAAACATTCTCGTCACAGACCTTGATCCGTCAGCGTGAGAACGACCGTTGGGATCATCGCATGAGACTTTAATTACTGAATAAATCAAATCAGTTTTACGAGACACTTTTACTTTGAAAATTTATCGACGTAATCACACGTGGACTTTTGTGTTGTTGTGAGGATTGATTGAGTCATTTGAATTACCGTTAGCTTTACACCGACTGAAAATTCTACTCCAAGTAAACATGTTTCCCACAAAAACAACTTCTAAAAATAAAGTCAACTATCATGAAATGGCAAATTGTAACAGCTGTCCACAAGAGAAATACCAACAAAACAAAAACTCTAATGTATATAAATTAATCACATTAACCATACAAAGCACCCGATTCTAAATAAATAATTGCGTTCCTTCCGCAAATGGCGACGGCCGGCGTCTCATCTGAACACTACTTAGCTAATCCGGTGGGGAGAGGACGAGAACCTTGAACCGGGTCGCCACCATCACCGTATACGATTCAGTTTCATTCAAACAATTAGACGCTACCCGAGCAAAGTCGGTTAACAAAATGAAAGCAAATCGATATTAAAGTGTGCAGTTCCTATCATAATGAAAACTCATTTTGATTTCAAATGTCGCGACATAAGTCTGATATCATATTGTGCTTTCATTATGCAGTCAAGACTTTTTAAATGAAAGCAACTTAACTTGAAGTTCTGCTGTTAACGTCTTGTTTAAAATTTAATTGAAGTTTATCTGTCGTTGAAATAATGATTATTGTTTATATGTTCTGTTTAACACATTTAAGATCATTCGTGACTTGCCCGGGGTGAGGTTTGAGCCCAAGTCTTTCAGCGTGAGAAGCATGAATGCTAACCATTAACTCCAGGCCCGTATTCAGTTAAACTTTATGAATGCAAAATCAGTAATCAAATTGATTTCATTGAAAGCAGGATTAGTTTTCCGTTTGCTTCAACAGTGTAAAATTTTGCTCTCATTTTTGCTGTGTTAACCGTTAAGTCAACCAAAATAAGATCAACTGGAGTACTCAAAATAAGTTACATCATAACAGCAAATTTTGATTTCAATTTGATCTCCAGCTTTGCTCGGGTAGGGCGGGGTAGCGCTTGTTAGAGTTGCGTGGTAAATACACAAAGCGAATCTCATTTCTCTCTCTCTCTCTCTCTCTCTCTCTTGATTGCATAGTGGTCTAGACAGGGCATTTATTATGGTAAAACTCACAACTTATGAGCCTCGTGCCCAATGCGTTTGGAATAGTGTTTGTAAAAAAAAGCTGATTGGGAGTTTACACTTATGCTATTTCACTAGCGGTAATGAGCTAGCCGCTAGCAAAAAAGCTCACTAGCATAATGTAAACAGGGCATCAGCGTCTACCAGCATGAGATTTCAGGAGCAACTGAAATCCGTGCTAGTTGGCTAGTACACTAGCGTTAGCAAATCCGCACAGATGTAAACACCCCATTTAAAGCACTCTTGTGTAAGGCTTTCGCCAGAGGAGTTTATCATGGAGAAGAAGTAGCTGGCTATAACGGAACCAACCGGTCAGCAGTCGTGTTTTTTTTCAGTTACCGTGGTTATGTCTTTTGTGATTAGTCCCGGTCCCTTTAAAATGGTCTCCTTATCAGGGTTACTTCCACTCACTTGCTATAAAAAAATGTTTTTCGGAATTATGAAATCATGATACAGTATAATGCTAATTAGTACTTGTAAGTTACAAGAGAAGGTCATGAAGGACACATAAAATCTGTCAAAATTGCTTTCAGTGCGTCACAATCAGCGATTTTACGACTCGTGAGCGCTCACTCTGAGTGAACGCTCACGAATCATAAGATCGCTAATTGTGACGCTCTCAAAGCGAAATTGACAGGTTTTATGAGTCAAACACATACTTTACTACCTCTTTTTGTAACTTACAAGTACAACATAGCATTATTGCATGTAATGATTGCAATGATTCCGAATAATATTTTTTATAGTAAGTGAGTGGAAGCAACCCTGCTCCTTATTATTGAACGGCGCTTACCCCAATTATATAGCTTTATAAGCCAACTTTTCCAGCATTGTACTGTAAAGTAGCTGAAACAAAGCTGCAGATACAGCTACAAGCATAAGCTAGAAAAATAGTTTTGGAGAGCGTTTTCTCAACTTTCTCACAACCATTATTAAATTTATCAGTCACACTGAATAACATCAGCCAATAAACGCTAATGTTATTTCTATACACATACTAATCAACTTTCAACTTGTAGCTGCAAAACAAAGCTAACTATGTAAATATATTACTCATTGATGGGTTCAACACAACCAACTACTCTTGCTGAATAACATTAACATCAAAAGTGCTTTTTGAACAACTAAACAACCTGTACTCAGCTAATAAACCGTGCTAGTGCTACTTTGGAAGCATTTTTACAGTCAACTAGGTTTATTTTTAGACGTGTGCAGTTTTACAGCTTTTACACTGGAGTCGCTTTTTACGCGGGTGATACGTCCCGCGTAAAAAAAAACCGCGTAAATTCCGGAATCCGCGTAAAAAAAAACCGCGTAAATTCCGAAATCCGCGTAAAAAAAAACCGAGTAAAAAAAGACCGTGTAAGAAAAAAACGCGTAAAAAGCGATATACCGCGTAAATTCTGAAATCCGCGTAAAAAAAAACCAAAATCCGCGTAAAAAAAAACCGCGTAAATTCCGGAATCCGCGTAAAAAAAAACCGCGTAAATTCCGAAATCCGCGTAAAAAAAAACCGCGTAAAAAAAAACCGTGTAAAAAAAAACCGCGTAAAAAGCGACTCCAGTGTACTCTGCTCCTTTACAAAGCTGAAGTAACTAGCCGAGAAAAGTGATTCATGTGCACTATTATACAGCCTCTATTCATCGGTATTATTGTAAAAAATCATGTATATTTGTTTACGTCAGTTCAAAGTGTTGACGTAGCGAAGTTGGTAGTGTCAAGGTTTGCCAATACGGTCGTCTCGAGTTCGATTCTAGGTTCCGGTGCAGGGTAAATAGTTTGGTGGTGTAGTGTAGTGTAGTGTAGTATGTGGTGTAGTTATAAACTAATTTCGAATAATTTGATTCTCACAGCAAAATAAACTCAACAAAAAAAAGCGTAAATAATATTTAACCAGGCTTTAAGAAAAGCTGTGTAGTGATTATTTGATAACCGGGAAAATAGTGAATAAGCACCTTTCAAGTTCACACACAACTAAACAGCAGGATACCAGCTGTATAGAAGCGTTAATAAATGTGCAATAAGTGCTTGTAACAACCCTCCCACCAGCCATAAGTAGCTGACTATGTTCGTTAGGTTTCCTCCCTCCCCTTGGCTAGTTTTTAACCGGGACGTTGGTGTGCGGGTCTAATCTTATGTTTCATAGTGGAGCGTTGGAAACGGTTGGCTTGGGTCCGGCATCGTTGGCTCATGCCGTGGCAGAATAGCGTCATGAGCATGCGATGAGGATTACTGAGCTTCCCCTCTCTGATGAACCACTGCATGAGAGAACCAAAGTTCTAGCCTGAAGTGATAGTATCACACCTGTTACTCCTTTTTTTAAGATCCTCGTCGTAGTACGCTTACGTATAGGCACTAACGTTGGGTGCGATACTGCGGGTTTTTCCGCAAATCACTCTTATTTTATTTGTTTTTACACAGATGGATTTATTTGGGTTTGCACGGAAATTATACTATTGAAATATTTCAGAAAGTGCTCAACAGTACTCCTTCTACTTGCGTGACAGGCTTTCATTGTTGTTTTCCTTGAAGCATTACTCAGTGAACAATGTTAAACGCCATTTTTATACGTGGTATTGTCACTAATCTTATATGTGCTTCATTTTGGTTTGGGATAAGTGTTTGAACTATGGCTCGGGATTTCCACTGTGGCGTGCTTCTGTTGTGACATATCCATACGTAGTTTTGTGGGATGCCATAGTGGAAACGTGTGAGTGTAGTTGGAGCATATACACTATATAATTTATAAATCAGCTAGGAAACTAACTTCAAAGAGAAGCATTTTAGTCACTTGAAGGTGTCACCTGGGACGAACTAATATATCAGGCGTAACATTTGATAGCGGCACGAGGGCTTCTGTGGACGGAAGTTGTAGGACCCTTTGCACGCCGGCCGAAATGCGCCCACGCGGGCCCGTACATTTATCGGAAAGGGGAAATTTTCCAACATTATCATCGAATAGGGGCAACTCTCACCTTTCCGGAAGTGGTATTGGTTTGCGTGGGCGTGCTTTGGTTTGCGTGTAGAGGGCCTTGGAAGGTTTGTTTGCGGATGCTTTTGTGTCGTTATCAGGTGTTACGCCTGATATCATAATCATCAGAGAAAATTTAGGCAGCCTAATAACTTAAGTAGATTAACAAAAGAGTTAGGATGCGGGGGGTCCGTTTAGGTAGGCAACTAGCCTTTAAAGCAACTGGCAACTACCCGAGCAAAGTTAAATATCAAATTGATAACAAGTTCTATTACCCGGTTATCACTTTTTGATAACTGAACATGTTATCATTTTGGTTGAATTAACAGCCAACATAACAAAAATTATAACAAAAAATTGCTCGTTGGATATCAAAAAAATAACTAATTTTGTTATCATTGATAATATCTTGATAACAAATTCTGTAAGCCATACAAATTTATTCCATAAATTTCAAATCATGGTATCATTTTGATATCAAAGCCTTACGCTGATAAACGAAATATGATTAGGGATTAAAAGCACTATTTTTTATGGTTTCAATGCGAATAGTTTTGAACTAACCTTGCATCGTTAATAAATATATAGTGAAATTTTTCAAAAAATTTCATGATAACAACTGATAACAAAATTGATCAAGGCTGATAACTAAATAAGTTATGCGATAACAACTGAAAACAAAATGATATCTGGGATAACAAGACTTGTTATCTAGATGATATCGGGTTGTTATTCTACTTTGCTCGGGTAGCCTTTTCATATATTGTCTGTTTATTTTGATGGTTGCTTTAAAATATCGATTTGGTATATATGTGAAAGGATGAATCAGTGGGAGATGGATTTTCGGTTTCTTTACATTTCGCATCACAAATCTAGTACTATGAGTCATTTCATCAAAACCCCCCAATAACCGACCTCTTCAATCCCTTCCTTTTCCCATGGCGTTCAAGTGGTCCGCATAGACTATTCAGCCATTACCCTTCCTTTATCCTCGGCTTTGGATTGACTTGCTCTCCCATTGCCCCACCAAACGCTGCAAAATGAAAATGAAATGAAAATGAAATGAAAATGAAATGAAAATGAAATGAAAATGAAATGAAAATGAAATGAAAATGAAATGAAAATGAAATGAAAATGAAATGAAAATGAAATGAAAATGAAATGAAAATGAAATGAAAATGAAATGAAAATGAAATGAAAATGAAATGAAAATGAAATGAAAATGAAATGAAAATGAAATGGAAATGAAATGAAAATGAAATGAAAATGAAATGAAAATGAAATGAAAATGAAATGAAAATGAAATGAAAATGAAATGAAAATGAAATGAAAATGAAATGAAAATGAAATGAAAATGAAATGAAAATGAAATGAAAATGAAATGAAAATGAAATGAAAATGAAATGAAAATGAAATGAAAATGAAATGAAAATGAAATGAAAATGAAATGAAAATGAAATGAAAATGAAATGAAAATGAAATGAAAATGAAATGAAAATGAAATGAAAATGAAATGAAAATGAAATGAAAATGAAATGAAAATGAAATGAAAATGAAATGAAAATGAAATGAAAATGAAATGAAAATGAAATGAAAATGACTATGTTCGTTAGGTTTCCTCATATCGTATAACATTTGGAATATAGTGTTGGGGTTAAAACCGACCGACCTCCAACACAGTAAGGGAATTGTAGCCAGCGGAAGAACGTTTCCTGGTACTGGGGTGTTGAGGTATTCGCTGTCTTGTTGATAGGAATGCATTAGGATTCCGTCTCGTCGTCAATATTATATTCACAACACTAGTATACACATACTATATTTATTAACAAAATATCGGACTATGATACAAAATTTACAGAAACGATTAACACATTAAAATTTGTCGTACTGAGCCTCCTACCCGGCGGCTGTTGATGTTGAGGACCCAGGTTGGACTGGTTGTCCTATCAGGCCTTGCCTGTGTGGTTAGTCTTCAAATTCCGATCGGCCTCCGATTGCATAGAGAGTCCTCTCTATTGCCTCCATACTCTCACACTGTACTGTAGCCATAGTCCACAGTGTAGAGTTCGTGATGATGATAAAGTGGGTGAGGTGAGTGAGAGAGCCTCCCTTAGCTCAGTCGGTAAAGGCGCAGCTACAAAGCAAGACCATGCTGGAGGCGGCTGGGTTCAATTCCCGGTCCGGTCTAGGAATTTTTCGGGTTGGAAAATTTCTCGACTTCCCTGGGCATAGAAGTATGATTGGACTTGCCACACAATTATACCAATGCAAAAATGGTACAGGCATCGAAAGTTCTCAATTAATAACTGTGAAAGTGCATCTAGAACACTAAGTTGAGAGCACGCAATAAGCACGCAATAAGCTTGAAATGCGAAGAAAAGGAAAAAAAGAAGTGAGTGAGAGAAAGGGCGGGGGGTGTTGTGATTGACTTTGAGTGACCAACAGAATCCAAGGTTGAGTTGTTAGGCTCACTCCCGAACAGATGTTATTACAGCTCGATCGACATAAAAGAACACCCTCCGACACCCAAAAACACACAAGAAACACAATCAGCACAGCCACAAGGTGGCATAGTGACTAACTTCCTAGAGAGTCAGGAAAACTGCAGAAACTTTCAAGGAGAACTAAAGAAGAAAAGTGGGAACATTTACAAAATACGGAAATAAATTTGGAAGTCTAGAGTATTTTAAAGAAGTTCACAGATCTTTCGGGCAATTCGAATAAAATCAGGAAAACACTTAAAACACCATGAAAGATTAGTTGAAGAATTCGATCTGATAATTTATGGGGTGTTGCATTTATTTTAGGAAAATTGAATTCATTTAAAATCAAAGAACTTCATAAGGGATTTCAAAACTTTGACTGTTCATTGCGTCCATATTTGTAATACTACAGGTGTCAAATTAGCTGTCATTTATTCAGTGTGTCTTGCCAAATTACCATGGAGAGTTATAGCGTCCCAACAGCACGTGCAAATGATTAAATTGTTTTATCAAAGTAAGTGTTCTTTGTGAGCAACGTTCCGAGCGCTTCGCCAATTTTACCATTGCAATAATCGTCCTACCGAGAGGACTATTCGCAGTGTAGTGAAAAAGTTCAAGAAAATATTTGAAAACGCTCTGAGCTCTATTGAATCGTCGAAGGTTCCTGGACCAGACAAGCTTCCTTCTGCGTTTTTCAAACGATATGCCAATGTGCTTTCTGTAGGCTGTTTATTCAACCTTTTTCTGTCGGAGGGAGTCTTTTCTAATGCCTGGAAACTGGCAGGGCACTCACTGCGTGGAAAATTATCGTCCTATTTCGATTCTGTGCTACATCTCAAAGATCTTAGAATCGATTATTCACGACAAAATGTATACAGCCGCTCAGCCTCCGAATTCCAGCATGGTTTTGTGAGGAACCGTTCAACCATCACAAACCTCATGTCGTACGTTAGCGGAAGCTACAAGATGCCATCTGGTGTACCACAAGGAAGGCACGCTGGTCCGTTAATTTTTATTCTTTTCGTTAATGATTTATGTTACCCGTTACAATCGCGCCGGCTTATGTACGCCGATGACTTAAAAGTTTTCAGTATCATCCGGTGTATGACTGAATGCACTGCTCTACAACAAGACCTTGAAACTGTATCTAACTGGGGTCTTTTCAATGCTATGGAGCTGGACGCTATAAAATGCAAGGTTATAAGCTTCAATAGAACCCGTGAACAGGTAACCTTCTACTACTCGATCAATTCAGAAGATCTTGAACGAGCTGATTCTATTAATGACCTAGGAATGACGGTGGATAATAAGCTGAATTTCAACGAAGGGAGGAGTCGGTTGGAAATGCTATCTAACATGAAGCTTTAGTGTGATAATTTATTAGCTAGAAAATGGTCTTTAGAAGAGCGCAGGTAGATAGTTCCGTTAGAGTACGGCAGTTAGAAAATTGAATCGAAGTTGAAAATGAGCGAAGGACCATTAATGCGACAGTACAAAGTCAAACGCACACCTTTTGCCTAACCCGTACGATGTACGCGGAGATTTGAAGTATGTCTTCAAATCTACAGGCAAAGCTTTTGCCGTCCTTGGTTCTATTCGCCGAAGCTGTGCCGAATTCAGTGATATTCACGCACTGAAAGTGCTGTACTCCTCCCTGGTGCGCAGTATTCTTGAATACGGAGTTCAAGTATGGGCTCCTTATCATGCTGATACTGACCGGCTAGAAAGAGTTCAACGTTATTTCATCAGATTTGTTTTGCGGAACCTGCCGTGGAATGACCCTCTTCGACTGCCTCCATACGAACACCGATGTCAACTGATATGTCTAGAGCCTCTTCACCAGCGCAAGGTTTCCTTGCAGAGATTGTTTGCATTTGACGTATTAAGTAGCCGCTTACATCTTCTGTAACAAATAAACTTTTATGTTCCTGCTCACATCTCTCCACAACGACAGCTTCTGTGGATTCCAAGGCAGCGAACAGTCGTCGCCGACAATCATCCGTTACAAAGATGCCTCAGAAGATTAAATGAAGTAAGCTGTCAGTTCGGCTATAATGTATCAAAAAATAAGTTTAAGACGCTAGTTAGATAGTTATGTTTTTTGTACTAGTATCTACAGCTGAAGACGTTGGCAAATAAAACAAATAAAAACCCAATATTGACGCAATTGGACGCATGTTAGTTATAGATGCCCACAAATAATGTTCAATGTAAAATAGCTATTCAGCAATATAATAGCTAAGGTAAACAAAGCTTATAACGGATTTTAGGTCATTTCATTGTAATTTCATGAAAGATCAATCTGTCATGCCTTGGTAAAAATTTTACTGTTTTTCAATGAATTTCCATCCTTACCACTGTGCACGAAATTCAATTCTTGACGGATTATCCCGAATTTTTTGCTGATTTTTCCGAGAATCTGATAACAATATTATAAAAAAATAATAATTCATGAAAACAAAAATCAATTACAACTAGCTTTGCCCCACTGTGCACTGTTCGATGCCTAAGGTAGGTAGATTAGATAGATGATGATGATCATCGTTGCCGGCGTCGTCGTCGTTGATCGCCAGAACTACCGCCAGTGAATGTATCTATAGTGTGCCCGAAAACCGCGAGAAGAATGGAAGAGGTTGCCAAAACGATGCGAAACACGCGATCTTTGGCCCGTTCCGATTCGATTCCTTTTTCGAGGTCTTTCCCTGTGTGACCGATCGTCGTCGTCGTCGTCGTCTTTCGATGTTGAATGCTGATTTTACCGCTTTCGACTGGTGAGAACATAGGAAAGTAATGCTCGTTATATCTATGTCGTAGAAGCTTATTTGTAACATCTGACTGCCGGTTGCGCTGGTGGTGGGCGTTTACAGCTGAGGATGAATAATTTATAGGTTTGTGTAGCACGATTGTTGAATTTTGTTTACTTTTTTGAGAGGGACTTTGTTGTTCGTAGCCTTGCGGAACGATGGAAAATTATACTAAAAGTAAATCAAAGCACGAGACATCCAATGTTGGAGTATTACGATTCCCCAGGGCTATTACAAGAATTTCAATATCGTGCTATCATGGCGACTTAGCATTGTGAGAGGTACAATAGGTCAATCCAGTGGAAACCGCATTTTTGAGTGCTGCATGTGATCACCAGTTGTTCAATTTTGATCTTATCTTAAACAGCTTTCCCGATAGGGTCATGTTATTCTACCACTGAACCGGGCTCATTAAGGATGCCACAACAAACACCATCTACAGCAGGTTGACTTTCTGAATTTGGGTATGATAGCGTTCTGGGTGAAGTGACTACAGACTTTCAACAGTAATGCGTGTTCTCCTGATGTATATTCAAATCAATTAAATTAAAAAGAGCAACGTTGTTGGCAGCTTGGTGCTGGAAACCTTGAAATGTGCAGAAATATTTGGACGAAAAAATATTTTGGTCAGCAGAGCTACGAACGAATCAGCATAATTGAATTCCATCACATTCCTATCATAACAGATTTCAAGTTCAGGCAAAAGACATAAAAATAAATACTATACCATTTGTTTACATTCCCCTGGTTGAGCTCCCCGGACACGGATTCCGTATATGCGAAAATGAATGCTCTAAACTGTTTACACCCATGTCATGCAAAGTAAATAAACGTAGAAAAAGGAAAACTCTCATTTTTCATAAGCTCATCTCAACTTCACTTAAAACCAACAGAACCAGCCAAACAAGGTCGGCGAAATGAATCGGTTTTTGCAATCTATTTAAAACAAGTCATTGACCACCACCAGTCGTTAAGCGTTTCCGAACTTGTCGTTTGCAAAATTTACTGCCTACTCACTCATGTTCGAAAATAACTCTTCCCCTGATGAGAAGGTACGTAAATCACGCGCAAACCGATACCGGTCCGGAGAAAAACCCGCCATGCGATTCAATACACGCGAGGCGAACTCTGTTTATTTACAGTCCATGTGCCGCATTGTGCGCTCCTGGTAGACCATCTTGGAGACTACACGTCACACCGGATCGTGTATTCCATTACTGCTTTCAACGACGGCCGACCGAACTCCGCCAAGGCAAACTCTTCAACTCTCTCTCACTCTTTAAATAAAACACCATTAATCCGTCAATCGCATCCCCGCCCCGTCCCAGCATTTCCCCAAAGTCATAAAACCATCCGGGAGCCAAGATCAACCACTTGCTTGGGACCACGCACCGAACGAACGATCGACATATGGTGCAAAAGTGGTGAATGCAGTCAATCGGCGTTGTTCAACCGATTGCTATTTGTTTACACCGAACCCATAAAATCTGCAATCAAATGGTCCAATTTGTTTCTCCTTTCCCCTTTTCTCAGCAGCTCAGAGACAGGAGACAATCTGTTCCATTCGGTCTAACCAAACAACGCCCGTTTTCTTATTCTTCATTGCAGAGCTCGAGCCGGCATTCCCCTACCGACAGGTGGCGCTGAGGGAGAATGTCGATCCGCGGCAGAAGTTTGACATCCTGCCGGAGCTGGGCCGGGGAACGTTCGGAACGGTGTTCATGTGTCGGGAGAAGTCCAGCGGTCTGGAGCTGGCGGCCAAAATAGTGGCCTGCCAGAAGAAGAAGGAACGTACCGACGCGATGCGGGAGATCGATATCATGAGCTGCCTGCACCATCCTCGGTTGATCCAGCTGTTCGATGCGTTCGACTATGAGAATAAGGTCTATGTGATACTGGAACTGTGAGTAGATGTTGGAATCTATGACAAAAGATCGAAAGGTTCTTTCGAACTTTTGTCCTGTCGATCATCTGGCTTTTAAAGATTGTCCCGTAACCAACCCCATTGAGCCAGTTACTATTTACAACAAATAATCACTAAAATGAGTTTAAGTGCGATCATGGGCTTATGTGACACAAATATTAAAAAAAAATATCTGATTTTCACTAGAATGTGGGAGTTTGTATTGATTATTATCTAATGAAGAGAAATTTTATGGGAAAACAGCAACTAACGGGCATTGAAGATAGTTTAAAAAAAGTTTAGTTTTGAAAAGAAATTTAATCTTCTGTAGGCAGATATATAGTGGTGACCATTAAATTAGCACAATATGCCGATTTTCGTACAAACTAGCCAAGTATGGCATGTTGCAACATTGTTTTGTTATGATCAATTGAGCTGAAATTTTGACACAAAACTACATATGCTGACTTTTGCGTGTACTTAATATCAAATTATTGGAAGCGTTTACCGGAAATTGACTGACAATGGCCAACTAATTAACACATTTATAATCCGAAATTTCCGAAGTGTTATAGGTTTAAAATTTTCAACCATATTACCAATAAACGACAGCGTGCTTAAGAAATTAATTGACGATATGGTCATTTCCGAAACAACATGCCAAAGTTGTGTAGTTTGTCTGAAAATCGGCCTATTGTGCTAATTTAAAGGCCACCACTGTAAATATTATGTATAAGAATTTAAAACCAATTTTGCTGAAATTCTTCTTCAGCAATTATAAAACAATAGTTTTTCGTTTTTGGTAATAATAACATAAAAAACGCTCTGGGATTGCATCCAATCGAGTTGACGTCTAGTGAAGTTTCTTGGATTAATTAGGACTACCATTTGGTGGATAAAAAAAGTTCAGGTTTTGGTCGCAAAGATGGCGCAGTGATACAGCGATTTTTTATTTCACAAGATTTTATGAAAAGTTGCCCAGGACATACAAGCTCGTCAAACAACTGAGACATACGAAGTTTTATCAATATTGCCTGAAATTCACGTTTTTAGAATTATATTTTGAACGATTATTTCCAATTCAGAGAAAACTTGGCATTTGGCGTCAGATTTGACAACCAAAATTGACAATCGTCACATGACAAAACAATAATAAAACAAATGAAAGTTCGAAGTCAAAATCGAAGAAACATGTAGTTTGTGAGTAGATTTATCACGCAAACCAAAAATCTATTACAATAAATGTTAGTTCCGTTTCCTATCATCCTCTGTTCATGAACATCGCAACGAATGTTAGGAATTGACCATGCAAGCGATGTAATGGGTTTTTGTCTTTTTTTTATGTCGTGTTAGCGTGGATATTTCGACTATACCAGTAAGATTGTAGAACGACGCACGTTGTAGAACATTGTAGAACGACGCACACACTTGCCTCGAATGCCTCTACAATGAATGTTAGTTCCGTAATGGTTTTTTGTCTTTTTCATTTCGTGTTCTATCTACGCTTTCGACTATACCAGTAAGCTTGTAGAACGACGCACATTGTAGAACATTGTAGAACGACGCACACACTTGCCTCGAATCTCTCCAGCAGAAAAAGCATACGAAGTCGAGTATGCGAGAAAATGAACGCTTCATGTTTGCTTTTAGGCTATCCATATTCAGGAGCATGGAGAGAGCAGTGGAGAAAGCACAGGTCTGATAATCGCAACGTTCGTGGTTCGAGTTCCAGTCGGCAACCAAATTCCTATTTTTTTTTTTCGACACAATAAATTTACCTCACTAATACACTCTACATTTTTCGGTCTCCAATTTTCTTGCATTGGACCGCAGCTAGGTATATCGCATCCTCGGTTCATGCGGTCTCCACTTACATCCTCTGATGATGAATCCCACATAATTGTAAGCGAATCTTACATCCACCGGTTGGGTGTAGCATTACAGCTGTGTCATCCCCAATTTGGGATGAAGAAAATCAAGGGTTAAACATCAGTATATTTTAAGGCATGATTGGTGGGTTGAACGGCCGGCGGCTGGATTGTCAGCTCGATTATAGACTGCATCACGTTATATTGATGCAGTCTATAATCGAGCCAAGCCGCCGGCTGTTCAACCCAGCAATCATGCCTTAAAATATACCGGAAGTCCAATTAGGTAACCGGATAAATTTGTATATCGATCCAGCTATACTCAACACGTTTGAAGTCTTCAACCAAATCTAGCGGGTCTGTGGAAGTATGTTTTGTCCTTAAACGTGCTATTAATACACGATATCAAGAACAACATGTGAAAGTGGCATACAAGCTTTTTTGTAAACAAACCTTCTTATGCCCTTTTCTCGCCACCCATATGACACCAACGCAAACCATCATCATCATCGGGTAGGGGAATCTTTACCCTTTCCGATGATATTGTTGGTTTGCGTGGGCAACTCTCGGTTGGCGAGAAAAGGGCCTACAAAGGTTTGTTTACAAAAAGCTTGTATGCCCTTTTCACATGTGGCTCTTGATATATGTTACTCTAAAACTCATGAGGTTTAAGAATCAGTTCCAGTGATTAGTTATTTCAAATATGCCAGAACCTGTGCCAGAACGTATCTCAGAAGAATTTATTTTGACCAGACCTTAATTTTATAGAAGTTCGGAGACTACAATTAATTAAATAATATGTTTTTGTGTCAGTGTTTGGAATTAATGATAGCTACGGTTGTTTCTTCTTATTCTTTCTGAAAAATCTAAGAATGCTTAAATTTCTGTGAACTGGCAATATAATTTTTCATCGATCGGTGCTGATCAATTCAATAGTTTCCATATCAATACTATTTTTTTAGAGTACTGAAGAATAAATATCGCATGAAATTTGAAAAAAAGCATGATTTTCTGAATGAATGTGCAAGTGAACGCAAAATTTCATCCAATAAACTTTAATTCCTCAAAATATCTCAATTTATTTTATTTAAACAAATGCAGCTCATATAATTCTAATACGTACATTAAGGTGAGTCAAGTTTGAATAGTTCTTTCGATCTTCTTCCCCAACAACTGTGCCAATTTATAATTAGTTGCGTTATGATCTGCATTTGTCTTTAAAATTTGTATAGACAAATATATGGAAAACGGATCTAAGTGCGCCGTGCATGCCTACACCCAACCGGTGGATGTAAGATTCGCTTACAATTATGTGGGATTCATCATCAGAGGATGTAAGTGGAGACCGCATGAACCGAGGATGCGATATACCTAGCTGCGGTCCGATGTAAGAAAATTGGAGACCGAAAAATGTGGAGTTGTATTAGTGAGTGAAATTAGTTATGTCGAAAAAAATAGAAAAAAGGTTGCCGACTGGACTCGAACCACGGACGTTGCGACTATCAGACCTGTGCTTTCTCCACTGCTCTCTCCATGCTTCTGAATATGGGTAGCCTAAAAGCAAACAAGAAGCACTCATTTCCTCTCACACTTGACTTCGTATGCTTTTTCTGCTGGAGAGATTCGAGGCAAGTGTGTGCGTCGTTCTACAATGTTCTACAATGTGCGTCGTTGTTCTACAAGCTTACTGGTATAGTCGAAAGCGTAGATGGAAGACGAAATAAAAATGCTCGACTTCGTATGCTTTTTCTGCTGGAGAGATTCGAGACAAGTGTGTGCGTCGTTCTACAATGTTCTACAATGTGCGTCGTTCTACAAGCTTACTGGTATAGTCGAAAGCGTAGATGAAACACGAAATAAAAAAAGACAAAAAACCATTACATCGCCTGCATGGTCAATTCCTAACATTCGTTGCGATGTTCATGAACAGAGGATGATAGGAACTGGAACTAACATTCATTGTAATAGATTTTTGGTTTGCGTGTATAAACTCATACACAGGCTTGTAGGTAAGCGTGATGCAGTAGGTCAAAAGGAAATGTTAGAAACTTTTCCCAATTTAAATCTCAAGTTTGATCAAAATTGAGCATTTTTTAAATTGTAGAAAGCAACAGAATAGGTTTGCTGTATTTGTTTCTCTGAGATATTCCGAGGAATTAATGTATTTGGTGTACATTTTGAATAATAAATAACATTTTGCGTTCTCTTGTGCATTTTTTTATAAAATTCATTCAGAAAATGTATTTTTTCATATCTCATGTGATACATAATTTTCAGGACTCTCAAAATAAGAGCATTTAAAGTCAAATACATTTTGGAAGTTTTCTCGGTATTCGGTTGGTTTAAATTATCAGTTTTTTCTCGCTTAGTGATTACTGGCATAGTACCCGGCTAAACAATTATCTGAAAGTGAGTTTTTTCTGAGAAGAAAGTGTGTTTTCGGCATCATCGGAAGGAAAATTGTTTTTGCGATTGCCAATTCGCCAACCATTTTGCGCACCATCGGTGCGTGATCACGCATACCGGCACACAGATCATCGTCATCGAGTGTCAGCATCTGCCTCCGCATTTATACCGGTCATCCATCATCGTGTGTCCAGCTGAGTGCCGAGCCTAATACAAGCACACCACTACAAAGATCGCCCGCACACGCGCATCGAAGGTCACCCACGCTGCGCGTCGCTCCGCTGCTGCTGTGTAATCACTCGGTGGTAGTAGTATAGCAGATAAGTTTTTTTTCCTGTTTCTTTCTCTCGCCCATCAGTTAAATTTAATTTTGTGTTTCTGGGTTTGTAGTTTTTTTCTGTTTATTGTGTCTGTGTGGTTTTAAGCATCGTTTCAGTGGTAGAGCGTTTACCGCTCCCACTAGTACGGCAAAATGGACGTCTCGTCAGAAGACGATATGGACATTTTGTCGGAAGATGACACCAGTTTGCCACTCGATGGCAAGAATAGACGAAAACGTCCTGTCATTCATGGTTCGTCTCAGAAAAGCCCCCGATCGCGAGCCTATCCAGATGACTCGACTGGGCCATGGGTTGTCTACTTTCAGCCCAAAAACAAACCTTTGAACTTGATGCAAATTTCCACTGATCTGACGAAGCGATACTCGGCCGTGACCGAAATCACGAAGGTTAGGCATAATAAACTTCGTGTTGTCGTTTCTAACCTGAAGCAGGCTAACGAGATTGCTGCCTCCCAGCTCTTTACGATTGAGTACAGAGTTTACATACCAGCTCGTGATGTGGAGATCGAAGGTGTGGTCACCGAAGCGAGTCTGACCCCCGAGATCTTGGAGAAGCAGGCGGTTGGCCGTTTCAAGAACCCCTTGCTCCCCCCGGTGAAGATACTGGATGTCCAAAAACTGGGCTCAGTATCTGTCAGCGAGGGCAAAAAGAGTTTTACCCCCACAGACTCGTTTCGCGTGACCTTTTCTGGTTCAGCCCTTCCTCAGTATATCGAGCTGGGAAAACTTCGACTACCTGTGCGCTTGTTCGTTCCCCGGGTCATGAACTGCCAAAACTGTAAGCAGTTGGGACATACGGCGTCCCACTGTGGCAGCAAGGCACGCTGTTCCAAATGCGGGGAGAAGCACGAGGATGGCGCCTGCACAGTCACGGCACCAAAATGCGTGTACTGCAAAGGATCTCCTCCTCATGGTCTCTCGTCGTGTCCGGTGTACAAACAACGCGGGGAAAAACTAGAGCGCTCTCTTAAAGAACGTTCCAGGCGGTCTTTTGCAGAAATGCTTAAGACAGCCAAGCCATCGACCAACGAAACAAATCCCTTCGCTCTTTTGTCAGATGACGAGTCTGGCTCTGACTTGGCTGAGGAGGGAGTTTCTTTCAGTTTTCCGGAAGGTTCTGCCCGGAAACGAAAACGCATCCGTTCGCGGAAAGTTGCAGATCAAGAACCCCAAATCAGCTTGCCCAAATCAAGGAGTGGTGGAAAAAAGGAGACTTCTACTCCTCCTGGATTCCGCAGAACTGATTATACCCAGGATTTTCCACCTCTCCCGGGGACATCCAAAACCCCCGATGCCCCAATTTTCAGAACACAAGCCCCTTCTTCATCTGGGTTGTTCTCATTTGATAACATTGTGGACAGTATCCTCAATTACCTCGATATTTCTGATCCTCTGAAAAGCATTGTTCTGGCAATGCTTCCTACTGTGAAAACCCTCTTGAAGCAGTTGACATTAAAGTGGCCCCTCCTTGCAGCAATCATCTCCTTCGATGGATAATTTTCCAAACGAGGTCGGGGATTTGATCACTGTTCTACAGTGGAATTGTCGAAGTCTTATTCCTAAGATAGAATCGTTTAAGTTTTTGGTTCACAATAACGATTGTGATGCATTTGCTCTGTGTGAAACTTGGCTCTCTTCAGATATCGATCTTCCTTTTCATGATTTTAACATTATTCGACTGGATCGTGAGGATTCGCGTGGAGGAGGAGTACTTTTGGGGATCAAAAAGTGCCATTCCTTCTATAGAGTGAATCTTCCACAATTTCCAGGTATTGAAGTTGTCGCATGTCAGGCTTTTGTTAAAAGCAAGAGCCTTTGTATTGCTTCTGTGTATATTCCTCCCCGAGTTTCGATTAGTCAAAAACAACTTTCAGATATCTGTTCAGTTCTTCCTACTCCACGGTTGATTATGGGAGATTTTAATTCCCACGGTACAGGCTGGGGGGAACTGTATGATGACAACCGTTCTACTTTGATATATGACCTCTGTGATAACTTCAATATGACAATTCTTAACAATGGAGAAGTAACACGTCTGGCTGGTCCATCCTCAAATGGAAGTAGATTAGACCTCACACTTTGCTCTAATTCATTATCGTTGGATTGCACGTGGAATGTGATCCAGGATCCCCACGGTAGTGATCACTTGCCGATCAAAATTTCGATTGCCAGTGGGTTCAATTCGTCGGAATCCGTTAACGTCGCGTACGACCTCACCCGTAATATCGATTGGACAACGTTCAAGACCGCGATAGATGAAGCCGTGTCGTCGGTAGAAGAGCTTCCACCGTTGGAGGAATATAACTTCCTCTCCAATCTGATCTTGGACAGCGCGCTTCGAGCTCAAACTCGTCCGGTTCCAGGAATGTCTTTTCGTAGGAAACCTCCTACCCCTTGGTGGGACCAGCAATGCACTGAGGTTTATCGTAAAAAATCCGACGCGTTTAAGCTTTTCCGGAAACGCGGAACACCCGAATATTTCGAAGCGTACTCAACTCTTGAACGTGAACTCAAGAGCCTCATCAAAGCCAAGAAACGCGGATACTGGCGGCAATTCGTGGACGGTTTATCGCGCGAAACGTCGATGAATACGCTTTGGAACACGGCGCGAAGGATGCGTAACCGGTCTTCAAACAACGAGAGCGAGGAGTACTCGGATCGGTGGATTCTCAAGTTCGCGCGAAAAGTATGTCCTGATTCCGTGCCGGCACAGATGATTCCTCGCGAAACGACAAATTCGGTAGACGAGATCAGCCAGCCTTTTTCAATGCTGGAGCTCTCACTCGCGCTCCTTTCGTGTCGCAATTCGGCTCCGGGGGCTGATAGGATCAAGTTCGACTTGTTGAAGAACCTCCCAGACGTCGCTAAGAGGCGCATGTTGAACTTGTTTTGTCAGTTCCTGGAGTTCAATATTGTTCCAGATGATTGGAGGCGAGTGAGAGTTATAGCCATTAAAAAGCCTGGAAAACCCGCGTCAGATCATAACTCGTATCGTCCCATCGCGATGTTATCGTGCATTCGAAAATTGTTGGAGAAAATGATCCTTTTTCGCCTCGACAAATGGGTTGAGACGAACCACCTACTCTCAGATACTCAATTTGGTTTCCGTAGGGGTAAGGGAACGAACGACTGTCTCGCGTTGCTTTCCACAGAAATCCAGTTGGCTTTTGCTAAAAAAGAGCAAATGGCTTCTGTGTTCTTGGATATTAAGGGGGCTTTTGATTCAGTATCGGTTGAAGTCCTTTCAGACAAACTCCACGCTTGTGGCCTTTCCCCATTAATTAATAACTTTTTGTACAATTTGCTGTCAGAGAAACATATGAGCTTTTCTCATGGAAACTCTACAGCTTCTCGATTTAGTTACATGGGTCTCCCCCAGGGCTCATGTTTAAGCCCCCTTCTGTACAATTTCTATGTCAGAGAAATTGACAATTGTCTAAGTGACAACTGCACGTTGAGACAACTTGCAGATGATGGCGTAGTGTCTATGACAGGGCCCAAAGGGGTCAACCTGCAAGGACCCTTACAGGATACCTTAGACAATTTGTCTACTTGGGCTATCCAGCTAGGTATCGAATTCTCCACGGAGAAAACTGAGTTGGTCGTTTTTTCTAGGAAGCATAGCCCAGCACAACCGAAGCTTCAACTTTTGGGTAAGCCGATCACTCATTCCATGTCTTTCAAATATCTTGGGGTCTGGTTCGATTCCAAATGCACCTGGAGATCCCACATTGAGTATCTGAGACGAAAATGCCAACAAAGGATCAATTTTCTCCGAACAATTACCGGAACGTGGTGGGGAGCTCATCCGCAAGATCTTCTAACGTTGTACCGGACAACGATTTTATCGGTTTTGGAGTACGGTAGTTTTTGCTTCCAGTCGGCGGCTAAAACTCACATCATCAAACTGGAACGTATCCAGTATCGTTGTCTTCGTATCGCGTTAGGATGCATGCACTCGACTCATACGATGAGTCTCGAAGTGTTGGCGGGCATGTTGCCACTATCGGATCGGTTTTCGGAATTGTCCCTCAGGCTCCTCACCCGTTGTGAAGTTATGAACCCACTGGTAATCGAAAACTTTGAGAAGCTTCTTGAGCTAAACCCTCAAACGCGTTTTATGTCATTGTACTACGTGTACATAACTCAGGATGTCAGCCCTTCACAGCATAATCCCCATCGTGTATGCTTCTCCGACTTCGGCAATTCAGTTAGTTTTGATTTATCTATGACGCGGGAGATTCGTGGAATCCCAGAACATCATCGTTCCATGATTGTTCCGTCAATTTACGCTGCAAAGTTTGGCCAAGTTGATTCTGCAAGATCGTTCTTCACAGATGGATCACTAATAGAGTCGTCCGCTGGTTTTGGTATTTTTAACGAATTTCATAGCGCCTCTCGAATGCTTCAAGCTCCTTGTTCCGTATATGTTGCTGAACTGGCGGCAATATACTATACGCTAGAAACGATCGCCTCACTTGCACCAGATCACTATTTTATTTTTACGGATAGTCTCAGTTCTGTCGAGGCTATTCGATCCATGAGGCCGGTAAAACACTCCTCGTATTTTCTCATGAAAATACGAGAGCTTCTGAGTGCTTTATCTTTAAGATCTTTTGTCATCACCTTTGCATGGGTCCCATCTCATTGCTCGATTCCGGGCAATGAGAAGGCGGACTCACTTGCTAAGGTGGGCGCTATGCAAGGCGATATTTACGATCGACAAATCGCCTACAATGAATTTTTCTTCATTTATCGTCAACAGTCGCTCGCCAGCTGGCAAAATAAATGGAGTGAAGGGAGTTTGGGACGATGGCTATTCTCGATCATCCCTAAGGTGTCGAAGAATCCTTGGTTCAAGGGGTTGGATGTGGGTCGAGACTTCATTCGTCTGATGTCTCGCCTCATGTCCAATCACTATTCGTTAAACGCTCACTTGTTTCGTGTTGGGCTGGGAGACAGCAATCTCTGTGAATGTGGACAAGGTTACCAAGACGCCGATCACATCCTTTGGTCTTGTGCTGAGCATCGTGGAGTCAGATCTGAGCTGTGCGATTCCCTTCGGGCTCGAGGTAAACAACATAATGTTCCAGTTCGGGATATTTTGGCTAGACGTGATCTGGAGTTTATGAAACTCATATATGTTTACTTTAAGAATACTAACCTTAGATTGTAAGTTTGATTAACCTTGTGTTTAGTTTGTGTATTGTGCGTGTAGTTTTTTTTATGTTTGTTTTCAAGATGAATAGAAATAAGTTCATGTTTTAGAATTAATTAAATATTTATATAATAAATCATATTTCAAACCTCCCTCTCCCTTTTCCCATCCAAAAAAAAATGTAAATCTCCACTAACCTCGAGACGACCGCGAGTAATCGGTTCAATTCCTTTAACTCTAGATTTAAGACATTATTCATGTATAATGCAAATGATAACTCGGCTCTGTAAAGTTTATTCGATTGAGCCTGTACAAATAAATTAATATAAAAAAAAAAAAAAAGTCAAATACCCTTCAATATGAGTATTTCCGGAACAGGCATGACGTGTAGAGGTCGAAAATCCATGTTGGACACTATTTTGGAATCTAAAATGGCGACCATTGGTTTTAGACATGCTATCAAATACCCAAAAATATGGGTATTTTCGGAACGAGAACGACGTGTAAATGTCAAAACTCGATGTCCACCGCCATTTTGAAATACTATACAAGCTCGTAGCCATCAGTTTTTGAAAAAAATATCTGTGAAATCGCATAATAGGTAGTGTTCAGGATGGGGACGAAGTGTAGAGGTAGAAAATATTGCTAATTGCATCTGAAACTAGACTGCTCAAAAAATGCAAAAAGTGTGAAAACAGTGCCTTTTCAGTCAAATCGTTTTGGTGTCTTCGGAGCATTTATTGCTTACATGATAAGAAATAAGTGCACCAAGATGATTCAATGGAAACTCGAACTTTTATCACACTTTTTAACAAGCGTAAAGCTTTTACAAAAAAAATTGTCATATATCATTCTATTTGGGTAATATCCGAACGGAGACAACGTGTAGCAATCGAATATCCTCCACCATTTTGGAATCAAAGGTGGATGCCATCGGTTTAAGAAAAATTGACAGATACCCTGCAATATGAATATTTTCAGAACATTATTATTTAGTAAGCATTTTTTATTCCAAAATGACGGTGAAATCACCCATATTGTATGGTATTTGACAGTTTTTTTCTGAAACCGATGACGACCATCTTGAGTTCTAAAATGGCTTCTAACATCGATTTTCGATGTATATACGTCTTTCTCGTTCGGATAGTACTCCTATTGTAAGGCATTTCACAGTACAGGTATACCTCGGTATAACTTAACTGTCACTTTTAACTTCCATCGCCGATTTCTCACGAACGTTACCTGAACAACTTTGCTCAAAACGGCAACTTTCCATACGGCCATGATCACGAGATATATAGCACCCCTCATAAGTAATATAAAGTTGAAGCGCCTCTAGCGGCGTAGTTCCCAATTAAACTTGCAGCCTAAGCATTATTTTTTTCATATTTGCTGCACTATGCATTGAACCTAGTATTGAATATAGTTGAAGATTCTAATTTCAAATAACAGACTAAAGTGGTAATTTTTATACGATAGATGGAGGAGATGAAAGTATAGATTTGATAGTTCCGTTAGAGTACAGTAGTGTGAAAATTGCATATAGATAGTAGATAGAGAGCTAGGACAACTTTTAAGGAAGGTACAAATCGTTTTTTTCTTCTCTCTTTACCAAACTCCCCCTTTGGAGAGGGATGGTGAGGGGTGTCCCCCGCCCGCCACCACTGGCAAAAAGAGATGAAACGCCGACCGCTTAAGTACCAACGATGTGTTTGAAACATATCTACCGATTTTTACCGCACTTCAGTTGTTATTTGAAGGAAGGCATCCAGTCGTAGGTTTGGAAATTGCAGCTATTGTTTACCCCTACCACGATATGTGCTCCTGTCATCGTCAACTTGACGATCTCGAGGGGACACGGGTGGGGTAGGTGCTGTTACTGTACCGTTCGACCAATGACAGTAATTGATGGTATGCTCCCATCCAGAGTTATGTACTTTGACTATATGTTTAGTATTACTTCTGCGTGAAGTCAACGATTTACATAGTTGATCGTCAAGTCGATCAAGTTGATCGTCAAGCTTTTTTTTTCCCCGGCTACAACTTTTTGACGTAGGACTACGTCTTTGATTTCTATATGGGGGTACACTTTGTGAAAACCGAAAATGGAACATGTAACAAATTAAGAAAGATTTTGAACGTTAATAACTCAGCTGCCCCTTGTCCAATTTCAATAATTTTATCACTAATTGATCAGAAATATGACTACGCAGCGATACCAATGCTTTTGAATGTTGATTTTCAACAAGAAACTATTGAAAAACTGGTAAATGTCCAGCATTGTCCAAAAGCGTTGAATTAACTAACAAACGCATCAATTACCTACATGATTATGCTGCTTCCCCAGCACAGTCGTCAGAGAGTAGTAAGTAGACGAAACAAGTCGAAGTGGCATTCGCCTCCGATCCTCGGGCGCGTGCGTATAGGGAGGATGGAATTGAGTAATATTTTGCACACTCATCGCTATACTCAGAACCACACGCTCCCAACGACCACACCAATGTGTAGTGGTGTTTGGTCGTCGAAATTAGTAGCAGCAGTAGCAGTGCTTTCGGCGTGTGGCGTTGAAAATTGTTCTGCAGTAACAACGAAAGGCTGCCTGCAAGCAGCGAGCTGCAGAGCCCACATAAGCAACCATCAAAGGAGGAAGAAGTTGCACCGCTATGCTATGGATCGGAATCAGTAGCTCTTCGTGAGTCACTGCGGGTCGGTCATCTATGCCAAGCGTGTCACCCTCGCTCCAAACAACATACAGCTCGACAGCCTCATCCGTGTTGAACACCCAGCTCAGAATTACTCAACTATCACTACAAAACGGTCCTTTTCAGGGCCACCAAAAATTTGTTAAAGAGTATTATTTGGACATTGGTCAAGGTCATCAGTTCCCGCAAACAGCTAGCTATCAAGGCTCAACCTGTCTATAGAAGGTGTGGAATTGTAGGCCTGAATATATTGGTGCAACTAGTTTTTCCTCGACTTTCATTCCGCACGATTCGTTTCTTTCGTTTAATCAATCACCCTTGTAGTGACGTCGAAAAGATTGTTTCAATCGGCGCTTACATATGAAATTTAATGTGGATTATAGAATTTTTTGTATGTTACCAAAATTTATGAATGGTTTGCCACTAAATGTTGAGATAATTTATTGATTATTGAATTATCACACTGTATACCATGAAAAAACAGCCTGTTTGTGAGTTTTTGCCTGTTTTCAAGTAAGGAGTTATCATAAAAACAAAAACAAATCGCCAGCTGGTATTTCCCGGCGACTTTACAAATAAATAAAATCAAACAAAATCATCATGCAGAACTAGCTAGGATTTGTTTTACTTCATATTTCACAAAATTGCTTTCGAGTGTTAAGACATCGTCTCCCGCAAAGTTTAAATTTTCCCCTCTACCAACACATACATCGAGCTAGATAGATCTCCACAGGATCTATAGAATCCACGCAATTTCAAAAAACCAAAATGCATAGCATTACGAAAAGAGGTCAGGTTTCGACCAATAGCAGATAGATTTTCATTCTAAACAAGCCAAACGATTGGAAATTTATCTACCAATCTGCTTAAATGAATACTTAGTTAATTTTCAATAGGTCACTATTGAAAAATACCACATATCCAACTGTTGCAATGGTGATCAAAATTATCACCGAATGTCTGAAAACAACGCATTCCCTAACACAGATTTAAAAATCGAATTCGATGCGGTCCCACTGAACGGTGCTCATTCAATTACCGTAAGTGGTGGTGACCGGTCATCGGTATCAACAGGAGCAGCAGCAGCAGCAGCAGCAGCAGGAGTGCTTTCGGCGTGTGGAGCTAAACATTGTTCTCCAGTAACAACGAAAGGCTGCCTGCAAGCAGCGAGCTGCAGAGCTCATATGAGCAACCATAGATAAGGAGGAAGAAGTCCCATCGCTAGGCTAGGATCGAAATCAGTAGCTCGTCGTGCTCAGCTCAGCATTACTCAACCAGCACTACAAAACGGTCCTTTTCAGGACCACCATAAATTTGTTAAGAGTATTATTTAGACATTTGTCAAGGTCAAGGTTCCCGCAAGCAGCTAGCTATCAAGGCTCAACCTGATCTATTTAGAAGGTGTGGAATTGTAGGCCCGAATGTATTGGTGAGATTAATCTTCGTCCGACCATTTTCCAGAACACGCTGGTAGGAAGTGTTAAAAATCCATATAGAATTTGAGAGAAGTGGGAATAATTCGCTTTGGGTGTATATTCAGTCCCCAGAAAGCCAATAAAATCAAATTTGTGAGAAAATTAGCTCTCACGAGTTCAATCTCTCGAAGTCCCTCCTTTTTTACATATTCTGCACAAACAATACTTTCCGCCCGCGCCCTTCTGAAGGAAATTCTGTGAGGGGTGAATACACTTTAATACCAAAATGCACCAAACTTAAAAATTCATAAATAACAAAAAAATCAAAATACACCTTTTAAAGTCGGGTAGATGAATCGAAAATACTCAAGTTGACAGTCTCTTGGATTCTCTTCATCAACTTTCTCTTTGAAATAAATGCTACAAATTTGATACGCTTACAAATAAAAAATGGAAAGAGTTAAGATAATTGATGATTGATCAATTAAGAGAACTAAATGTTCACATTTGTTCCGTCCACTAGCGGTCCTACGTCAAGCTTCCGTTCGTGCCCCTAGGCACAGACCCTTCTACTTTTTTTCTGCAATTAAAACGTGATTTGTTTTTTTTTTTGTGTTAGGGTTTTTTATCTAATTTCCGTCCTACTAAGCACAACCCTCATTTTACCTCTCTTTTCTGAACCAGTTTCTTGGCTTCTAAATGTATTCACTTTTCCATACGTACCGTTAGATTTGATAAAGAGTCACAAATTGTTGAGATATTGTTTAAAATCTAATAGTGCTTCTCGATTCTAAATTCGTTCTACTAGTTTCACTTCCGTCCTAATGCATTGAAACGTCATTAGATTTTCTTCGTCCTACGGATAAACGTAGAAAAAGGGGATTCGCTAGGAGCGCTTCTTTTGTTTTGAGAACAATGAGCGTAAATATTCATACATTGCGCTCTAACAGGATTTATGTTGTCGCTAATGAAGTAACGCATCGGAACAAACCTATTATTGATTTGTGCACCGTGAAATCATTGATATTATTGATATTATTTAAAATTACCGTGTACAGTGTGATAAGAAAAGTTGCGAACAGACGGGATCGTTAACTGTCAAATTGGTGTTTATGAAACCATTATTATTTAGATTTTTTTTCCACTTCATGATCGAGATCGAGACATTTAAGTCCGTTTTCTTCAAAATTTATCCAGATAATAATATTTCAAAAATTTTCGCTTGTCTGTAATCTCGACTTATCATAAATTTTCTAAGATTTTGAAAAAAAAATCTGGTCAAAATATCCGGGCTATTTAACTTCGTAATCTTAAAAGTTTTCTAAGCCTAAGGTGGTTGAAAAATGGTCTAGGAAAATTTTCAAGCTCTAGACAATTTTTCAAAGACCTTCAGCTTTAGTATTTTGCGCATAAAACATAACCACAAGAAGTACCTTACCACCTATGCGGGATATCATCCCAACTCAATGCGGTATGGCTACCACATCTACGATATTGTTCGTTTATGGTACCCGTTTCTTAAGATTATCCATACATCGAGAAAGAAATCATGTAGCAGAATCTTTAGTTCTTTTCTAAATCCATTAAATCGAAGACTACATATCAAGAACACTGACAACTTTACCTGAATCCAAGCGTCAGACACAGTAGCGCTGCGCTCGAGCGAAGGTGGAAGCAACGCAGAGAAAAATGGGCAAATATACAAACCTTTCTTCTGAGGATGGAACCTTTGCTATCCAATTCGTTCGGAGCATTTACCTTTGGGCGGCAGATGACGAAATTATGACTGTTTCATACCGGTCTTTTGAGAAAGTGGAAGAGTTTCCAGTTTTCTTGATATGTTGTCTTCGATTAAATTGCGTTGTATTTTTTTCCGAACTTTCAGTCCGGAATAAAAAATGTCTCTGTCCAAATTAAAAAAAAATACTATATCCACAAGATCAGGGAAACAAAAGTGTTCGATCATGACAAAATAAAAACGACATGCAAGTCAAAAAATAATTTTTTCAACAAAGATAAAATTGAGTGAAAGTTGATAAAATTGAGTGAAAGTGTGTCTACAACAAATGCGGTTGATCGGAATGGTGAAATGAAATATGACATATTTCGGCATAAATGCCCCTTATTTGAGCCCATACATAAAATCAGCAATCTACTAAATTTTCAATAGGGGCCAAAAATATCCATTAGTACCGTCCCAATGACGCGTTCATCTAGATAAAATTGATAAATAACAGATTTTTAGTGATGGGCCTAATCTTAGATCCATAGGCCAACACTAGAGCAATTTTCCCTATGCATCGCTAACCGCGTTGCTGCAATCAAACTTTCAAACAATTTTATGTTTTTCCTTCCACCGTTCCGATCAAGCTAGAGGTCAGAGAGTGTTTGTCATGATAATCGTAGAAAGCATTTTTTTTGTGTTGTTGATTGTTCTTTGATTCCTTGTCCAATATGATAAAATGTTTTCTATGTTTCAAAAACATTTCAAGGACTGTGAACTTATATTATATTCTATATCAGAACTGCAAAATATCGAATATTATTCCAAGCAGCATAATTTTCTAAATTTGTTGTTCTCAGAGATCTCGAATTTTTAAGTAATTTATAGCATTTAAAAAATTCAAAATCCCTTTAATTAATGCCAGAATATTCCATTTTTCTCCATGATCGAGATTATACTAAGTCCAAGATGCATCTTGGAAAATTTTCCCCGTTCCATAATAATGAGATTTACAGAGTTCGAAGGAAATGCTATACTAATATCGAAATAAAGCTTTAGTGCGATAATTTATTAGCTAGAGAAAGTTCTGAATAGGATAGGTTGATAGTTCCGCTAGAGTAATTGAATAGAAGTTGATATTGAGCGAGAGCCAATAGTACGACAATACTAGTCAAACGCACACTCCTTTACCGTCAACAATGCTGATTGTTGGTACATCTCACCACATCTCTCTGATAGCGAATTCGTTTATTATCGGGGTGCGAAACCGAACTTTTTGTCAGTGCGAACCTCAACCTGAGCTAGGTTTTAAAAACAAACGAGCAAACTGACGTTTGTCAGAAAACAAGCAGACCCAATCCTGATACCCGATCCAGGTTGGAACTGAATAATAAACGAAATCGCTATGAGATGAATATGTTGGTCATGACTCATGACGAGAGAAGCAACACAATAGTTGAGTAAAGAATAATTACATTATAACACACCACCGCCTGGAAATGCTTTCGGCAACGTGGAGCTTTAGGTATAGATAAATAAACGCCACTAGCTATTCCACAGCTGCAGGCAGTATGTGATCAAAACAAACGCGCACTATTTTGCCTATGGATTTGAGGAAATACCTCAAGTACCCTTGTCCATTAATGTATAAACACAGACAAACAGACATAACACTCGCAAGTTGTTCATCGAACAAGCTTTTAACGGTTTTAAAAGTATCGTAGTTGGTAGTACCACCACCTGTGACGAGCATAGTCATTTCCCTTGAGTTTGACTACCACCATCTGTTCAGCGTACTACCCACCACAGTTTACTCAACAGAAATCACTTGCAAGTTTCCCGTATTTTTTTTTTCCGAAAACTGCGTTCAATTAGCAGTGAAAGATATTTTTTCAATTACTTCCTAAAATTTTCTTTCCAATTCCAATAATTCCCATTTTTTCAAGTTTCTCTGGAAATATTGTTCGTCTACATTAGAATGCTTCTTGACTTCACCTGGCAAATTCTTCCTTTTTCTCTCGGTTATTTCTCTAAACTTCCCTCCATGTTTTCTACCATTTTTCTCGACGATTTTTCTACGAAGCTTCGTCAAGCAATTTCCAGAACTCTTTTAGGTGTCGCCAGCCAGTGTCTGTCTTCTGAAATCCTTCCAGAAGATTATTCTGGCTCCTCCTAGAACTTTATTCTGGCTGCCCTTAAACCTTTCTGACTCTTGGAAGATTCTTCCGAATTTCTACTGAAGTATCCTTCAAAGGAAGTTTCTACTAGCTCCCATTTTCTCCAGGAAGCATTTTTAACATCCACTGGAATTTTCTTTTGAGCTCTCCCAGAAGTAGTTTTCAACATCCTCTGAAAGCATCTCCAGACTTGTCCGTAGATTTATCCCAGCTTATGCTGGAAGATTCGTCCGAGGCTCTTCGAGCATCCCCTCTCATTTTCCTTCAACTTCCCGAGAAGTTGCAGCCGTCTTTTCTCGTAAGTCTTTGTCCACTTCCCTCGGAAGATGCCTACAACTTCTTCAGGGACAGTCCTCCAAATCATCCAAAAACTCTTTCTGGCTTCTTGTGGAAGTTTATACCGACTGTTTCCCGAAGCTCCCCAAAATATTCTTCCGACTTCCTCCAAATGAACATTTGCTTTCTGCTAGCATTACCTTTTGTCTTTCTTAAAAAGTTTTTTTTTTAGACCGATCAACCCCGATGACTTTTTCCTATTTATCCCGGAATATGAAATAAAGTTCCATCCAAATATAATTTAAATAGTTAGATATGCTTAACGTCAAATTTCAGACTTAAAGTGGTCATTGTATACGATAGACGAAGGGATGAAATTATAGAGTTGGTAGTTCCTTCAGAATACGGCAAATATGAAAATTGTATATAGAGAGTAGAAAGTGATAAAAGTTATATTTTGAAGAAGGTACGAATCGGGTTGATCATCTCCTTTATCAAACTCCCCCGTTGGGGAGGGATGGAGAAGGGTATCCCCCCTCCCCCGCCACCACTGGTTATATACTGGATACCCCTCAAAATGGAACGATTACTGTAATACTGATTTTTCGAGGCAAAATTTATGGGATCCTTAAAGCATTGGATTTATTTTAAAGTAGCATTAAAAGTTGTACTCATGATGGGTTCCGTGAGTTCATGAAATTTATCAAAGAGGGTCGCGAAAGATTAGAACCATATATTTCCGATCAATAAATGTCACAATGATTTTAAGATCACATCAAAGTGGTTGCAATTCAATCGTGTCGAAAATATGGTGTAATATTACTTGCCAAAAAGGACAAAATTATCATTAATACAATGCGTGAACTGAAATTACGCTGCTTTTACTGCATTTGTTTATTTTTGTGGTCATAATAATTAAATGAGATTTTCGACATGATTGAAGTGCATCCTATTGGATGTAATATTAAATTTTATTTTTTTGCTGTATAGTGTTGTTATCTCAAAATTGACGAAAGTCCGTATGGTATTGAAATGCGATTATAGGCAGTGAACAATTCGACAGTGAGCATGCATAAGGGCGTATACGCGATGATTGATTCTTTTCATCGATTTTCTCTTTGCATTGCTGCAGCTAAGCGAAATAATTGTCTAGAATTTGTTCAATGCAGAGTTGTAACAGGTTGTATTGGTTTAAAAAGCAACAGAAACGCACCGAGAAACGTTAAATCTAGCATTAATAACGTTAAATAAAGAGAAAATTGATGAAGAGAATCGATCATCGCATTTATGCCCTTATGCATGCTTACTGTCAAATTTAGGACTGGACATATCCATGCCCATATCTAAAAGATCTCGAAACCCGTCTATTCTGAACGAGCTTCCATGCACTCACTCGAAGAACTTCTAATAACAAGACACTATGGAATGTTTCATTCGTGGTTCATTTCCCTTTGTGTGCATACTTCTAGAGTCCAAGGTGGAGAGCTGTTCGAGCGCGTAATAGACGATGACTTTGTGCTGACTGAGAAAGCGTGCGCCGTCTTCATGCGACAAATCTGCGAGGGAATGGAATACATCCACAGCAGGAGCATAATTCATCTGGACATGAAGGTGAACATGGAGGACATCCTCCATCGCCCTACAGTGACCCCTATCTTTCGGAGGTCGTGTAATTAAATCTTTACTTTTTTTTTTTCATTTGTAGCCCGAAAACATTCTCTGCCTCACAAAGACTGGTAACAGGATAAAGATTATCGATTTCGGATTTGCCAGGCGATTTGATCCCAGCAAAAAGCTTCATGTAAATACTACTGAAATTCTAACCAAAAGTGCCGGGCGTCTCCTCACTGAATTACTAATAACCTATCAATCTTCCACCAACAGGCCATGTTCGGCACGCCAGAGTTCGCCGCCCCGGAAGTCCTCAACTATGATGAAATCTACTTCTACACGGACATGTGGAGTTTGGGAGTCATCTGCTACGTTCTGTAAGTATGCTTCGTGTTACGCAAAATCAACACATTGCTTTCATTTCATCGCTTCAGTAAAACATACTAAGGCTCAATTAACCGGCATTTGTTTATGCACCTTCGCTATTGCATGCCTTCTAACCCTCGCGTGACTCATCGGCGGCTGTCGGATTGACCCTTGGTCCAAAACACCGTTCTTGTTTGGCATCGCATTCTCAGTTCCTGTCTCATCTCGTTGTCCTCAGTAGTGCTCGAAGTGGAACTTTTTGTTACTTTCTTGTTAACTCCACAGACGAATTGAACGCACTGCACCTGGGGAATCAAAGGTAGAATCAGGACCTACACCCCCGGGCGTTGTTGCGTGTTGTTTCCCCTTGCCTGTTTTTTACCAGTTAAATAGATAGGAATGTTCGTTTCTCTTTCAACCGTTCAAGACACTAACAGATTTGATCGTTCCAGACCTTAATACAAGTTTACCAAATCTTAGTTTGTTGTTATCACCCTGTACTGCTGTTAATGATAATCCATGAGCCTTTCTTCCACAGAAGCTTTAGAGGGGAGGGACGGGGTGAAAGAGAAAGAAACTGGGAATGCGAATTGGGATCACAATCAAGAATAGTGTTCTTGGTAACATAACGTTTTAACTTTAGTTTTTATTATTGATAATCGGGCCGGTTACGAGGCCGCATCCATTTTCTGCTGTACGGAATCGACAAGCTAGGAAAAGCCTTGCGGAAACTGTACACCGGGGGAATACAATTAGTGAACCCACGGGAGAAATGTGCAGCGATGGCTGCTGAAGAAGGTACCTTTTCCGATGGATTTTCTGTGCGAGTCTATTCCAAGAAGTTTTGTGAAATAGGGTTGATTTCCCTAATGTCGGCCTAGTTGTCCCGAATATTGAGCCCATACATATGTATCGAAGGCACTAGCAACCAAAAATATCCATTTGTATTGACCAAATGACGCATTGTTCTACGGCATATTAAAGAACAGGAAATTTTTATCGAGGGCCCCTATCTTTAGATCCATAGGTAGAGTTATTTCTCCTATGATATTTTTATAATAATAATTAACCTTTAGTTTAAGGTTCATTTGGCCGAATGGATATCTATTGAAATGCACCGAATGTCAAACTGTTCGTTAACTCAGACATTTCATATATATTTTTTTTTCCTTTGGTTTGTTTTTTTCCGTCGATCTTGTTTTCCGTGCTGAGCACCAATGCTACCGACGTGCCAGGAAAGCAGCTCCCACACCTGGACCCTACCTATCGACCCATCAACTCATGAACCGGGGACCAACGGCTTACTTCCCATCCGAAGGAAGGCGTGATCAGAGATGTTATGCCTCAGAACATCCCGGCGGCGCCGACTGGGATTGAACCCAGGCCTGTTGGGGTAATCACGCTTACCACTACACCACCGGCGCCGTTGACATATATTATTTAATATTACGTCTATTTTGCAACATACTAACTGGATATGTGTGATGATTATCTACGATATGAGAAGGTCGTGATCAATTTACATGCTATTTTGAGGATAGTAGCTAGTGATAATCAACTTTAAAAAGTGACGTCTCGTCCATATGAGCATTAGACTGATGCAAAATTTGAAATTTTCGGTCCACGGTGCTCAATCGGTTCCATATTGGGTCCCAGTGTTGAAAAAATATCAAAAAATCAAATATCACCCATACCCAAGATCACGCTTGATTTTCGTAGACAAAAATCAACAAGCAAACAACTGCGGTTGATTTTGCAAGCTGTGATATCACAGCTTGGAATATCAAGCTAACAAAACTCAAAAAAAGAGATAGCAAACTATACTTCCTTTTTCTAAAAAACGATGTCAAACGGAATCATTTTTGTGTCGAGTCAGCTCTCAACTTGATTTTTGCACGTTTTGAATTGTGTCGCAATATCAAAGGAGCTTGTAAAATCAACATCAAGCATTATATTTTGCTCCAATATCACGCGTGATATTGAGAGCGTATGAGAGTGGAAAAATATCAATTGCTAATGATCATGCCATCACTGTTGGGTCCTGATTAGGCTGTCAAAATTTGAACTCATTTATTAATAAACTGACTTGGTAGGTTTGTGTTTATGTGAAGTTTATAAGGAAATTACTATGGGAAAACCAATTTATTTGTGCATACCTATCTCATTTTTTGTTCATACCTATGGAAATATTATAAGTTGCGCTTTAGAGGCGTTGGGAGAAATCTTCCATTTTTTTAAATAAAAAAAGAAAATATCTCAACTTTTCTACAGTGTGCGGCAAACAACACGAAGACTTCTTCCTTTAGCAGAAATGCCTGTGTCATCAGTGAACAAAGATTTGTGGCAACACTGAGGCAAAGCAGAGAAGTCCGAAGTTAAGATGTTATAAATTATAGGCCCAAGAATACAATAGGCCCAAGGAACTCCAGCTCTAAAAGGTAGTCGTTCAGATTTGGAATTTTGATAATTTACTTGCAGAGTTCTGTCAGTTAAATAATTTTGAACTAATTTCACAATATAGAGTGGAAAATTAAACTTTTTCAATTTAGCAATCAATCCTTCATGCCAAACACTGTCGAATGCTTTTTCTATGTCTAGAAAAGCAACTCCAGTTGAGTGGACTTCAGATTTGTTTGAACGAATTAAATTGGTAGCTCTTAAGTGTTGATGAGTAGTTTAATGCACATGGCGAAACTCAAACTGCCCATCTGCAAAAATTGAGTTCGTATTGATGTGAAGCATCATTCTATTCAAAATTATCTTTTCAGAAAGTTTACTTATTGATGAAAGCAAACTTATTGGACGGAAGCTAGAAGCTTCAGCTGGATTTTTATTCGGCGTAAAAATTGGAACAACTTTTGCCTTTTTACATTTATCAGGAAAGTATGCCAAATGGAAACATCTGTTTAATAATTTTACTTTGACTATATGTTTAGTATGACTTCTTCGATAGTCAACGATTTACATAGTTGAAGATGCTAATTTCAAATAACAGACTAAAGTGGTAATTTTTATACGATAGATGAGGAGGAGATGAAAGTATATACTTAATAGTTCCGTTTAAAGTACGGCAGTGATAGGCACACTACCGTACTCTTAACGGAACTATCAATTCTATAGTTTCATCTCCTCCTCATCTATCGTATAAAAATTACTATTTTAGTCTGTTATTTGAAATTAGCATCTTCAACTATGTAAAATTTTACCAAGAAAGACAAGGTACTCTCTGGGAGTTTTTTGATGAGGATATAGAAAATTCCATCATCACCTGGAGCTTTCATATTATAAAACTTTTTAGTTATATATCTTACTTCGTCCAAACCAGTCCCCCAAGAATCATCAAACATATTTTCCCGCGAGAAAATATTCAGATAATCCTGATTCTCAGTAGGACTAGTAAAACCCAAACTATATTATGGGAACTCTCGAATCGCTTAGCAAGTTTCTGAGCTTTTTTTCCGAATTTGTGATCAAAATTTTAGCACCTTCTTTAAGCGCTGGAATTGGCTTTGGAGATTTTTTTCAAAATCTTTGTGAGTTTTCAAAAGGGTTTGGAACTGGGGTATAATTTACAAACATTATTTTCAAAAGTTTTGTTCCTCAGGGTAGAGAATCGCTTTTTAATTTGTTTTTGCAAATCCCGCCAGATAACTTTCATGGCAGAATCGCGTGTTCTTTGATATTTACTCCAAAGGACATTTTTAAGAAGGATCAAGAGCTGAAGATCGTCGTCTATTATAATTGAATCGAATTTAACCTCGCATTTGGTATTGAGGCAGCTCTTGCTGCAACTATAGAAGTAGTCAGAGATTCAAGAGCATAATTAATTTCATCTTTGGTTTGCAAAGAAATGTTTGGATTGAAGTTATGTTCCACAAATGTTCGATATTGCTCCCAATCAGCTCTATGGTAATTGAAAGTAGAGCTGTTGGGATTACAAATTATTTCTTGGGATATTTCAAAAGTTACTGGAAGGTGATCAGAACCGAAGTCAGCATGGGTAACCAATTGGCTACAAAGTTGACATGAATCAGTTAAGACCAAATCAATAGTGGAGGGATTTCTTGCAGAAGAAAAGCATGTTGGGCTGTTTGGATATTGAATAGTGTAATAACCTGCAGAACAATCATCAAACAAAATATTACCATTGGAATTGCTTTGAGCATTATTCCATGAGCGGTGTTTTGCATTAAAATCACCAATAATGAAGAATTTAGACCTATGACGGGTAAGTTTCTGAAGGTCACCCTTGAGAAAATTCTTTTGCTGGCATTGGAATGGCAAATAGGCAGCAACAAACGTTAAGTTGTCCAAATTTTGTTTCAACAGAAACTCCCAAGGTTTCTAAAACTTTGGTTACATATGAAGAAAAAAAAATTATGTTTGATTTGTCTATGAACAATGATGGCAACGCCACTACAGGCTCCATCAAGACGATCATGTCTATAAATGAAATAATTTGCGTCCCTCTTAAACCTTATGGTCAGGTTTAAGGAAAGTTTCAGTTATAACGGCGATATGCACGTTATGAACTATCAAACAGTTAAATAGCTCGTCTTCATTATCTTTAAGAGATCGAGCATTCCAATTTAAAATATTTAATGATTTAAAATCCATTACTGAATTTTAAAGTCATGACGATATTGTTCGGTGGTGTAGTGGTAAGCGTGATTATCTCTCACCCCAGCAGGCCTAGGTTCAATCCCAGTCGGGGCCGCCAGGATGTTCTGAGGCATAACATCTCTGATCACGCCTTCCTTCGGGAAGTAAAGGCGTTGGTCCCCGGTTCATGAGTTGATGGGTCGATAGGTAGGGTCCAGATGTATGAGCTGCCTCCTTGGCGTCGGTAGCATTGGTGCTCAGCACGGAAAACAAGATCGACGGAAAACAAATCAAAGAAAAAAAAAGATATTGTTCGCAAATTTTATTGCAGTTTGAATAGCATCAAACATGGAGCTCAATAATCATGCTAATTTATGATTTCTGTAAAAATTCGATTTTAGGAGTAGTAATACCACGGAAAAACCGACATGAATGACCATAGCAAAAACAATTACACGCTACTGACATCTGGCTCCGTGTTCTCTGTAAATATTAAGCTAAACCATGAACCCGCATGCAAAAGTTATTAATTGGTTCGTGTCTGATCTATTCTGGACAAATTATTTTGATCTAGATAAAAAATCCTATGGTTTTGACAGTTCGGATCACTGCACATTTAAATCGGCCGTTTACGATTTTTGGGCATAAGTCAGAATTAAGTAAGCGTCATGTCGGTTTGTCGGTCTTCCAAAAGTCAAGTTTTCAAAATTTCCGTTAAAATTACGTTGGTTAGTATTTTGATTTCTACTCGCTGCAATATTAGCATAGGTAGCTCCATTTACTCGCTGAACATTGTTAGCAGCGAGGAGAGTATGTATACATGTAGAATTTGAAGCAGGGGTGATATGTGTACCTACGGGTACGAATTTAGAATTTGTTCTTCGCTGGCCGTTGTTAACAGCAGAGTAATTTGTACCTGTTCGGAAACGTGGAGCGTTTCCTACCTGTAGCTTAGAACGAGATTATTGAATCGCTTTGCGAGTCTTCCATTCCCAGATATTGGATTTGTGGTTTTCACCAAAATTTTAACATTTAAATTTTTTAGGATCTTCCTTCACAGGACCGTCGTCCTTTGCGTGAGAGAAATCACCACAATTCATGCATTTAGCTGGCATGTAGCAATTTTTTGTTCCGTGACCCCATTACGGCACTGGATGAGGTTTTGGAAATTTCCTCCAGTCTTCCTGAAGTGTTCCCACTGCACTCGGACATGGAGCATAAGGCTAGCTTTTTCTAAGGCCTTAAGGTTGTTTGCTTCACTAGACTTGAAGTGAACTAAATAAAAATCATTAGATATCCCGTAGCGCGAATCGCCAGGACGGGATTTCATTTTCATTTTGATTACTTGGAGTGGCACAACTCCAAGTAATGTTGCCAGTTACTCTTTGATCTGATCCAATGATTCATCACTGGGCAGTACTTTCATGACAACCTTTAACACACATTCAGTTTTGGTGCCGTAAGTAAAAAATTTATGCTGCTCCTCAGTAAGATACTTGCGAAGACATTCTAATCCGTCCAAGGTTTCAGCCAATACACGGCATTTACCTTGGTGGCCAATTTGCAGTAAAAACTTAAATTTCACGAAGTTCAAAAGTTCCGTGCGAAGAGCATGGAAATCGGAAGTAGTTATCACAATAGGGGGAATCTTTTCCTTCTTGGCATTAAGTCGGGAAAATTTACTAGATGTTTCCTGGATGATGGATCATTCTCATCATCCGTGAGCAAATCAAATGGATTGCTCAAATTTATTTCATCAGAAGGGGAATCAACAGATTGCCCTTTTCTTTTGCGCTTAGTAAAAATTTTATCCAAATTTACTTCGAAGCAGATTACTATAAGAATCTGAAGGATCGAAGAGGAATTTTTCAAATCGATATCCAAGAAGGATACCTCGGGTAGGGTCCAAACAAGGATCGAAGAAGGATAAGAGTCAAACAATGTAGAAAATTTACAGGTATATTGAGCACTGAAAGTGTTGTTTTAATTTGTTGTAGCTTTAGGTAGTAGTAACACTTCCTTCAGCAAAAAGCAAATAGATCCGCACGGCAAGAGAGCACGATGCGGGGGTGGTCAGATTTTTTTTTTTTATCGGTAGCTTCTCAAAACTTTTATCGGTAGTTATCGGTAGGCCGTCTTAAAAAGGCTTCCCGAAACTTATAACCTTTGTGAGTGGGGGAAGGAAGAAAACAAATCACGCGCAATTTTGGACTTTCGAACCGAGCCATCAGTCCTTCAACCTCACACATTGGATAGTCTAATCCTGAGTCGGTGTATAATGAGTCACGCCAAGAGGGAAGCCAAGTCTACCTTGAACTGTCAAACCGACTACCAATAGTGCAAAGTAAACAAACATTGCGATGCTATGAAAGGTCCACGAAAGGTATTGCAATAAAATATAAAATATAATCAAAGAAATGATCATAAACACGCAGTTAGCATTAAATTGTCATGGGATACGTTTGGTAATGATCAGTAATAAAAAATTCTACTATTTTTTGTTACGATAATTTGACAAAATCACTGATATAATTATTTACTACAGCCACTATTTTTGACGGCAACATATTGGGGGTGCAATTTCCAAAAACCAAAATCGACCGCGTTACGAAAAGTGGTCAAGTTTTGACCACCTATAACTCTGTCAATAGCAAATGGACATTAATTCTAAACCAGCCAAACGATTGGAATGTCATCTACAAATCTGCTAAGATGAGCACTTTATCGAGAGGTAATTGAGAAACATATGGAGTGTTGAAATCTTGGGTATTACAGGTACGATACCAACAACACCATAGCTCAGCGTTTCTCAGTCTTCATTTTCTTCTTTTCTTATTTTGAAATTTAGTAAGCTTTCAACACATTAATATTGAGTACAGATGTTGTACATGTATATAATATAATGTCGTTTATTAGAACATTGACAGTGATTCGGCTTGAAAAAGATAAAATTCTCACGGTAGGTCGTGACCCACCAGATGTGTTGCGACCCATAGATTGAGAAAAGCTGCAATAGCTGATATCTTAGAGCGAAGCGTTAATGGTTAAAGGCTCCCAATGAATGCTGAATTTTTCTATGATATAAGTTTGATATTCTATGATCAATTAATAAATCTATATGGGTCATTCCATCTCAAGTGACCGAGCAAATGCATCGACCCCAATCGGCAAAATCTCGTAGGCATTGGATTGGTAATTGAATAAAATGGGAGCACTTCTGGACAGCTGTCATTGAAGTTGTTCACAACATTACGTGCTGTTTGACTGTGTATTTCTGAAACATACTTTCATTGAATATACTAGAAGGATCGCCCTGCTTGCAAAATTCTTGCGAATGGAACGATGCAAGGTTAGCTCAAAACACTGCATATTTTTCAAATGGCACTTCTGTATAAATCTTGACAAATTGTTGCAAAATGTTGTTGCTTTCTCTCTGGACTTCAAAATGTAAGCACTTAATTTCAAATTTACGCAGTCGTATTTTTCGTCCTACGAAACCTAATGAAATCAAACTTTGATGCAATTGGATTATAGAAAATAGAAAATGTCCAAAGAAGAAAATGTTACATGCATTTTTTTTCTAAGTTTACCACAGTTTTGCTGTGTGAGCAAGGTGATTAATTTGTTAAAGCTTTGCTATATAATTATAAATAAAGGACACAAATGGTTGAAGCAATAGTAAAACATGAATTCAAGAGTGCTAAGAACACATAGAATTATAAACCACGTTAAAATTATTTTAAAAGAATTGACTGCCCCCTTGATCGCCCTTCTCATTTTACAGCTGGTAGGTATATTCAATTTGACAGATCGATGTCCTTCTATACCACTTGAAATCACTGAAATGGGGTCGATTTTTGAAGATCGAGTTTCACATATGTTATGTGCTCTCCGTCAGGACCGATTCTAGGAAAATGGCCATATCTCGTTTTATTCTGGGCCAATTTTGGCTCTTGATGCGTCATTCGCTTTGGAAATGGTTCTATTTTTGGCGTATGAACAAAACACACAGATTAGTAACGGACACCCTGAGAAAAACTCATCACAAATTTTGCAATTTAGACCGCCCTCCTGAAACCCGGAACATCTCCAGTATCCGACTGGAGTCGAATGCTTTTGGAAGAATAAAAATCGGACCTTTTTTGACGAAGTATCAACACTCCAAAGTTGACCAAAAATGTGCGTATCCCAGTTATTTTAAGTATCCCTTGTAGGTGTGAGTAGGACGAACGGAATACAGAACCAAAAAAGAGAGAAACAGAAAATGGAATCTCCGCTAGGATACAGACAGAGAAAGTCGATTAAATGTGTAAAAAATACATCCGTTTGGATTGAAGTTGCAAAACGCACCGCGTTCGATCAAATTGACTGACTACACGAAAAACAAAACATAGGTATTGAACATTTTTCAATATTACTTAAAATCTGTGATTCTCTGTGACTACCGATAAATCGGTAGTTATGGCCACCCTGATGCGGACTGACAAGTTCTTCGAGTGGTTCACGCGTTCAATTGCTGTGCTTAACAGGTAATAGTTGAAGAAGATCGGTTTCTTCTTCCGAAAAAAGGGGATTACTGTTACATCGTTGAAGTAGAGCAAGAAGATCATCGGACCAAGGTAGCTACCCTGAGGTATTCCCGATGTCGCTTTTATAATGGTTGTGTAAACTTCGGTCTTTGATTTTGACCCCACGGATTTTTGACGTAGGACTACGTCTTTAATTTATATACTGGGGGTCACATTGAAAAATAAAAATATAGACATGTAACGAAAAATCCCAAACACGGACGCAACGATAGAGCGCAAATCGAACAAACGACACATGGCGTATGCTCACATGAGCGAGCTCAATGCTCGGTTGATCGCTCACCATTTCACCAATGATAGGAAGGGAGGAGAAAAGCAGCGATAATAAAAACGCTTGCAAATCTTTTTTTTGGTAATTACTTCGAGCAAAGGACGGGTAATCGTCGGACACGATATATGAGTGGAACAGCACGCATCGCACCAATACGAAGACGATGCAGTGTTAACACATTATTTCCATTTTCAATCTGTATTTTCACCGTAAAAATATTTTTTATCGGTTTCTGTCTGACAAAAATCTGTAAAATAATCTGAATAAATTCTATAGTAGGGTCTTATTGCGGATCGTCGTAAATAAACTTTGAGTTCATTTGAAGTTCAGAAATAGTTTGTTCATAATTAAGAATCTTGGATAATGATTTAAGTTTGCTTTCTAAAGAATTATTCTATTTAGAAGGCCTTGAAATCCTGAATCTTGATTTTTTTTTGAGTGATTTGCAAACTCTAAATATACAAAAAACATCAAGTTCCAGGAATGAGAGACAAACCTGAATTAAATTTAATGAATAACATTTTCATAAAATTTGAATTTTTTATTCCGAGATTACGAAAATCTTTGTCAGGTAATTTGTTTTTTTTTAATCAACAATTGTAGAAAATGAAAAATAAGCAGTGAAATTGTAGAGGAAATGGATGTAATGTCGGCCTAAATGTCCCTAATTTGGGCCCATATATAAATTCAGCAACCGACTAAATTTTCAATAGCGACCATAAATATCCATTACAGGTATACCTCGATATAACATAAATGTCACTTTTGACGATCATTCAAAGAAGCAACGTAATAACACTATCGGACAAATGTGATAATTTCCCATCTATTGGTAATATTAATGTTTATGATTCAATTGTTATTAGCGAGATATTGTCGATGGAAGTCAAAAGTGACAGTTACGTTATATCGAGGTATACCTGTAGTACCGTCCCAATGAAGCATACATCTAGATAAAAATGATGAATAGCAGATTCTTAGCCATGGGCCCAATCTTAGATCCATTGGCCAACATTTCCCCTATTAGTTGTAAAATGTTATGCTCGATGTTTCAATTTCTCAAATTCTTCTAATCAAACCAAATTTCAACTTTATCTAATCGTTTGGCAGATTAAAAAAGATATTGAATTCGCTAGCTGTTGCTCGAACATATATACCTGAGTGTACTCAGTATTTTTTTGTGAAAAACTTTGGGATGGCTTCATCTGTATTTCTCTATTTTCAATCGTCCACGCTAGTCAAATGTCAAAATATCCAGTTGACTGTTCTACTCACAAACTGTAATCAATAAGCTTGTGGGTTATTAAAAGGATTTGTTTATATATTCGACAAATTAAAAAATAATAATCATAATACCTGTCACCATGTGATATGGTTAAGTCCGTTCAAAATTAACGAAGATAATAAAATAAAAAGTGAAAAATTGGGATTTAGTTAGGTGCTCGTACCTTCTCAAAAGGAAGAAAGGATTATTTATGGATATTCATAAATATAATCCAGCGTTAATCATATATTCCACTTATTTGGAAAATCTGAAAAATCTGTATATTTAAAAAAAAAGCTTTGATCTGTATATTCAGATATCTGTATCAAAATGTTGCACCTAGATCGACCGGAGGAAAGGCTTCCCTTAATATGCAGCATGACTAGGCCGCCGTCATCCGGTCGGCATCGACTTGCACCATTTGAAAAACAACCGGCCCTTTTCAGGGCCACCAATTCAAAAACGGAAAGAGTTCAGAACTAAATGATCAACATATTTGTTCCGTCCACTAGCGGTCCTACGTTAAACTTCCGTTCGTGCCCCTAGGCACAGACCCTTCTACTTTTTTCTTTAATTTGATATAAGTGATGTCAAAAATTATGCTCAACTTTTAAGCAATTTTTATCGATTGGAACCTGTTTCATCAAAATCAGTAAGAAAATTGATTTTAATGAAGTTGCGCATTTTGAGGTTTATGAACGAAAAGTAATCATCATAAGTAATTCTTGCTACGAACACTCCTTCAAACCAATGTTTAGTTGGGAATACACAATTTCGTTTCAATTTCATTAACAGAACAAAGTTTCAAAGAAACTAAATGTATTTTTTTCTCTGAGTGTATCAATTCCAATTAATTTCAACTCCCTACCTCAGAAGTAATCATAAGCTTGACCAACAAAGATGCTACGATTAATTAACAAACCAGTACTATCCGGGAAATCCTGGTTGAGTAATCGTGTAATCATATATCTTATGCCGATTCTGCACATATCTTGATAGAGCTGGAATTAGGGCGTAACAGCTTTTGTAAACAATGACTTCTCTCGATGATTTCTCGAAACTCAAAGCACGCCCACACAAACCAACATAACCAACGCGAAGGGGAAGTCTTCTCCTACACGATGGTGACGTTGATTTGAGTGAGCGAGCCTTGGCTTTCTAGAAATCATCGAGAGAAGTCATTGTTTACAAAAGCTGTTACGCCTTATTTCCAGCTCTATCTAGATATATTGAATGCATTTTGCATTCACCCTAGCTTCTCGATATTGCACAACTATTGCCACTTCCTAGCCATGCGAAAATAGTTAGTCTCACTTGGAATGTGACTTACGAATAAATACAGCGCACGTGCTTATCTCGGACTTGTATACTAAAATGTGCACGTCTCTGTACGGGGAAGTTCTCTTCGGATGAGAGAGTTCTCTAAAAGTAAAATCAATATTTTACAATATATAGTATCGCTTCCGATACAAACTTCCCCTGCATCATTTTTCGCGAAACCACCCGTACACCCAACGGAGATTTATATCTCGAGGTTTCCACCCACATTGTTGATCGGCTGAGAAAAATCAAACATCCACCCATCAACGAACCGGTTCGAAGCAGAATTCAGAGGCTGCCGGTCGGTGAGCTTGGTCCATCAATTATCAAGTACATTCCGCACATCTTAACGCATGGATTGATGACGAGCTACGTACAAAAATGTAATGATGCGATTGAAGAATGGGGGAATTTACTTTTCCAAAATAATGCATAAACAAAATCATAAACTTTCCTGGAACTGTATATAGGGGAATGCGGGGCAGTTTGGCCACCTTAAGAAAATCATCGCTAATGATACTAAATTCAGTTGAAAAATAGAATTACTTTTATCAAATGAATAGTTTTAAACTCTATTTGAATGAGCGGCGTCGGTGGTGAAGTGGTGAGCGTAATTACTTCTAACAGCAGCAGGCCTGGGTTCAAACACAGTCGGCGCCGCCGGGATGTTCTAAGGCATAACATCTCTGATCACGCCTACCTTCGGAAGGGAAGTAAAGCCATTGGTCCTCGGTCTATGAGTTTGATGGGTCTATACATAGGGTCCAGGTGTAGGAGCTGCCTCCCTGGTGTCGGTAGCATTGGTGCTCAGCACCGGAAAACGAGATCTACGGAAAACAAATCAAGGGAAAAAAAGCCCCATTTGAATACAAATTGAATAAACTTTTGAATCTTATAATAGAAGATTTAAAAAGTAAGTTTTGTAAGCGAAATAAAACCGTTGGGGTACAATAAGAATATTCTGTTCTCTTGAGGCTTTATGGAGAGTTTTGAATAGCATAACAAGATTTAAAAGACACATTTACTTTCTGTAGAATAAATTAAATTTTAGAAGTACTGCCTATTTTATGCTAAAATTTGTTCAGTCTTTCCTTGATTTGTTTTCATCGATCTTGTTTTCCGTGCTGAGCACCAATGCTACCGACGCCAGGGAGGCAGTAATGTAATGTTTATTGAAAACTAGAACAACATCGTGTCATATAAGGAACCAACGACCATTTATATTTAGCTACTGAAGGAATATTAACGATACATTATAAGAAACTATACATAGGGGAAATGGATGTAATGTCGGCCTAAATGCCCCTAATTTGGGCCCATTCATAAATTCAGCAACCGACTAAATTTTAAATAGTGACCAAAAATATCCATTAGTACCGCCCCAATGACGCGTTCATCTAGATAAAATTGATAAATAGCAGATTTTTAGCCATGGGTCCAATCTTAGAGCCATTTTCCCTGTATAGACCTTATTTCTGATTAAGAAATCCTATAACATTTTTAACATTTTGAGTTAATCTTACATTTTTCGAATATTCGCACAAGAGAAAAAAAATTATTTAGACTAAAATAAAACGGATAGTTCAAGTAGGCTTCAAGCATTAAACCTGCAACAGATTTTTTGTAAAATATATTTAAGCGGGTGGCCACATTGCACCATTAGCGAAATTGCCCCACTTTCCCCTATGTCAATAGATGTGTACAGAATGAAGTACTAATACAAATATAGTGAGTCTAATCACTTCAGCACCATGTAGCATTTGCGTCATTCGTGGATTGTTATTCGAAATGGGATTCGAAGTCGTACAGCGTGAGCTACATGAACACATGATGTTTGTATTTGATTCATACACGCGCACATCACATTCGCTTTGTAAAGTGTTTGGCCAGTTTCTAGTGTAAACTAACCAATGATTATCATTGCTTCATTTTGAAAAAAGGGATAAATTTCTTATAGGCCATCGTCCATTTTTTTTTTTTTTTTTTTTTAATTACTTTATTTGTACAGGCTTAATCGAATAAACTTTACAGAGCCAAGTTATTATTTTAATTATACATTAAAAATGTCTTAAATCTAAAATTAAAGGATTTGACCGATTACTCGCGGTCTTCTCGAGGTTAGTGGATGATAATTGTATGGATCGGGAGAGGGAGAAGGAGATTTTAGATATGATTTATGATTCAAAAATTTAACTATTTCTAAAACATGTACTTAATCCTATCAACGTTATATCAACTCTGTAGTTATAAAATTATTACAGAAACAAATATACAAAAAAAAAACAAACAAGCTCACAAAATACACTAGGCCATCGTCTAGTTCGATTCAATATCCCAAAATATAAGACAATGCAAAAAATGGTTGATGACAGTTTAGAGGTTGCACCAGTGCACTGTGGTCAGAAAGGGCATAAAGTGGAGCTTTTTCATAGAGCCTAGCCTTTACATTTTAGCCGTATAGTGTCTTCGGAAGAATTGTTTGTGGGAATGTCAAAAAATTAGTCACGTCTTACTATGCAAAAAATGAAAAAAAAAAAACTAACTTTTTTCTTTGACGATATAGGGGAATCATGTCTTCAGTAAAGTTTTATACCCCGTGCAGACTATGGCTTATATCATGTAACATAGGCTGTCTTGCAATGAACACTCATACATCTAGTTTTCACTGGAAATGCTATGTATGAGTGCACATTGCAAGACAACCTATATTACATGATATAAGCCATAGTCTGTCCGGGGTATTAGATAATGTGAAAACAAACAACTATGTTGTAGACGTCAAAATTCTAAATCCTGTATTTTCAGAGCTGTGGAGCTTTTTCTATGGAAGTTCCCTTAAAATAAGTTTTTTATACTTAACTTCTTTGTATTTCATTTTTCAAGTATACAATATTCTAGACAATTATGAAAACAATAAGATCACACGTTTTTGTTGAAAATCATGCATCGTTATAATCATTCCCTGTAAAGTTATAGCAAATGTTATCTTTATTTTTTCTTTACTTCATGCACTTTTAGGAGAGAATGGGGCAAGCTGGGGCACAAAACCAACTTGTTTTCTTAAAACTTAGCTCAAGTACTATAAAGTTAAGAAGGTTTAGTGCGTCGCTCTCTTCCCATATTTGAGTAAAATAACCTTATTATTTTAGGGTTTTTCATATATATATATATATATATATATACTTACTTAAGTGTCCTGAGCGCCATCCCTGGCGCAAAGGGCCAACGTGAAAGATCTCCATCCTGGGCGATTGTTTGCTTTCGCCTTGACCTGGGCCCAGGTCAAATTCCGGTCGACTTGCTTAATCTCCTTGTTTAGGCTTCGCCGCCATGAGCCCCTGGGTCTGCCTCTGCTGCGATGTCCGGCTGGATTCCAATCCAGCGCTTGTTTGCAGATTTCATTTCCGCTCTTCCGTAGAGTGTGGCCAACCCACCTCCACTTACGTTCCCGAATTTCTGTCGATATCGGCTTCTGGTGACACCGTCGATGGAGCTCGGCATTCGAAATCCAGTTGTGAGGCCACCAAGCACGAATTATATACCGCAGGCATCGGTTGATGAACACCTGCAGCTTCTGTGTGATCTCCGCTGATACGCATCATGTTTCGCTAGCGTACAGCAGTACAGATTTCACGTTAGAGTTGAAAATTCGGATCTTCGTGCGGAGACTAATCTGATTTGACTTCCAGATGTTTCGTAAACTCGCAAAAGCAGCCCTTGCCTTCTTGATCCGTGCACCTATGTCACTCTTGGTTCCGCCGTCCGACGCTATCTGGCTGCCAAGATATTGGAAACTTTCAACCTTCTCCACTTCCTGACCAGCTACCGTAAAATTGGATGGATTTCCCGTGTTGATATCCAACGATTTAGTCTTGCTGACGTTGATGTTGAGACCTGCCGCTGAGGAGCGTTCGGCGAGATCGTCGAGCTTACTCTGCATGTCAGAACGCCGTTGTGATACTAAAGCAACGTCATCCGCCAAATCTAGGTCGTTTAGATGCTCCATTGTAATAGGCTGCCAGAGCAACCCACGGTTCGGCACACGGTCGATCGCACCAACCATTATCTCGTCGATTACGATGAGGAACAGTAGCGGTGATAGAATACATCCTTGCCTCACTCCAGCGACTACCCGAATAGGGTCAGATAGGGCTCCGTTGTGCAGCACCCTGCACGTGAAAGCCTCATACTGAGCTTCGATGAGGTTGACGATTTTATCCGGAACTCCCTTGCGCCTTAGGGCGCCCCACAGGTTTTCGTGGTTGAGTCGGTCGAAAGCTTTTTCGTAGTCAATGAAAACCAAGTAAAGGGACTCTTGGAATTCGTTGACCTGCTCCAAGATTATGCGGAGCGAAACAATATGGTCCACACAGGATCTTCCAGCACGGAATCCCGCCTGCTGCCGTCGGAGAGTCGCGTCGATCTTCTCCTGTATCCGGTTGAGGATAACTTTGCATAGAACTTTGAGAACACAACACAGTAACATAATGCCACGCCAGTTATCGCATACAGTTGGGTCCCCCTTCTTTGGGACCTTCACTAAGACGCCCTGCATCCAGTCAGCCGGAAAAGTCGCGGTGTCCCAGATATTGCAGAATAGTTGATGCAACATTTGTGCAGATAGCATGGGGTCAGCTTTGAGCATCTCTGCTGATATGCGATCGACCCCGGGAGCCTTGTTGGATTTCATGGTTCGGATAGCAGCTTCGATCTCCGGTAGGGATGGCGCCTCAGAATTGACGCGAGTGATGCGTCGCACTCTTGGCGGTTCATGCCGAGATGTTGATGGCTGGTTGACCGACGAAACTTGTAGAAGCTGTTCGAAGTGTTCAAACCAGCGTTTCAGCTGATCAGTGGGGTCGGTGAGCAACTGACCAGTCGCGTCCTTCACTAGCATCCTAGGATTCATCCTTGCTCCACTCAGGCGTCGTGAGATATCGTAGAGGAGACGGATATCGCCTGTTGCTGCGGCTTTCTCACCTTCATCGGCTAGGGAGTCCACCCACGCTCGCTTATCCCGCCTACACGAGCGCTTCACTTCCTTCTCGAGAGCCGAATACAGTTGGCGGGCCTGGTTCTTCGCTCCTCTGGTTCTCGCCCGCTCTATCGCGGCTTTTGCATTTCTCCGCTCCTCTATCTTCCTCCAGGTGTCATCCGTGATCCACTCCTTTCTCTGAGCGCGCAGCTCGCCCAGGTTGTTTTCACTCGTTTCAGTAAAGGCATCCTTGATCGCCGTCCATTGCTCTTCTACGCTGCCACCATCAGGAATATCCGCAGCTCTGGTCTCCAGTTCCTCGACGAATGACCTTTTTACTGCTGGATCTTCCAATCGGCGTGTGTTGAATCGCCGTCCGAGCCGCTCCTCCCGCCGCTGGACCCGCGCGATACGAAGGCGGATCTCTCCAACGAGGAGATGGTGGTCAGACGCGATGTCGGCACTGCGTTTGTTCCGAACGTCAAGAAGGCTCCTTCTCCATTTTCGGCTGATGCAGATGTGGTCGATTTGATTTTCGGTATGTCCATCACGGGAAACCCACGTGACTTTGTGCACTGGTCGATGGGGGAAGAGCGAACCCCCGATCACCATGTCGTTATTGCCACAAAACTCTGCCAACAGCTCACCGTTTTCGCTCATTTCGCCAAGACCATGGCGCCCCATGACACGCTCATAATCCGTGTTGTCGGAGCCGATCTTCGAAATGAAGTCGCCGATGTAGATCTTGATGTCACCTCTCGGAATTTTATCCACGACTGCATTCAGTTGACTGTAAAAGTTCTCTTTGTCCTGTAACTCGGCAGCATCGGTTGGCGCATAACATTGGATTATGGTTAGGTTACGAACCCGCGTTCTGAATCTGGCAACGATTATCCTCTCATTGATAGGTTCCCACTTGATGAGCGCCGCATTTGCTTGGGCGCTAAGCAGGAAACCAACTCCACGGTGGCGGGGAGCGTTTTCACCTCGAATACCAGAATAGAGTAGTACCTGTCCCGACGGCAGCTTGTGTTCTCCAAAGTTTGGCCAACGGACTTCGCTTAGTCCCAGGATTTCGAGCTTCATGCGTCGAGCCTCGCTGGCGAGTTGTGCCAGCTTCCCCTGTTGGGCTAGCGTTAGTACATTCTATGTTCCAATTCTTGTCCGTTGTTTTGCGCTAAAAGTCGTTGCCGTAATATCAGTCCGTGATCTTTCTCTATTGGTTTCTGTAACAGTTGTAAAGTTTCGGGGACAGTAGGTAGTTAGCCTAAGGTCTCCTATCCGCCGTGATGGGGCTGCCATCTTGGGTATAGCTTTCGGGGATAAGCATTTCTTGTTTCAGCCGCTGGATGCCAGGCAGACGCTGTTTGAGCCGCACCTCCATGGTGGACAGACGCTCAGTTATTGTGTAGATGGGGCTGCCATCTTAGATTTAGCTGACACAATACAGCATTTCTTATTCAGCCGCTGGATGCCAGTCAGACGCTGTTTGAGCCGCACCTCCATGGTGAACAGACGCTCAGGCCGTGTAGGCCGAACCCGAATATAAATATATATATATTTTTTTTTTTTTTTGGTTTTTTATAGGATAATTTTTGTTTTCTTCTATATTTGAAGTATATAATGTTGTAAAAAATCATTAAAACAGTAAAAATACATGTTTTTGTTGAAAACCGTTAGTCTCTATAGTAATGCCATGCAAAGTTATAGCATATTTGAGCTAAAGCTCGCCTAACGATTCGTGATTTTCAACGTTCTTATTTTCTTTATAATTGTCTAGAACATTGAATACTTGAAACATTAAATACAAAAAAATTGAGTATAAAAAACTTATTTTAAGGGAACTTCCATAGAAAGAGCTCCATTACTCTGAAAATACAGGATTTAGAATTTTGACGTCTGCAACAAAGTTGCTTGTTTTCACATTATCTAAAACTATGCTGGAGACATGATTCCTCTATTTCTTCAAAGAAAAACCCGAATTTATCCACCTATGGTGTGATCAGACCCTTCTTACTTATTCAAGTTTATTTATTTTATTGTCATTATCAGTGACCAAGCCCCCCACCCCCGTGTCATCCAGTGACGCTACGCCACTGCCTGGGGGTAGCCGGAATATATCCGGGTGTAGTCTATTTGGTGAGGCTACCAATCACCTTATCATCGTATTTTAATGTGATTTAATGGGTTTTAATTAAATTCATATTCAAGCAACTTCCCCGGGGTACCCGGAACATGTCCAAGTGTGTCCAATGTGGTCTGGAACACTTAACACGACTTGCATTGATCTTATTTTTGAATTCTGTAGTAATTTGATGTGCCGCATGATGGTTTTAATACGTTTTCCGTTAAATCCAGCGTGAAGGCCCATATTCACCGGATCTTATTCCGGCCATATCTCCGGAACCGGTTCACCGGTTCATAGCGTTCAATGGGACCCCAAGACCTATCATTTGGCGCCGAGTTTGTCCAAATCGGTTGAGCGGTTGCTGAGAAACGTGAGCGCATTCATTTCCTTACATACACACACACATACACACATACACACGTACACACACACACACATGTTCCGACATGTTCCGATCTCGTCGAGCTGAGTCGAATGGTATATGACACTCGGCCCTCCGGGCCTCGGATCGATAGTCGGTTTTTCAAGTGATATCTATACCCTTCTTTGTAAGAAGGGTAAAAAGTTAGTTTTAATTTTAATTTTTTGAATTTTATTTTTGGGTTGTTGAACCACTGCCCATTACTGTTCGTATCATGCAGGCTGACCACCATTTAATGAGTGGACATCTAATTGCCTGGACACATCCTTTCCCAGTCAGGTATGATATGGTTTATGAAACCAACTACCTTTCCAGGATTAGCAGACCAAATTCCACTAGGTTCTAAGATAACACTACAAAAAAAATTTAGATCTACGCCTGTGTAATGCACCGCAACTGCAGAGCAGATGTTCCGAGGTTTTACGTTCTATGCTACAGAAACGGCAGATATCGCTCTGAACCCGACCAATGTTCTTCAAGTGATATCTACTCGGACAGTGCCCAGCTACTAGGCCAGTGTATATACTAAGAGGCCGTTTATTGAGCTCAAAGAGCTTTTTGGTATGTGTTACATTTGGAGTTATAAATCTTTCCGACTGGCCATCACCCTTTGTTCTTCCCAGCGTTTGAGTTCCATTTTTACCGTACACTTTGATATTCCACAGTATGGTTCTGGGCCAATAAGTGGTGAATTGGAACCTAATTTTGAGAGATCGTCTGCCCTTTCATTCCCTTCAATGCCACAGTGTCCAGGAACTCAATATAAGTTTACTGAGTTCTGTTTGCACAGTTGTCGCAACAAGAGAATACATTCTCAGACAATCTTTGATGTACATTTGTAAACACGAAGCGCTTTTAGTGCTGCTTGACTGTCAGAAAAAAATACAGATATTTGCACATCTATATTTTCTCCTTAGGCAAACACTTACACATTCAAGTATGGCCACGATTGCCGCTTGAAACACTGTTGGACAATGTCCCATCGCTACTGAAATATTTGTCCCAGGGCCAATGATTCCTGCACCTGTTTATGTTCCAATTTTTGAGCCATCTATGAAAAATATGATTGAACCTTGACGAACGCTATTACCACCGACTTCCCAATCCGAACGCAACATTTCACATACGTTGAAGGGAGTGTCATAATTGTCCTCTGGTTTCATCCAGTCTCCATTCATACTCATCACTGGTCCTCTTTGGAAGTATTGTAAAATGCTTAGGTGATCAATCAGGTCACCAGGCATGACTATTTTAGAGCTTTTGAGCCTTAGAGTTCTTCTTTCGGCTTCTAGTTGCACGTATTCATGCAAGGGCAGTAGATTGAGAATTGCATCTAACGCTTTTGATGGGGTGCTGCGCATCGCGCCCGTTATAGCAATACATGCTACACGTTGTAGTTTTGCCAGCTTCCTCTGTGCGGTAGCCTCTTTCGTTTTTGGCCACCACACTATCGAAGCATAAGTTACTTTTGGACGGATTAGTGATGTGTAAATCCACATGGTCATTGTTGGTTTCATACCCCATTTTCTACCAATGGTTTTGAAGCATAACCACAGGGCTCTGATTGCTTTGTTGATCACAGAATCAATCTGAGCATTCCAATTCAACTTGGCATCCAATATAACTCCTAGGTATTTGACCTGTTCACTAAGATGGATCTTTTCTCCTAACAAGCTTGAACTCCTTTAGGTTGAACTTCCTCTTTCTAGTAAAAGGAACGATTACTACTTTTGACGGATTAATGTTTAGGCCCTCCTTAATACACCAAGATTGGGTAAACTTTAGAGCCTATTGCATTCTTTCTGAAATGATAGCGTCAAACTTTCCTCAAACTACGATGACTAATTTTTGACATTTTATGGGAAATATTCAAATTCTTCCTAAGACACTATATGGCTAAAATGTAAAGGCTAGGCTCTATCAAAAAAGTTCCACTTCGGCCGTTTTGGATTGAAGTTTGTATGGAGATTTCCGTGAATTACTATGGAAAATTATTGAGTTTCACCCACATTGCCTTAGCTTTAGTTGTAGTTGTTCAAACAATGACAATGTTCTGATGTAATTGGCGTTGTTGTCTTGCATATTTTAATCTGTCAATCTATCATATTTTGTCATTTTTTCGTATTTCTATCTTTCTCGATATGCTTTCAAACTGATTGTAACATCAACATGCTTTTTGGTAAATGTTAGAGCAATAACATATTGATGTTTTTCAACATTTGGACCAGTAGAACCAAAGTTAGGGCGATATAAGTGATTTTTAACATTCTTCCATAGTATTTTACATACAAATTTCAAACCATCTGTGCGACCTCTAAACCTTCATTATTCTTTATCATTTTTTAGCACCGGCTCATACTTTGGGGTTATGAATTGAACTGGAAAGTGGCCTATAAGACATTTAACATTTTTTTTCAAAATGAAGTACCCTACTGTGCAGCTATAACATGTTATAAGCCTATCTGACATTTTTATGCTCGCTAATTAGAATTGACACCGCCTTCAACCAGAGGTTGTACAGACTGAACTCTTAACGCTAGACAACACAACAGTTGACCAGTAGGGAAATTTCAGGGTTGCAAAATGTTCCACCGGCTGGAGCAGGAATCAAACCCTCACACTTCGTGGCACTGACAATACGCCTGAACGAAGGGTGACACCGCTAACCGCACTACCCCGAAGCCCACAGTATAACATGATATAACCAAAGAGGTAACTCTAAGACCAGAAGGTCCCGAAGAAACGAGCTCAACTGTTTGGCTCAGCTCTGGTACAATCTTCGGTCCCATGCTAATCGATGCACCCCTCAAAACATATGAAAATCCACGAACACCTCATTTTATCTGTCAAACTTTCATAGCGAATCAAAACAAACATAGTGTAGTACTAGAATTTCGACTAGAATGGGGTACGTTAATCGATTTGCTTGGGACCAATAGGCTAGTCAAGTAGTGAGCCAATTTACAATCGTTAGTTTCGTATTGATTGTTGATATAACTCTGTAGTCGAATGCCTTGTTCAGACTACAGAGTTATAACATGTTATAGCGCAATCTTGATGGTGGTTTCTGTGTTGCAATTATTTGACAACTGTTATAACTCTGTAGTCTGAATGTACTATTAAGCGCTGGCCAGACTGAGCAGTTATAACATTTGTTGATATTTGATGCTTGTGAGCTGTTTGTACCGGGTTCGATTGTAGAAGTTGTTTCTCGATGACCGTTATTAACAGCAGAAGAATTAGTAGGTACCTGATGCTTAGTACACATACAATCTAGCTCAATAAAATCTCAAACAGCAGATTATCTCGGCATCATTACCTGATATCTCTGCAAAATATCTATTTGTTCGCAGAATTTCAGCAATTGTTTTACTGAATCTCAGCAAAATAAATTGCAGAACTATTTACTTGGCTGTGTAATTTGAATACAATTTAAGTGTGTACGAGACTCCAGGATCGCTTTGCGAGTCTTGCTTTCCCTAAAATTGGATTTGTGATTTTCACCACAATTCGAACATTTAAATTTCTTACGATCTTCCTTCACAGGACAGACGTTCTTTGCGTGAGAGGAATCACCAAAGTTCATCATTGGAGTAGCTAATGGGGGTGCCAAGGGGCCAGGCCCTCTAAAAAATTATCTAGATCCCCCCCCCAGAATTGTTGGTGTTTTTTTGACACGCCGGTATTTTGTCAAGCTTGTCAAGTTCGATGTTACAATTTAACAGCCACAAACAACGATTTTTTTAAAGTCCCTTAAGTTGACTACTCTTCTTGTGTTCTGGATTAGAAGAAACGATTTTGAGAAATAATATTATATCGATATTTAATCGATGGCATACTAACACGTCTTCAGGCTCTACAAATTGGCCATGAGCCCAGGGATTTTTCAACTTTCAGGACGAAAACTTCAGGAAACTTCGTAAAACTTCAAGGACTTCTAAGAAGTACAGGAAACATCGTAGAAATTGAGGAAACTTAGAAGAAATTGTGGGAACTTCATAGATCTTCCAAAAAAATCGTAAAAGCAAGGATCTTGAAAAAGTTTTAAAAACTGCGTGCAAGTGGAAAATTTATTTATATTAGCTTGAGGAGCTTCGTAGAAGTTAAGGGAACATTTTTTTTTTTTTCAGGGAAGCTCATTATTAATCTGGAACCTCTATATAATTTCAGGGCACTTTTGTCAAGCCTCATTGACATAGAATAGCCGTGGAAATTACGTACACATTCAAGAAATTTCGTTCATAGAACTCGCGAGAAACGTAGAAGTGCAGCAAACTTTGTAGAAGGAATTCTGAAAAAAACTCAGGGAATTTTGTACAAGAAATTTCTAAGAACTTAAGGGATTGTAGCTTCAGTTAAGGGAACTTTGTTGCAGTTTGTCAGAGATCTTACTTCAACTTAGCTCCATGAACTTCTTGGAGGCTATGGGAACTTCGTTAAATTTCAAGAACCTTTCCAGATGTTCAAGAATATTTGTAGATGATGGGTGTCTTTCCAGAAGTGCAAAGATACTCAGAGATCTTCGTGGAATTACGAGAGACGTAAAAAATGTGGGATTTGGAATAATTTCAGAGAACATCGTAGAAGTTGAGGAAATTTTGTAAAACTTAAGGGAGTTTTGTGGATGTTCAGTAAACATTGTATAAGTTACACGATATTCTTCGAGACATTCTTCCTAGACAGCAGGAAATATTCAAAAGATCTCCATATAGACGAAGATATTTGTAAAGTTCTCTGGATATTTTTTCAATGTTGATCAAGTTTTAAGGATCTCAAACTGTTTAAACATTGAAATATGCTTTCAAGCCTGTATGTTGTTCAGACAGTATTCAAAAGTTTCCCAGCTAATTTAATCTAAAGCTAATGAGATTTGAAATCAAATGGCAGTGTTCACTCGGCTGTCGACAGAAGCAGACCACTCTCAATGTGTGTCACGCGATCGTCTGTTTACTCGGCAGCAACCATTGTTTGGTCCTCCTCATTGCTCTCCATCAGCAGTTCTTTCTTCAGCTCTGTAAAGTTAGTTCGATTGTGCCTTATCAAATAAATTAATAAACAAACAAAAAAGAAATCAAATGTTAAGATTTTTCGAATTTTTTTATATTGTTTTTTCTTACTGTCTTATCTCGAAGAATTTTCCTCTCAAAAATGCTGTAAGTCTTAGAATCTAGGTTAGTTCCCAAGATCTTGAATTAATAATTTTGAATTTCAAGAAATTCAAAGCTTATCTAAGTAAAAAAAAAAAAGTGATATCAAAACCTAGCTTTAATCCCTATAATTTATTTTGAACGAAATTTAATCGAATTTTTTTCTGGCATATTTTTTTGTGGAGTTTTTATGAAATTTTTTATTAGGTCAAACATATTATAGTTATTGAAATTCTTATTACGTTTGTTTTAATATTCATATACTAGTTTTTATAAATGAAATAACTGTCTAGGAAGGATTTCAATTTTAATTTAGTTAGAATTTAGGTAGTTAGAATTATGAAAATTGATCTAATTTCGTTGAATTTTATTAACATTTGTAATCGAAGAATTAATGTTTACAATCTGATCATTTTTTTTAGTTACAAAATCCTTTAAACATATGGGTTTGGGATCTCAAAACTATATTTATTTTAGTATTCATAATGTTAAGAATTATGCATGGACATAAATCTTGAACATTTTCCTAAATTCTAAATCCTTAAAGTGAACTTTATTCTGTGTGCACTTTACCATGTTTCAAAGCCAGAATATATAAAATTCAAACTCCTAGCATTTAATTTTGGTTCCTATGTCTGAGATTAACTGATAATTAAATATTCAGAATCTAAAAAAAATCTAGTTACAAAATTCATGGAATCAACTAGCTCTGAGAATTTTATTAAGATTGCTTAAACTTATGAGATCCAAAGCATGAAGAAACGGTCATTTCTCGTTCAAAATCAGTAAGCTTCTAAGGCTCCACAGTAAAAATAATAAAAATTATTGTTTCACCATTAAAATAATAGTAAGCCTCAATGTCAAAAAATTACCCAAAAACAAGATGCCTTGAATTTCATTGAATAGCATCTTGGCGAGTTTTTATTTAACCGTAGTTTAGCAAAGTAAACAAATGCAACAGGCTCCCCCTAGGCCCCCTCCAGATGAATTTTCTAGCTACGTCAATGCAGTTCATGCATTTAGCTAGCATGTAGCAATTTTTTGTTCCATGACCCCATCCCTGGCACTTACTGGGAGAGATTTTGAAAACAGCACGTGATCCCACTTCACTCGAACATGGCTTTTTCTTAGGCCTCAAGGTTGTTTAATTCACTTGACTTGAAATTAACTAAATAAATCACATTAGGAATCCTGTTGCGCGAGGACTTGAACTGACTCAATTCCAAATAAATTTGTCAATTCATCTATGATCTGATCCAGGGATTCAACACTGGGCAGAACTCTCAAGCCAACCTAGAGCAGACGTTCAGTTTTGGTGTCGCAAGTGAAACATTTATGTTGTTTATCAATAAGATACTTGAGAAGACGTTTAAATCCCTCCAAGGAATTAGACAATACACAGCATTCACCCCGCAGGCCAATTTGAAGTGAAAATTTGAACGAATTAACGAAGTTCAAAGCTTCCTTGCGAAGAGCATGGAAATCGGAAGTGGTTACCAAAATACCGGGAGACCTTTTCCTTCTTGGCATCAAGTAGGGAAAGTTTATTAGAATTTTGCCTGGATTATGTAACATTCTCATCATCCGTGAGCATATTAAATTGATTGCTCAAATGCATTTCATGAGAAGGGGTATCAAGAGATTTTCCTTTTCTTTTGCGTTTAGGCGCCATAGTGGCAGAATAAAGCAAACACATACATAGTGGCAGAATAAAGCTTCTCAAAGTCAACTTCCTAGCACATTACTAATTTTCCAACTTGAAATCCAAGCGGGATTACCTCGGAAAGGCTCCAAGCAAGGATCGAGGAGGAATAAGAAAAGAACAAGGTTGTTGGTAATGTTTGTCACTGAGAAGTGTTGTTTAAATATGTTGAAGCTTTAGGTAGCAGTAACACTTCCTTCAGCAAAAATAAAATAGATTTACACAGCAAGGGAGCGTTACGAGTGGCCTAGTGCAGATGCTCACTACGTTGAGAAAGGCGTTATGTTTCAAATACGATGGCCATCCCGTGAAACTCAGTGAATCATTAAGAACACAAACTTTTCCTCGTTGCCGTTGGGTCATTTTATAGATCTTGTACTCAAAGGTATCAAGTACATTCACAACTAATTCGGGTTGAATTTTAAGGCCACAAAAGACTTTTCTTCTAATGTAATCAAATATAATATAACACCAACGCAGCCAGTTCTTGAAAGCATCCTGGAAAATGATATATATATCTACATCATTTTTCTTGTCTATTTGATACATGTTTCACATCGATGATGCGTCACACATATCAAAACGGCCAGGCCTACTGTGTAGCATTTAAGGGGCAAGATGATTCAGAAAACATCGGGCCTGTATGGATTGAAGATTTAAACACGATGCTTCAGAATCCAATAAATGGATGAAACGTGGACATCTCGTACCGTACGTTCCGATTTTGATAATTATATGATTGGTCGGTCGTTGGAAGCATCAAAGCTGAAAGGTTAAGTGATGCTTCATTTTCTTCTGACGGCTGGGCACTAACTCTTTTCCTAGCCTTTTTTTTTATTTCTTTATTTGTTCCAAATTCAAAATAAATTACATTTCATTTTAACCTAGGTGCTCCAGTTACTGCAGTAACGTACCAGCCTTAATTGTTATGATATATTTCTAAGTGTTTTTACATTGTTCATGTCTTGGCAATTCAGTATTTTAAACAGGTTTTTTTTTAAACCTGCATGTCAGTATAACAATTGATATCTTAAAACAAAAAACTAAAACTAAATCTTATCTAAGTATAAAGGGAATTAATCGTTGCAATTGATGATTGCAACGATTTTTGCCTGAAGTTATTAATTATTTAGTTGGACATTTGTTCTAAAGTCTCAACATTCGAAATTCTATGTACTTCGGTAGTACTGTACCAGGGAGGCAACTTCAAAATCATTTTCAGAATTTTGTTCTGAATCCTTTGAAGTGCTTTTTTCCTGGTAGTGCAGCAACTAGACCATATTGGCACAGCGTAAAGCATGGCCGGTCTAAAAACTTGTTTAAATATTAGAAGTTTATTCGTCAGGCAAAGTTTGGATTTCCTGTTTATAAGAGGATACAAACATTTTATATATTTGTTACATTTGGCTTGAATGCCCTCAATGTGATCTTTAAAAGTTAATTTTTGGTCAAGTATTAATCCAAGATATTTCACTTGGTTTGACCAGGAAATTGGAACTCCGTTCATAGTGACTATGTGACTACTACTAGGTTTCAAAAACGAAGCTCTAGGCTTGTGTGGAAATATTATAAGTTGAGTTTTGGAAGCGTTGGGAGAAATCTTCCATTTTTGTAAATAAGAAGAGAAAATATCTAAACTTTTCTGCAGTCTGCTGCAAATATCACGAAGACTTCTTCCTTTAGCGGAAATGCCTGTGTCATCAGCGAACAAAGATTTGTGGCAACCCTGAGGCAAATCAGGGAGGTCCGAAGTGAAAATGTTATACAATATAGGCCCAAGAATGCTACCTTGAGGAACTCCTGCTCTAACAGGTAGTCGATTGGATTTGGAATTTTGATAATTTACCTGCAGAGTTCTGTCAGTTAAATAATGTTGAACTAATTTCATAATGTAAAGTGGAAAATTAAACTTTTTCAATTTAGCAATCAAACCTTCATGCCAAACACTGTCGAATGCTTTTTCTATGTCTAGAAGAGCAACTCCAGTTGAGTGGCCTTCAGATTTGTTTGAACGAATTAAATTTGTAACTCTTATGAGTTGATGAGTAGTTGAATGCCCATGGCGAAATCCAAACTGCTCATCGGCAAAAATTGAGTTCGTATTGATGTGAAGCATCATTCTATTCAAAATTATCTTTTCAAAAAGTTTACTTATTGAAGAAAGCAAACTTATTGGGCGGTAGCTAGAAGCTTCAGCTGGATTTTTATCCGGCTTCAAAATTGGAACAACTTTCGCATTTTTCCATTTATCAGGAAAGTATGCCAAATGGAAACATCTGTTAAATAATTTTACCAAGAAAGACAAGGTACTCTCGGGGAGTTTTTTGATGAGGATATAGAAAATTCCATCATCACCTGGAGCTTTCATATTTTGAAACTTTTTAGTTATAGACCTTACTTCGTCCAAATCAGTCCCCCAGGAATCATCAAAAATATTTTCCCGAGAGAAAATATTCCGAAAATCCCGAGCAACCTGATTCTCAATAGGTTTGTCCTAGCCTTTTATGACTTATGGCTATAGCGCCATTACTCGCTTTTTGAAAAGAGAAGAGGGAAAGGAAAAAGAGAAGGGCAAAGGGAAAAGGATTATGTGAAATCTATGAACATACACAATATTTTTGATTTGAAATATACAATATAGAAATGCGGAACAGCGCGGTGGTCACTACCCGAGTCTTGTCACTATTATCAAGTCATATAAAAGTAACAAGGGCTAAAATGTGATCTTTGACTACTGGAAAATCCTGATTCCCTAGTTTGAAGTTGTCACGACTAGGACTCGGCGGTAGATCTTATACCAGTAACGCACCACAAAAAGGTGATCTCCGAACGTTACTGGTTTGAAAAGATAAAAATTCACAAAATGAAACGAACTCACCAAGTTTAGCCAATTGAACCTGAAGGCTGCCTGACATGTGTTGATGTAGAACAATAAATGATGGGACGAATGATGAGACGCCTCGTGGAGGCTCTACTTGGCTTCGGAACAGTTTCTCAGTGGCAAATAATAGGGACTTAGAATGAGGCACTTGAAATTGCCTCTTGGGCCTGGTTATGGCTAGATCAGCAACCGATTATAGATAAAAAAAAAAACTCCACGCAAAAACAAACGTCAGGTTCGAACACACGCACAGCCTACTTTTCAAGGCCACAAAATACTCTTCTTCTCTAAATAACTCCGGTCGAAAATTTCCACACGTTTCCCATCCCAGAATGGTACTAATCAAGACCAATCAAATGGCATTTGTACATACAGTCTAATCATCTGTTTGAGTAACATGGATTTCAAAGCCTAATCAGGTGGTGGATTTGGAACTCCTTATTTGAACTCACAACCTAACAGACTAGAAAACTAATCAAACAGTATTTTCACAGATAAGCAGACATAACGCTTGCATGTTTTTCATCAAACACGCATTTGTAGGTCAATTTAAATATTTTCTAGTTGACAGTGCCACCGCCTGTGGCGCGCATAATAATTTTCCTTGCGTTTGATGTTTAAACGCTACCGCCATCTGTTGAGCGTAGTGCCCGACAGTGTATTCAACAGATGGCGGAAGTGTTTTGTAACGATATTGTACAGTGAAAATGCGTTATGTCTGTGGTATTTACTTTACTAAAATCAAAGCCATGTGAATCACACAATAATCGACACCACCCTGCACCCGGTGGCCCCGGATAGATGAAACACGCATTCACAAAGAAAAAAAAAACCAAAAGCTCTACATGTACCTCCTCCTCCTCACCCCCTCAATTCACAGACTGTCCGGTCTGTCGCCGTTCGTCGGCGACAACGACATGGCCACCATGAACAACGTCGTGACCAGCAACTACTCGTTCAAGTACAGCTCCTTCGACGCCGTGTCGGAGGATGCGATGGACTTTGTCCGCCAGTTGCTGGTGCGCGATGGCTCCAAGCGGCTCACCGCCAAGCAAGCCCTCAACCACAAGTGGCTCGCCGAGACGGTCCACGACACGACCGAACTATCTATAACAAAGACAAAATTGAAACGTTATGTTATTAAGAAACGGTGGATCAAGGCGGTCAATACGATCATCGCCCTGCGGCGGATGGGTGCCCGGATCGATTTAGATCTGATCTGATCTGATCCAATCCTTAACTAATCCAACAGCAGCAGCAGCAGCAGCATCGACATGCGACCCTGCGGCCAGGGAAAAGACGAACGGCGAGAGGGAGTCGAACGGGTTAATTCAATAGGAATGATATCGTCTTGTTATGTTTCTGTATCCTAGGAAGCTCTCTTCCCGGAGTTTCGGTTTTCTAGCTTGTAAGTAAAAGTGATTGTCCTTGTCACAGTTAAGTGTTGTACTATACTTCGTTATGTATGCTCAACTGCTACGTCATTAACGTTCTAAACACATTTCATACACAAACTTCGATAGGTACACCGCAGCTAAATATTCAAACACGTTTTCAGGACCATGACTCGCACAACTATTTATGTGGAAACCGTGTTCCCAGACACACTCCTTACTTTACACGACTCTATTGCTCTCATACACCTCATACACGTTAGGAATCACGTTTTCAGGTGATTTTACCAGCCAACGAGATGATCTAGGAAATATTATCATACACATTTGTAAATAATTGATTCAATAAAGCAGATTTTAATTGTAGTCAATTAGCATTGTAAGACACCTTCTTTGTATATGTAATCGAAAGGGGTAATTTCCTTAGTACGAGTAATAAATTCTATAAGTAATGAAAAATCACCAACTGTGCAAGTGTTGAACGTTGCTTTTTTTTATTTCACACCGCGGCACCGCCGGCATTCGATGTTTGAGCACGTGTTTTTTTCCCATCTCGAGGGATGCTGCGCACGGTGCCGGAGGACGAGCACGTGTTCGGTGCAACAGCATCTGCATCAGCATCAGCGCACGCGACCTACCGCAAACTGGTTGAACGACAGCGTAAGTTCCAGTTTCCAGACGAAATAAAAAGCTAAATGCAACGAAATTTGTTTCTCTTTCAATTGATGGTTGAGAAAATCCCCCTTTAACTGGCACATGCATTATGGTTCGAAGTTGTTGTTAAGCCGGCGCCGGTGGTGTAGTGGTAAGCGTGACTGCTTTCTAACACCCCAATGGGTCTGGGTTCAATCCCAGCCGAGGTCGGTGGGATTTTTCTGAGGCATAAAAATCTCTGGTCACGTCTTCCTTCGGAAGGGAAGTAAAGCCGTTGGTCCCGGCCCATGAAGCTGCCTTTCTGCACATTCGATTGCCGTCAATGGATGGCAATCGATGTCCGTCGGTGATTGGCACTAGATTGCGGAACAGAGACCGACGTTAAATAAAGGAAATAAGAAGAAGAAGTTGTTGTTAACAGTGATGTACATGTAACGGGTCGCTTAGAAAACGAGACGAGTTCGTCCGGTATCGTATCTCTTCGATCCGAAAGTAGACTACCCAACTAACAATTTTCACAATGTAAACGCTTTACTCATTTCATTTATACAGCCTCAAGCTGTATTCAAACGTTATACGATATGAGGAAACCTTTACTCAACCTCTATACTAGCAAATCTGGCGAACTTAGTCAGCTACTTATGGCTGTTGGAACGGTCGGGAGAAGCTCTTATTGCATATCCATTAACGCTTCTATACAGCTGTTATCCTGCTGTTTAGTTGTGTGTGAACTTGAAAGGCACTTATTCAACCTTTTCCCGGTTACCCAATAATCACTACACAGCTTTCTCTTGAAGCCGGGTTAAATACTGTTTACGCTTTTTTATGAAGGAATTTATTTAGTTTATTTTGCTGTGAATCAAATTAATCGAAATTAGTTACAAATCATCACCAAATTATTTACCCTGCACCGGAACCTGGAATCGAACTCGAGACGACCTCATTGGCAAACCTTGACACTACCAACTGTGCTACGCCAACACTTTGAACTTATGTAAACAAATCAACATTCCCTTCTACAACTAATAGTGCACACGAATCACTTTTCTCGACTAGTTATAAAAGAGCAGAGTAAAAGCTGTAAAACTGCACACGTCTAATAATAAACCTAGTTGACTGTGAAAATGCTTCCGAAGTTGCTCTAACACAGTTTATAAGCTGAGTACAGGTTGTTTAGTAGTTGAAAAAGCACTTTTGATGTTTATGTTATTCAGCAAGAGTGGTTGGTTGTTTAGAAGCCATCAAATGAGTAATATATTCACTTTGTTAGCTTTGTTTTGCAGCTACAAGTTGAAAGTTGATTAGTGTGTGTATAGAAGTGACATTAGCTTTTATTGGCTTATGTTATTCAGTGCGACTGACAAATTGAATAATGGTCGTGAGAAAGTTGAGTAAATGCTCTCCAAAACTATTTTGCTAGCTTTTGCTTGTAGCTGTATCTGCAGCTTCTTTTCAGCTACTTTACAGCACAACGCTGGAAAAGTTGGCTTACAAAGCTGAAAATGTTAGTTGGGCAGCTCGAGAATCTTTTCGTGATTCCCAAGTTTCGATGTGCTTCGATCGACAGCTGATTCTTTCCGATCCGACATAATGCAACTCTGGTTGTCTTAGATTACTTCCACAAGCTCCATCAAAGTCTTTCCAAATTCCTCCTTCATATTTCGAAGCCATACAGTCATCACGAACCTACCTGGGGCAACATTGCGCATCTCGCAACGAAAGACTTTTTGTACGAACGCATGTATGAACAAGTTTTTCGTTTCGAGATGCGCAATGTGGTCCCTGGTCTGGTACAACGTACTCCGACTCCATCGATGCAGTTCTGCAAACGAATTTCCCACGATACTACGATACGCCACAGTACCCAAGTAACAATTTTGGTTTTATGAGGGTTCTGTAGACCATGGTTTAGACTTGTAGAATGCTATAAAATTTCGATAAAACCTGCAATGTTGCTTCATTTTGAAAAAAGTGTTTGCCATCTACAGAAATCCCCTGAATACCGTGGTGGGTGATACCGTCCACCTTCCGAAATGTATCGACTGTCTTCCACCGAATTGAGCAAATTTTTAACGTAGGACTACGCCTTTCTTTACTATACTGGGAATCACATTAAGAAATCGAAAATAAGGCATGTAACAAAAAAGGAAGGTGTTTTCAAACGCATATTTCACCCAAACATTAATGTGAAATATGTCATGCAATATGCCATTCGACGGGGAATTTATCCAGCAATGTTTTGGCATATAGTACAAATAGTGAAAATAGTTAAGTCACTTGTAAGGAGGATCCTGGTAGGGCCTCTAAAATTTTGACTTATGCGCCAGACGCCCTGCTAGCTCTTTGTCCAACCCTACAGCATAATCTTTCTCCAAGTATGTCACCATTCAACATGCTTCCTTCTCAATGTTTAATCCCAAAAGTTTCGCAAATTTGATTTAATAGCTTAAGAATTCAGTTATGATCCACTAAAGGAATCGGAACCCGTTTTATTTATCATGCAATAAAATCATTAATTTATATATTATATTTGATTTCCAAAGTCTATTATGGTGGGTTTAACGTTTCACGGTAATTAAAGAAAAAAATAAAGTGTTGCTTCCTAGACACGACCGCAATATGACGTAGAACTACGCAAATTTGATGTATGATGCATTTTTGAATATTATACTTTATCTTAAATTTTTCAAGTATTCCAATGTTTCGGTTATGGTTTAATGTTGGTTCAAGTATTTTCCTGGAATGTAATAAATTATTAAAATTTAAATGTGGGGTCCTAAACAAGCCGTAATATATATTGGAGTAGCACCCCAGTATAGTTCAAAAAGACGCCATGCATTTTGTGAGAAAAAAAAAACAATTGCCAAAAAATACGTTAATTTGTTTTCAGTAGCTCCATCATTAGTTTTAAATTAGGTCTCTGTAGCAGAGAAGATTGAAGGTTGCATTTTATGATAACGCAACAGGCAGTCATCAAAAGAATCAGAAGACGGTACTTTCAATATTGAACAAAATGTTTATTCATATGTCAGCGAAGTAGGGGAGGAAGGGGTATAACCATAAAGGTAGCTCTAAGACTAGAAGGTCCCGAAGAAACGTGCTCAACTTTTTGGCTCAGCTCTGGTACTATCTTTGGTCCCAAGCTAATCGATGCACCCCTCGAAACATAGGTAAATCCACGAACCCCTCATTTTATCTTTCAACCTTTATAGCTAATCAAAACAAATATAGTGTAGTACTAGGGTTACTGATTCGAGCACTTTGGTTGCATGCTTCGAAGGCGCAAATATATACTAAAAATAGGGTTGTAAATGAAACTCTGAGTTTTCTGAATCTCCTGAACTGAATTGAATTTCTTTGAACACATATGTATATTATACTCTATTATCTGCTGACCTTCCTGAAGATCTGAACTGAGTTTTAAAATGGTTCCATTAACCTGCCTAAACTCCTCCGATGTTCCGTGGGCTACTCTGGAGAAGTTGACTGAACTTCGGAAAAGTTAATGGAACTTCAGTCCCAATTTATCCGCCAAAAGCCATCGATGGCGTTCAATTCGATAATTGAAGTCCTAAAGGGCATCGCACACGTTTCTAGCAGGTGATACTCAACTACACAATTAAACATGTTTTATGTTACATAAAAACAGTATGATAATAAATCTTTTGTACGTATCCTTCCTTCAAATCTGCATAAAATTTGAAGTGTGTCAGAAACTTAACCTATATGATCACTAGCACTGGATTAGATGAGAGATGATTACCTCTCGCAAATGTGTAACCCCAAAAGGGAATCTCTACTCCACAAAACTGAACTCGGTTCCACTCAAGAGATGCTCATTTCATATGCCGGCAAATCATTTCATCAATGTAATGAACGGCCTCTTTCTGATCCAACGCTTGCAGGATGCCTGTCAAATTTTCGAGTTTCATTTTCTGCATCTGTAACGATGAAAACTGTTAATCATTCTGAAACTACAGATCGCGTTGCGCAAAAGTACCTCAAAATAGTTCAACAACATGCCAGCAGGATTGACCGACTCTTCCCAGATCGTGAAGAATGCATTGAAGTCCAGCAGCGATCCCACATCTCGCCACAAATGTTGCCGATTCAACAGCCCACACAGGTGGGACAGGCACTCCTCGTCGAACAGATATCCGGCACCCTCATCGAGCGTGCTGCTGTACGGTACATTCTCCAAAGGAGTCAACGTAGGTTCCTGATTCGAATTCGTATGCTCCTCCAATACCCGTATCACTTCCACCCGGTTACAGTTTACGTTGATCGAATCAAACACGGTTTCTGTCCGGAACTCATTCCGGGGATGGTGGTTCTCGTCCTGCTCCGTTTCATCATCCTCCTCGTCCGTTAGATGTTCTTTTTCCAACAGCCCTCCGGGATTGTAGCGAAGCAACTCCGTAACGATCAACTTGTTAATCGAGTTTGCCAAGTGCCTTGCATTGGCCAACTGCAACGGGGTGTAGCCGGCATTGTTCGGTACTACGCCTAATAATTTGTCTACATTTTCCAGAATGTAGTTGACCATGTCCAGAGAATTCTGTGGAGATAGAAATTGATGTATTACTCATTGATTGTCATCAAACGTAAAACGGAGCATCTAACTTACACTTTCCACCGCAATGTGCAGGATGTTGTGCCCATGCTTGAGATCGCGAAGCTTGTGCGAGGCCCCTCGTTCCAGCAGTATCTTCGTCACCTTCAGATTCTTGCACATCACCGCCAGATGCAGCGGCGTGAAGCCATCGTCATTGGTCGAATCCAGCCGGAACCCGTTTCGCTTGCAATGTCCTAGCAAGACATTTAAACTATCGGTGGCATTCTCGTAGACGGCACGGTGCAGCGCGGAATTTCCCCGACTGTCGCAGAAGCTGATCCGGGATCCCGATAGCAGCAGCACGTCGACGACTTCCACCAGATTGGCCGATACGGCCAGGTGCAGGGCCGTTTCGCTGCGCTCGTTGAACAGATCCAGCAGCTCGTGGAGCTGGTTGTCCTGCAGGAGTTCGACCAATTTGCAGGCTATTGGGACGTTCCGCCGCTCGATGGCCATGTGCAGGCAACTGGAAGTGGACAGAACGTAGCGAGAGGAAGGTTAATGACACGATCGTAAAGTAATGCGCAACTGTACGTTTTAGTGGAAAGACGACAAATTCATTCATTAAGGTATATGTTCATTAGGGAACTAATATTCTGAAAATAATTTTGGCTTATTTTGAATTTAAGTTTTTAACGACTAGCCTATTTTGTCTTCTATTGGCGTCCCAATCATCAAATAAAGATCTTCTAGTAGTAGCTTAGGATCGAGACCAGATAGAAGCTTCCTGTCTTGGGAAAAGTTGTTTAAATGGACGAGACCCGTTCAATAGTGAACAATTATGTTCGAAATTGACTCTCTAGGTGGCACCAGAGTACGAATAAGACTATTATGGTGATTACTCAGAATCGAGTCCAGATAGCAGTGTTCTGTCTTGAGCAAAGTTGTGAAGTGAATAATTTACTTGGGAATTGACTCACTAGGTGGCTCTAATGTACAAATATTCTTCTTCTAGTGATAAAGCAGGATTGAGACCACATAGAAGCTTCCTGTCTTCAGCAAAGTTGTTCAAATAGACAAGACCCGTTCAATAGTAAAAAATTATGATCGGAATTGAGTCACTAGGTGGCGCCAGTTTACAAATAAAGTTCTTCTAGTAATTATACAGAATCGAGTCCAGATTGAAGTTTTATGTCTTGAGCAAAGTTGCTGAAATGGATGAGACCCGTTCAGTAGTGAATAATTTAGTTGGGAATTGACTCACTAGATGGCTCTAAAGTACAAATATTGTTCTTCTAGTGATAAATCAGGATTGAGACCACATAGAAGCTTCCTGTCTTCAGGAAAGTTGTTCGAATGTACGAGAACCGTTCAATAGTAAACAATTATTTTCGAAATTGACTCACTAGGTGGCACCCCAGTACGAATAAGACTATTCTTGTGATTTCTCATAATTGAGTAAAGATAGAAGTTTTCTGTTTTAAGCAAAGTTGCTCAAATGTAAGAGACCCGTTCAGTAGTGAATAATTTAGTTGGAAATTGACTCACTAAGTGGCTCTAATGTACAAATATTCTTTTTTTTTATATCTTTATTAAGGAGACTTTCAGCCGTTGGCTGGCTCGTCTCCGACAAATATTCTTCTTCTAATGATAAAGCAGGATTGAGACCACATAGAAGCTTCCTGTCTTTAGCAAAGTTGTTCAAATAGACAAGACCCGTTCAATAGTAAAAAATTATGATCGGAATTGAGTCACTAGGTTGGGCCAGTTTACAAATAAAGTTCTTCTAGTAATTATTCAGAATCGAGTCCAGATTGAAGTTTTCTGTCTTGAGCAAAGCTGCTGAAATGGATGAGACCCGTTCAGTAGTGAACAATTTAGTTGGAAATTGACTCCCCAACAAACAATTTGTGCTGTAAAAAGGCTGAATAAGCCATTTTTTACCTGAAGAAGCATATTTTTGTCTGAATAATCTCTTATTCTGCTTCCAATGTTTGTTGGGTCATTTGGTGGGTTTAATGTACAAATATTCTTCTTCTAGTGATAAATCTGGATCGAGACCAGATAAAAGCTTCCTGTCTTTAGGAAAATTATTCGAATGGACGATACCCTTTCAACAGTGACCAATTATGTTCGGAATTGACTCACTAGGTGGCGCCAGAATACGAATAAGACTATTATAGTGATTACTCACAATCGAGTCCAGATTGCAGTTTTCTGTCTTCAGCAAAGTTTCTGAAATGGATGAGACCCGTTCAGTAGTGAATAATTTAGTTGGAAATTGACTCACTTGGTGGCTCTAATGTACAAATATTATTCATCTAGTGATAACTCAGGATCGAGACCAGATAAAAGTTTCCTGTCTTCAGGAAAGTTGATCGAATGTACGAGACCCGTTCAATAGTAATCAATTATGTTCGGAATTGACTCACTATGTGGCGCCAGAGTACGAATAAGACTATTCTAGTGATTACTCAGAATCGAGTCCAGATAGAAGTTTTCTGTCTTGAGCAAAGTTGCTCAAAAGGACGATACCCGTTCAGCAGTTGACAGTTTAGTTGATAATTGACTCTTTAGATACCACCCGGTAATAAAATACATGTCATCTAGCATTAGCTCAAAATTGATACCAGATAGAAGCTTCCGATTTGCAGCAAATTTGTTCAAATGGACGAGACTCGTTCAGCAGTTCAGTTAGGAATTGACTGGTTAGAAAGAGATAGGGTTATTTAAGATGCTACCTGGGTGTCTACTTAATGAAGAAAAATAAACTGACTTTGACAAGGCCAATGAGATCAACCTAAATTTGAATTTAGTTTAATGATAAATCGCAAAAAGTGCAGCGATGAGTAAAATTTCCTCGTGTTTTTCCAGGATTTCTTGGTTGTTCCAGGAAAAAAATTCCAGAATATAAGAAAAGTAAAGATTGGATTCTCTCAGTCTATTGGTATTACTCCTAGACTGAGTAAATTTTTCGTCAATGTACCTCATTTTACGGCAGTTTTTTTTAAGTTTTTCACAGGCATGAGGCATATTTACTCATCGCTGAGTTCCTGCACTTTTTGCGATTATGAGTAAACTGAACTCATTCGCTGTGCAGTCTTTTTCAATGTTCCGAGCACCCCCGAGGAAGTGGACGGTTCATGGCTCCAAAACTCTAAGACTCCAAGACCAAAACCAATCTTGCGACACATCAAATTACATCAGAACTCTATAATTTGACAACTAAACTGAGTGCAGAGTTCACTCGGCTGTCGACAGAAGCAGACCACTCTCAATGTGTGTCACGCGATCGTCTGTTTGCTCGGCAGCAACCATTGCGTGGTCCTCCTCATTGTTCTTCAGCAGCAGTTCTTTCAGTCGATGCGTCGTCGACTTTGCAAAGCAACCGTTTCGTGATGAATGTGTGAGTGCTGACCACGTTTTGCGTCTATTGCTACAATGGAAGCGCTCTGACCCTCTTTGGCGAATCTGCCATACAAGTAAACCACTGGAAGCGGCTCCCGTTCTGGTAGAGGAGGCTTATTGGATAGCGGAAGATAAAATGTTTATTGTGTTGTACCTTTTGACTATAGTTTCAAGATGCACAGGACTACATTTATCACATCCTGCCATGATCCGTGTACCCCTGGGAAAGTGGCCGATGTTCATGACTAGGAGCACAACCCATCATGCGACACATCAAATTACTTCAGAATTCAAAAACAAAATCGATGACAGCCAAACCGAGAATTCTGGACTACATTGACCACATTTAGCTATCATCCGGGTACCCCCGAGGAAGTGACCAGTTCATGACGAACACGAAAACCTATCATGCGACACATCAAATTATATCAGAACTCAAAAATAAGATCAATGACTTCCAAAACAAGTGTCCAGGATAACATTGGTTACATAAAATTACATCAGAATTAAAAAATAAGATCAATGACAGCCAAACCAAGTTCCCAGGACATCCAGCAATGTTTCGGATACCCCTGAGGGTGTAACTTGTTCATGACTAGGATCACAACCCATCATGCTAAACTTAAAATTACTTCAAAATCCAAAAAATAAGATCGAAGACAGCCAAAATGAGAGTTCTGGACCACATTGACCACATCCGGCCATGTTCTGGATACCACCGATTAAGTGGTTAACACCGTGACTAACACCACAAGCTATCACGCGACACATCAAATTACATCAGAAATCAAACATAAGATCATCGACAGCCAAACCAAGTGCCCAGGACAAGCTTGGTCGCATCCACGCATACACGTCCAAGGCGTACCAGACTGCTGTTTCCGTGTTGCTCACGTTTGACGCGTGACTGCTGAAAGTTTCAATTACAACTAGTGGTGCAAACTGCCATGTATTGTGGAAAATTTGTGGTACACAGCAAAAATAAATGTAATATCGATCAACGTAATTCAAGCTGATGTATGAAATAATGATGTAATAGCAAAGAGCAGATACAATATTACATCAATGGACGTAATTTTGTTCGCAAAATCGATGTACATCGTACAATGTAATATTACACGACCGGTGGAATGATCTCTGTGCAGCTGTTTGGATGTAATATTCAACAACTTTTTTTTTTCTGTGTACGTTTCAAGAGGTTGTAGAAGGTCTGCTTGGCTTACATCAGGCATTTGACCATTTACAGACTTGCCACCCGCCACCAGTGATGTAAAATATCATAACACTCACTCGACAATCGTCAACGCATCAACCGACTATCGCTGACATAACGTTTTGTCACGCAGTTAGAGGTACACAGCAAAAAATGTAATATCGATCAACGTAATTCAAGCTGATGTATGAAATAATGATGTAATAGCAAAAATCAGATACAATATTACATCAATGGATGCAATTTTGTTCGCAAAATCGATGTACATCGTACAATGTGATATTACACAACCGATGGATTGACCTGGTTGCAGCAGTTTTGATGTAATATTCAACAACTTTTTTCGCTGTGTAGAGCCATGACAAACAACAATCACCAGTAATGGTCGCTGCTCACAAGCAAAACGTTACACTAGCTGCTGATGATGTAAACAACAACGAAAACAGTGAAGACTACTCGATGAACATTTCAAATGGTCCTATCTGCTTTGATCGATTCTCTTCATCGACTTTCTCTTTTCATAAACACTGCTATGCAAACAGATTTCGCGCTAATTCTACCACATAGTTTGATAAAGGAGGTTCTTATCTGGCGTCCACAACGTCAAATACAACAGGGAAAAGTTTTGCACCTTTCCCTGTTGTATTTGACGTTGTGGACGCCAGATAAGAACCTCCTTTATCAAACTATGTGGTAGAATTAGCGCGAAATCTGTTTGCATAGCAGTGTTTATGAAAAGAGAAAGTCGATGAAGAGAATCGATCAAAGCAGATAGGACCATTTGAAATGTTCATCGAGACTTCTGCAGTACGATGATGAGAAAAAGCGAAATGACAGAAGAAAATGAAACCGAACTTTTGGTCAGTGCGAACCTGAACCTGAGCAGAGCTGCCAGGTGGTTTTATAAAAAATCTGTATCCACTCTATTAAAAAATCTGTATTTTCTGTATTGACGATTTTTTTTTCTTAATTAATCATGTTTTGTTGTTTTACAAATACAGTGCATACAAAATAATTATAAAAAGTGCTTAACCACCTATTCGGGCTATCGTACTAACCATACGGGATATAATTGCGCCATTTGTGATATCGTCCGTACTTATTTATTAGAGTGATATGAAGCCGTTTGAAAATGTATGGAGACTTTAGTTTCTATTCATTATCTTCCTGATAAGCAGTTTTAAATGCAAAAAAGTGCACGAGTTCATTACTATTTGATATTTTTAATATAGATGAATACAATTAATTACATCATTTGTGTGGTAGTTACACTGAAAAGTCGAGAGATGTCGCCCCGCCAGTGCTGGTAAAATCATTTTTGCAGTATGGAGAATATCAGAAAATCCGCAATTTCTTACAAAATACATTTTCAATGCAAGTAAAATGTTTACGAGTACTTGTATTTGTACCATTTCAATGTGCTCGGGCACTTTTCTTGTATTTAACATACATGCTTATATTGGAAATATTCAATTAATACTGTAAATCCCCATACAATCTCAAATCGTTTACTACCAGCTCCATATGCATCCGAAAGCGGTTGGTCCTCTGGTTGTGAATGCTGTCAAAAACACCATAACATTCATTTTATAAAAATCTGTATAAATCTGTATTGTAATTTAAAAATCTGTGATAAATCTGTATTCTGTATCGGGTCTGTATTAAGATTAAAAAATCTGTATAATACAGATAAATCTGTATAAATGGCAGCGCTGAACCTGAGGTAGGTTTTAAAAACAAACGATCAAGCTGACGTTTGTCGGAAAACAAGCAGAGCCGATCTTGATACCCGATCCAGGTTGGAACTGAATAATAAACAAATTCGCTATAAGTTCGTCTCGGCAGGCGCGACTGTGTGAGTTACAAACAAAGCAGGCAACATTGAACGGAAGCTGTTGGGCACACTCACCAACACACTCACATAAGCAAGCAAAGCAGCAACTGCTTCAAAACGAGCACAGATGAGTGTCGTGATTGTCGGGAATGACCAGATCGGTGATGGATCACAACCGAAGACGACATTCACCAGTTGCTTTTTACTTCTATCGTTAACTTGATGGATGGTCATGAAAAGAGCTTCGTCGAGCAAATTGATAGGAATGTACAAAGTGAAAGAGCTTCGTCGAGCACATTGATAGGAATGTACAAAGCGTTACTACCATCAGCTGTTTGACGATCGTGATTGTGATAGGTCGCAACTCTGCCCGCCACTCTAAAAAGCTCGCTTTAGATGCACATTTTAACGAGTTTTGTCATGGTAGTGATATCGACATGCTTAGAAATCAATGCATCCGGAATAAGGCAGACCATCCGAACTGAATTTAATCCTTTTTGAAGCAAACCAAGGTCGAAGATTCCATTGAGCCACACTATAAAATAGTGTATTCATGGTCATGGTCTGGAGTAAAGAAGTACTGGCCATAAAATCTATAAAAATCTAAACGCATTTTTTTTTTAATTTTTCACACGTGTTTCGTACACAGGTTGCACATGTGGACGCGACGCCACTGTCATTTTTGCATTAGGGTACGGCCAGGGTAGACGCGATTCGCGACGCGACGCGACCAATTCAAAAGAATCTTATTATTTATTATTATTCCTTGCGTGAGTCGCATCGCGTCGCGTCGCGTGTCGCGTCTACCCTGGCCGTGGCCTTAGTATAATTGTGTGGCAAGTACAATCATACTCAATGCCCAGGGAAGTCGAGAAATGTTCCAACCCGAAAAATTCCTATACCGGATCGGGAATTGAACACAGCCACCTCCAGCATGGTCTTGCTTTTTAGCTGTGTCTTTACCGACTGAGCTAAGGGAGACCCCACAAAACTATATTGGTCACATTTGATTTAGTAAGAAGGATTAGATTTCATCATAGGTGGATACATTCCGATTTTTAATGGAGAAATACATAAACCGTTGGATGTAGTTTGATCAAATCTTCCTTCAGTTCTCACAGCGAAGTCCATCTACTTACAGCGTGCTCCATCCAGTGAATTTGGATTTTGAAATTCAAGGTTTTTCCCGGTTTTCTCAAAAAATTCCCGGTTTTCAATTTTCAGCAAAAATGATCACATTTTTTTTTTAATCGTGACCAAGTGCAAATTTTCGAAGTTATTTGTGGGTAAAATAACTTGAGTAGCAAAGCTACGGGAAGCATTTTATATTCCTGAAAGTAATTCTATATTCTGTACTAATAGAAATCTTTAAAAAAAACTGTGTGTCACCCTGTTCTTCTCTTAGCAGAAACTCTTCATATATTGCTCTACATCTCAGATGGAGTCGTCGACCTCTGATATTTATGGGATTTTTCTGTGGGAAAGCTATATAGGCTATACCTAGAGCTATACACACTAGACTGCCAGCGAAAATGGTAATTTTTAATTTCGCCAACAAATCATATACAAAATGTTTATTGCCTCGAAAAATGACCCTATGCAAAATTTGAGCTCAATCGGACATGATTTAGGGGTGGCGCAAACGCGTCAAAGTTTAACTTTTTTCACTCTCGAAAATCTCCCAAGGGGGGTGAGAGTACATGAAATTTCGGATTGTCCGATTAAGCTCAAATTTTGCATAGGGTCATTTTTCGAGGCAATAAACATTTTGTATATGGTTTGTTAGCGAAATTTTATGGTCAAATTTTTCCCATACATTCATTGGCAGTCTAATAGACACCTACGAAGTTCTGCGGCTTGGTATTTCCAGAGCCTTTGGTGGCATAGTAAAGGTGAAAATTCCCATCTAGAAGCTCCGAGTGACATAATGTATTAACTCATAATGTGCAAGTTGCCATCTCCCAACTTAGCAGTTGGCAATTCCCACCGATCGCCGGGCTGTATAGTAGTATTACTAGTTTCCATTAAAGAAGAGAAGATCCAACAACTAGTTCCGAGTGGATTTTCCAGAATTTAAAGGAAAACGACTATAATTAGAGCTGATCATCAGTTTAGACCCGGTCTCGAACGGATTTTCCCAACCAAAAATTTTATTTGTGGATAATCTAATTCGCCAGTCTCGCCATACTCCTATCTTCAGAATGTCATCAATATAGCGACCTATTCGCCAATTTCTTTTGCCAACTAGACCCAATTCAGAATGAATCACAATTCAAGCTTTAAACACCCCGAAAAATATCTTTCTATGCCAAACAGCCACAAACCATAATGATCGCACAACGATACTGAATGTGAAATTTGTTGATTGAAACATATGCAGCATAGTTGGATACATTTATTTAATGATTAATTAAACACGATTTTAAAGAATTGTTAACCTGAATGGGGTGATTAAAAACAAATCAACAGACAATCAATAGAATTAATACTGAAAAAGAAGGCACAACAATTGTTCACAGCAACGGTGATAAACTACGCCAACAATGTATATTGTATATGCATATACACCTACATGCATGAATTTCGACAAAAGAGCCGGCGGAATGCGAACAAACGAATCACAGGTAACACAGCAAGTGTTAAGTAACAGCCGCCAATTTTAAGCATAAATCGTCTAACAAACTTGTACGTGGTAGCTACTCACTTGACTTTCAATTTGTTCGCTGACATCCAGAGGGCCGATATCAGCTCCCGGCACTGGTCGTAGTTCTTCCGGCACAGGAGTCTAATGATGGTCAGAATCTTCTTCAGGATCTCCACGTCCTTCGCCTGCTGGTTCTGGTCCAGATATTGCTCCAACGCTCGCTCGAACTGTGCCGCCGCATCGTCCACGTGACTGACCGACACCGAGTCCGTTTCCAACTTGCTCATCTCCTGCGCCTCACCGATGTCGTTGATGAGCTTGTGTAGTTCTATGTTCGGAAGAAAATAAAGGTGGGTTGTAAATTAATCACCTGTCAAGGTATGTAAATTTTTTTCCGGTTGCATCCATTACCTTCCGAGTTACAAAGGACGAAATCTTTGAAGTCGTTCGAGCTAAACGAGATATCAGCGGCTATTGTGGTGGGAATGTGGCTGTCCAAAATCTCCTGAATGATGCCTGATTTGTTGTATTCTTTGCTGATGGTGTTACTCGACTCGGGAATGGGCGCTGGCAGCGGTGGAATTATAGAGAACGGATGGTGGAACGATGGTAACCGGCTGGTTCCCGGTTCATTGGGGACCACAGTGGGAATGTTGCAGGAAATTTGACCGGAACTGACCCGAGGCCGCTTGCGGGATATGTTCAGGCGGGGTTTGTACTTGAATGGGACGGACTCGCTCTGGCATTTGTCCCGTGGTCGATACAGTTGCATCAGCACATCGACCGGTTCGGTGATGTCTTTGTTGTGATAGGTGGGTGTTTTGAATGCGATTGCATACTGATGGTGGACGTCCGCTTCCGAGAAGACACCCCAATCCTGCCAGACCTCCTGATCGTACTCGTCCAATTCGTAGAATCGAATCTTGATGTTATCTGCAATCCGCGGAGAAAGTAAAGAAAAAACATGCTTTATACTGCGAATCCGAAGCAGATCCAATGCTTCAACTTACTTTTGCAAACTTTTTCAACAAACATAAACACTTCCTCCCCTCCATCTACGTTGCCAGCAGTTGTACTCAGCCGGCAAATTTTCAGCTCTCCTGTCAGGGCACTCTCTGGAAACCGAATCGAATACAATGTTAATAGGAATGCCGAGCTATAAAAACCAATCCCCACTTACTCATATTATTAATCGGGTTGGAATAAACCGGTTCACACAGCCGCGTCCATTGGCCGGTGTTCGGATCGACCTGAAATGCCTGGAAGCACAGACACACCTGATTAAGATTCATCGTCTTTGCCATCTCGATTGCCTCCTTCTGCAGCTGCTGTTCCTCTCGGAGAGTCAGCTCCCGGGACACCTCTACCGCCTTTTGCTTCTTCATCTTTTTGCTCAACTGTTCGGCAATGTTCTTCTTAGCCGTATGTATGATTCCCATGCCCTGGAACATGGCCACGTAGTTGCAATCTTCGTTCACGTCGATATCGTGCGGATCGTTCAGATCAATTTCTCCACTTTTGATCACCAGGTTATGCGAGTGGGCTGCCCTCCGGTTCGGATCCACCTGGAACAACGAACAACGGATCTTGGCTTCGCCTCGGAACCCATGCAGCTTTACGGTTGGGAATGTCTTCTTGCTTTTCTCCGTGTTCACCCCCATCAGGGAACCGTGCGTGCCGTGCATCTCCGATTGGTACCGGAAGCGAAACTTGTCCACCGGCTGCTCCATGATCGTTAGGTGTACCACGGATAGTCCCACTTGAGCTTGGTTCGATGCTGAAATCGTGAAAAAGAAATCAAATTCCGACCTTGACATCCGAGAAGATAGGTCAATCCAAAACTTACCACCGCTGTGTTCTGTATAGTGGAAGGTTTGCAGCTGTGTCTCATCCCCGGTCATCAAGTATGGGTAGCCGTTGGAAATGTTTAAGTTCTGCATGTTGAACGAGCTCGTATCGCTAGCTGTTGATTTCGGGGACATGTTACTGACACTGGACGGAGAGTTGCTCGCGTAGTACTTGCTACTCTCGGCTGCGCTAGGCGACGACGCGGACGATTCCATCGATAGCACCGAGTACGTCGGCGATGACGATAGCTGCTGATGCTGCTGCTGCTGGTGGTGTTGCTCTGTTGACATTGGAAGGAGAAGTAGAAATGGTTCGATTAGCAAGACAGATGACGATTAACTACAAAACGATTGTATTTATCTGAAGAACCATGATTCACAGAAGGGGCGAACGGGTTCCGTGAGTCACCGTCGTAATGCTACGAATCATATCACACACCCATGCCAGAGGATGGTAATTCCAAGCAGAGTGAAATTGCCGCATTTTACGAATTTTACCTTCTCGATCCCCTCATGTGGGAAGGTGGAGGGATATCTGGGATGATCAACTATCTTTTGAGTGGATGTTTACATATTGGAATAAAGATAAAGCGCTCAGAACGGTGTGGAAAATACAGGGAAGTGGGCGTGTGATTTGCCTTCTTTCATACGGTTTCCCCACGGATTACACTAGATAGTCCGATGACACGATAATCCGGATAATGTCCAACATATAAATAGGGAACGGCGGAGTAAGACGGCCACCCTAAGCTTAAAGAAATTGTTTACCAATTTTACCCAAATTTCCGTGATAAATTAAGTGGTATATAAGGTATTTTAGCAACTGTTACGTGCAGCGGCTCGGTGAAATGCAATATAGTGAATGCAATGCTTATTTTGTTGACTGCAAATCCTAATATATTTAAGAGATTTTGAGCTAATGTTACATTTCTATCGTTATTTTACACTCTAAAAAACCTTCACGTTCGATTTACGTATCTGATCTTTATTTAGAAAATCTAAAATGTTACGTGAAGTTAGTAACTTTAACCTATAGAGTTCTCCAGATGTACAAAAGTGTGCGTGAGACCGCGCGCTACCTTTTTAAGTAGTTGTGATATCGCGATACCTTTTTTGTTCTTCTTCTTCTTCTTCATTTTTATATATGGATGTTGAATTTGAGTGTTCGTGAGATTGCGCTTGGAGATCTCTATATTAAACGTCATGTCCACTAAAAATGTTGGTGAAATTGACCGTATATTCACGTAAACAGATTTAGTGTATTTTTGTTTGTGTGTTTGGGACTTCGATATTTCCGTGAAACGAGATTCACGTGATTTTCAGGTACGCAAAAAAATCAATATGACGTCACCGTGCGTGGTGACTAAAGATTCAAAATTCGTCAGCGCTTGCTGCAAATGTTGGACGGTATATAGATTCTTTTACATTAATTTATTTATGATTATATGTAGCCTTTTTCTAGTTTTATAATTTCAGATGGGGACATCAGCATTTTGAGTCTGCAAACGGGTGTTAATATTTTGTCAGAAATTAAAAAAAAAAACTCATACAACAGAAATCGACGATGAAACTCAAAAGTGACAGTTACGTTATATCGAGGTATATCTGTATGTCCAAACGAACGGTGGCCCATCTCGCCCCGTATGGTCTTCTTGTCCCCATCCCTGCTATGGATTTGAAAGTCTCCAGCCATGGATTTGAGGAATACTGATTTGAGAGTGCTTTACCTAATTACATTGATTTTCAGGCAAAGTTGTACAATGGGCCAAGGCCGAACGGTTAGAGAACAGAAGTTCAGAGTTTTCTCACTATGCGGCGCTAATAGATGTATTTGTACTAGTCTGCGTGGATTGACGAACTAAAATTAATGACTAAATAAATTAAACAATCAATTAATTAATTATTTAATTAATTGGTCCAGTTTTGAACCCACACCAGCATGTAAAATACTGTGGTAGCCACAGCATAGTTCTGTCCAAACCATAGCATTTTCATAGGTTAATTAATTAATATGCAAGTCAATTTTCTCTTGAGAGCTCCGGTAATCAGACCGTTTTTAATATGAACATTTTTTAGTTTGAACCCCACTTATCTACACGCCGTGCAATCCAAGGGGGACGACTCTATCTACGATGCAGGAAAGATTGGGTTTTGCTGTGGCTAGCTGCGCGCACGCTGAGTAGATAGAAAGAAGATTGACGTCGATTCTGAAGATTTCCTGCAAAAAGATGATGCGCGATGCAAGTAGATGCGATAAATGAAAGAAGATTTTTCGAAGATTGATTCGCTAGTGGGAGATTAGTTGAGCATCTAGACTTGAAATTTAGATGTGTCGCCCCCCTCGGTGCAATCTAAAAATTGCACAAACGTCACAAACGGGATGGAGAGAAGCGAAATGGAACGATGCAAATAAGGCTACAAGAAACTCAAGAAACTCCCTTTTCTGATGGTCATAGAGCAATCTTTTGACTGATTAAAATCACCATATTTAGATGTTTAAAAGCTCAACCAAGGTTAACGTGGTCTATGTACAGCAATTATTCAATCTAAGGCTGAATTAAAATCGATTAAACAACACTTGTTAAGCATCAAATTGTTACCTAGTAATATACATTATAAGCTTTTTAAGGCATTAAATAACAGTCTTTTCCAACCCTTGTTCAGCCTTTAAGTTTTATTTCAAAAATAATAATGGAAGACCGCTTCATATCTTAAGAATTTATATGGAGCTGCTTTAATTCGTTGCTGACTAATTCAAGACCAACAATTGAAATGGCCTTAACTCCATTTTGTACCCGAAACCTTCATTTGCAAACCTAAACCACAATCGGGTAGAGGAGAATTTCCCCTACCTTTTCATTATGTTGGTTTGCCTTTGCGGACCTCGAGAGAATGGCCTTACAAGGTTTGTTTACAAAATGGAGTTAAGGCCATTTCAATTGTTGGTCTTGAGTTGGATTTACATATTTAGATTGTTAATATAAGTCTAAAAATTACCTTTGCATTTCGGGAATCAAACCGGCAGTTGCTGATTCACAGGCGTCAACCATACCTACTGGACCACTTAAGCATATGTGTGGCAAAAGGTATGATCATTGACTTGAAGCACGTCAAATTTAAATTGAATAACAGCAACCGGAAGAGCATTATACAGCAATGCAGAATTGTAAACAACAACTGGTGACAGTAAAACATTCCTCTCATTTTCAAGTGCAGTTAATACAATGTGGACACAAGTGCGTGATGTATTTCGATGGTCATTTGCATGCTATTTTTGTGCCATAATTGAATAATATTTTTGGAATACGGTCTCTGATGCAATATAACAGACAAAACACAGGAATACAAATGTCAATTCTTCCGACGTCGTCGCAGCCCACAGCGAGTCGCAGGATGACGCCGGAAAACGAGTACTGCAAGCCAACCAGTATGCAGTACTCCCGGAAGAAAATGGCAATGGTGACGCCGTTCCCATTGCAAGACAAGAGCGGATTCCCCCGCTTTTCACACCGGTGAAGGATGTTGCCAAGCTGGGTGCCGAACTGGCAAAACACAAGCTGCTGCCTCACTTCAAGCTTTGCAGCATCGGTACCAAAATCATGTGCTCCAGCCTGGAGGAGTACAAACAAATAGGATGTTTCCTGAAGAACAACAACGTGGACTTCTTCACGCATGATCTGCCATTGAGCAAGCCACTGAAGGTGGTTTTGCGTGCATTACCGTCGTTCGAGGCGACTGCGGTGAAATCCGAGCTGGAGCGGCTCAGGCTCAAGCCTGAGGCAGTGTACCCGATGAACCGGCGTCCTAACCAAAACACCAGCTTCCGTGATCAGTTGTTCCTGGTGCATTGCACGAAAGGATCCACCAGTCTTGCGGCTCTGAGATCCAAAATCCGGGTCATCATCAGTTGGGAGTATTGCAAACCCCAACATCGTGATGTAACGCAGTGTATGAACTGCCTCTTATATGGCCATGAAAACAAACTGCGACAAGTGTGCTGGAACTCACTCAACTGCGTCCTGTGAGCAAGTCGATGACATCGAGCCAACGTGTGTCAACTGTGGTGGAAACCACCAAGCCTCCAATCGCGGATGTCCCAAGCGAGTGGAGTTCATTAATATCCGTCGGAAGGCCACAATCAACAACCAGCTCGGACGCCTCCGTAATCATCGTTCGCCTCCTGTACTCACGGAAGTCCAGTACCCAGCTCTCCAGCCCCGTCGACAAGTTCCGAACCTAGCCCCGCTTCCGCTCAACAACCAACAAGCCTATCCTGCGAGTATCCAAATGGTTCCCAACAGTCGGACAGTTCAGCATCGTCTCGCTGCTGCTGCGGGCCAGCCAATTCGAGGTTCATCCACCGCCCCTGGTTTATCATACGCTGGTGCTGTCTCAGGTGAATCTGTCGACGATTCTCCGTTCACCTCGGAGGAACTTAGGACGCTTGGGAGGAGGTCATCATCATCATGCGTACCTGCAAGACTCGACCTGAACAGCTTCATGCTGCCTTGTCATTCGTCACCAAGTATGGACCGTGAAGCTATAAAAATTGCAAATTGGAACGCTTGCTCACTGACGAACAAGCATAGAGAGCTACTCGATTTCCTCAACGCCAAGAAGGTCGACATTGCTATCATCACCGAGACGCATTTGAAGCCCGAACTGAACGTATTCCTTCCCGACTTCCGGCTCGTCAGACTTGATCGCACCTGCTCTGGAGGTGGAGGAGTGGCCATCGCTGCAAGACGGAACATCAGTTGTCGGCTGCTACCAAACTTCCAGCTGAAAACAATTGAAGCCATCGGAGTGGAGGTGAGCACATCACTTGGCCCAATCACCATAATCGCGGCCTACTACCCCAAGCAAACCAATATCAAGGACGGGTCGTCAGTGGCCCTCCGGAAAAACATCATCAAACTCACCCGGAGGAGCGGGAACTTTATCATTGCTGGCGATCTGAACGCAAAACACCAAGCTTGGGGCAACGGTCGGAGCAATAGAAACGGCATCATTCTCAAGAGGGCCACTATACCATCTTGGCCCCGGACTCTCCCACCCTGTTGAGTCGGTATGGGGTCCATGCGACCATCGACATCTTCGTAAGCAACATGGGACACAACATCTCGCAACCTGTGGCATTCCAGGAGCTGAGCTCGGACCACTACCCTGTGGTGGCCGAAGTTGGATCCTCGGCCGATTCGAAGCTTCCCAGTAGTAATTTCCATATAAACTTCAAATGGTTTGTGCCAAGTCAGTTTCTTATCAAATGAGTTCAAATTTTGAAAGGCTAGTCAGAACCCGATTTTAAACCGTATGAGCACTGTGGAGCGAAAATTTCAAAATTTGCATCAGTCTAGTACCCAGACAGGTGAGTAACACTCTGAACCTTGACAGCCCTACCAAAGATCTCATTAGACTTCGTAACACCATTCGTAGGCAGTTCCAGCGTACTGGCCTGCCTAACTTGAAGACCAATTGTAATCGATTAACAGAGATCATTCAGGCCAGGATGGTGGATCTCAGAAATAACGATTTTGGTAGTAAGATCCGCTCTCTCCCAGATTGTGCTAAGCCCTTCTGGAAACTTACAAAAATTCTTAAAAACAAGCCTAGGCCCATTCCACCACTGACCCCACTGGATCGTCCCGGCGACCCAGTGGTTCATCTGATAACTCCTGAAGAGAAGGCTGCCGCGATAGGTCAACACTTCATCAGCTTCCATAATCTCGGACAAAACATCGTCAGCCCTCATGAATCTGAGGTTGCTGAAAATGCAACCAATCTTCTTCAGATTCCTAACATTTTTCCAGAGGAATCTGAGATTACGGCTGACAAACTGTTGGCCTATATCAAATCATCTAAAAACATGAAGGCCCCAGGTTTCGACAACATCCTGAATCTGGAACTCAAACACTTGAGTTCCAGATTCTACAACCATGTAGCATTGATTTTTTTGATTTTTAGATCTGCCTGAACGGCACAGTGATCCAGAGGTCCAAAGAGGTCGTGTACCTCGGGCTAACACTAGACAGCAAGCTTCTTTTCAGGGAGCACGTTGACAAAACGAAAACCAAGTGCAACATCTCATCTAAGATCGTTGTATCCACTTATCAACAGGAAGTCAACCCTGTCCCTGAAAAATAAGCTTGCTGTCTACAAACAAATCATCCTTCCTGTAATCGAGTACGGTATGCCAATCTGGGAGAGTTGCGCAAAATGCCATCACCTTAAACTCCAAAGGATCCAGAGCAAAATCCTTAGGATGGTCTTAAACAGTCCCCCGCGGACTAGAAATTCTGAGATCCACCTCCTGGCTGGAATTCATAAATTAGAAGAACGGAGAGTATTCATCCTGGAAAGGTTCAGAGACACCTGTCTGAGATCAAATCATCAGATCATACGGGATCTAGCACGTTAGGTTAAGTTAAACTCGTAGTTAGGTAGGTTATCACTTTTTTTCAATTCAAATAAAACACTTCCCCAAAGGGATATTCTGTAAACTAGTTGAAAAAAAGCAAATATTAATAATTAGAATATCAAATTAAACAAAGATGAAGAGCAAGGTAGGCTAATCAATTAATATTATAAATCAATGTACTACCATAATCAACAGAAATAAACATAATTTTACTACTACTGCTCGTTTACGGCATTCTTGTAACGAATTTTGGAGAAGACAGACGTTGAGAACAACAGCAACAATAGCAGCAGGATTGGAAGCAGCCGCAGCCGTGGGAGCTGCACCTGCACCATTAATTCGTGTAGCCGTGGCCGAGGCTGGAAACCTAGGTCCGGTCACGACAGTCATATTGCAGAATCCGTATATCTTATTCTAGATAAACATTTCGAAAGGTTCTGTCTGCATTGGTCAATTCTCTTCACCGACTTTTCCTTTCGTTAATAACTCAGCTGCAAAACCTTTGACCTGACCAAAACCTTTGACTTCGGGGCCTCCCTTAGCTCAGCCGGTAAAGGCGCAGCTACAAAGCAAGACCATGCTGGAGGTGGCTGGATTCAATTCCCGGTTCGGTCTAGGAATTTTTCGGGTTGGAAAATTTCTCGACTTCCCTGGGCATAGAAGTATGATTGGACTTGCCACACAATTATGCCAATGCAAAAATGGTACAGGCATCGAAAGCTCTCAATTAATAACTGTGGAAGTGCATCTAGAACACTAAGTTGAGAGCACGCAATAAGCTAATATGCGATATGCAATAAGCTTGAAATGCGAAGAAGAAGAAGAAGAAGAAGAAGAAGAAGAAGAAGAAGAAGAAGAAGAAGAAGAAGAAGAAGAAGAAGAAGAAGAAGAAGCAAAACCTTTGACGTTTTAGACGCTGGATGAGAACCACCTTTGTCAAACAATGTGGTAAAAATAGTGCAAAATCTATTTAAATTGCAGTGGTTATTAAATGAGAATGTCGATGAAGGCAATCGATCAAAACAGATAGAAAATTTTGAAATGTTCATCGAGAATTGTGCATTTCTCATTCTGCTCAGCTTGTAGCACCAGCCTACTCGTTTACTCCATCAATGTACTCCAATAAAACATGAATCATCCTCACTCTTCAATCACTCCAACAGCCAATCAAACTACATTCACGCCGAAATAACTGAATCTTATCACCAGCTGTTCCGAACAACCACTCACCATCCCCTATTTCGGGATGACTCATTTCGTTTGCTTCGTTCGTTCACCTGTATCGACCACACCAAATTCGGCACCAACTTCACACAATATTTACCAACAAAATGACGGCACAGCTGCGCCAGGGGAACTCCGTACGCAAACATCGTCGATCTGGGTTTCTTCTTCAGTTCTTTCGAAGACATCCGCTAAGAATTATGTCAGAAACGTAACTTGAAAAAAAACGCGTGCACTGTAGTAGAAAGCACCACCGGCTTTTAACAAAATGCGTCCTCCAAGGTATGTGGTCAAGTTGTCAATGAAATACTATCGGGAAATTAGCGCTACTCACACTTTTCAGGGTAGTAAACGTAACCGTTCATTGATTAGAGAGTTCTTATCATCGCGAGCACTGACTGGCTGGATTGATATATTAGGGCATGAGTATGTCGTCGGTATTGTCGTCGGAACCCTTATCGCGGCAGCGCGCTCCCCGTAGACTGCATTCGGATATTTTCACTTCCGCTCGGTGCGCATTATACGATAACAATCATTCGTCATCAAAATAAAGAAAACAGACGTACAAAGGTTATGATATACTTTTGATTTGCAAACATTTTTGCAGTTTTACGTAATACTGATATGACTTTTTGTTTGCGAGCAAACGTGCCAACGAATCCATGTTGCATGTTTTGTAGATGAGCATCAACAGGAAATCGTTCAACACTTATCAAGGCTAGGGTTTGACTTTCCAATCGAAAAACGATGCATCCAACAAAGATGGGTTTATACACCTCTCCGACAACCTACCCCCGTAATCTCCCCCACCTCCGTCAAGTTTCCTCTAAAAGGTCATCTTAATCTGCGGTCACATATCTTCCCAACTTGTTAGTCTGGTTCCCCACATAGAAACAAAAAAACAACCAAAACCAGACACACCCACCATTAACCATCTGAATAGTAGGGGAAAGTGGGGTAATTTGATCACCCCTTTTGATGTTTTTTTCTAATATCTTCTAAAATTTTTGTTAGTTCTGTAAAAGAGTCGATACTCGGATTCACCTCGATGTATGTGTTGAATGGAAATTATTATTAGTATAGTTTAAATGGGGGAGACTTGATCCCATATTTCATTTTCTAATTCTGCTCGAGAATAAAACTAAAACAACTGAATTACTACACCTACAGCGAGATCTGACCCTTCATACACATTCTTGCCTTTCTCCTCGCCCTTCTCGTACACCGAAGCGGCCAAAACCAATGAGCTGGATTACCTCATTGGTCCAAAACGACTATACACAATAATTTGCTATTCATGGTCCAGATTTCAACCGAATCAGCTTGGCCATGGAAACGCCTGTCAAAAACATTTAGGATATTTTCGTATTGGAATTATGAACAATGTTGGCAAATACAACGCATCACCATGGAAACCACCCTCCCCTAGCATATTGAAACACTACATTGTTGTATGCAAATTGGTTTCGAAAAACCAGCTTTTGTCACACATAAAATATCTGCTGAATGCGATACGGCACGTGTTGGCGATTGAAAAATAGAACCCCCAATCCTCATTAGCATAACGCAAAATTTGGACCAACGATGACCACTATGGAGGCACGATTTTTGGTGCTGGCCAATGAAATTAACCCAGATTTGAGTTCAGTTTACTCATATTTTTTTTTTGGGTTTTTCCAGGTTTTCCAGGAAAAAACATCTCGAATATGAGTAAAGTCAAGACTGGATTCACTCAGTCTATTGGTAATATTCCTAGACTGAGTAAAATTTTCGTCAATTTTCGGTGGATTTTTTAGGTTTTTCCACTTTTTTCCTGAACTTTTTGCGATTAATGAGTAAACTGGACTCAAATTTGAGTCAATCTCATTGGCCGTGTACACACCGCTTGGAAAAACCGACTTTCGATCCTAGGCCGAGTTTCGTATACTCAGTTCGGCAACTTCTCAGAAAAGGTCTGTGCGCGTGTGCGTTTTTTTTTTTATTTATAGTGTGCTTCCAGAGATTTAATTCCTTTTTATGGATTAACGCCAAGAAAAAAGAAGAAGTTCCACCGAAGATCTATATATATAAAAATGAACCTGTCTGTCTGTCTGACCCTTAAGACTCGGAAACTACTGAACCGATCGGCGTCAAAATTTGTATGCAGGGGTTTTTGAGGTAGAGGGGGGCTCCCATACAAATGAAACAGAAATTTCTGCATAACTCGAGAACTAATCAAGCAAATGGAACCAAATTTGGCATTTTGAGGTCATAGGGGGTAGCCCCTTAGATAAGGGGGAGGCTACGTACAAAATAGCATGATTATTTTTAACTGGCGCATAAACTCAAGCTAATATTGAATCCCGAGCAAGGTCGGGCACACTCAGCTAGTGTCAAATAAACAAGGCTTCAAAGAATCGCCAGCAAAGCTACTTCAAGCAAGACTTCAATCAGCTCACTTTCATAACGCATCCTCCGTTGTTGCGATGCTGCGATGACGAATCCCTCATAATTGGTTGAGTGTATAGCTAATTTACTTATTCAATGTAGTTTGGCATCATCTTTCGGTAGATTTGGGTACTAAAGACTGGATATTGGACACTAAATTTAATGACCTACAACAGTGGTTCTCAAACTTACGTTGATTGCGACCCACTTTGAAAAAATTCCACAATCTCGCGATCCACCAATATTGTTGTAGTTAAAATTAAAAGTAGGGTTTTTTAACTAGTTCCTTTATTTACTAGGCTCAGTCATGTGTGACACTTTGCGGAGCCAAAAATCCATAATTTTTTAAATAACATTTTTCACAGCAATAGTTCTTGATTAGTATTGGGTACCAATTGCTCGTGGCAGGCTCGAGGTTAATGGGTAGCAATTTCGATTGGAAGGAACTAGGTAGGAAACAGGTTTCTGAAGCCTCCTACTCTCGAACGGTTGATCAAATGCTGACTGGGCAGGGGCAAGTAGCACAGAAACAGGTGAATAATAAGACTCGGACACAATGGCTGGAAAATGTGTGGAAAGGAGGGGATGGTCACATCAAACTCTAACATCAGACAAACAAAGGAATTCGTAGATCGCCTGCATGTAGGGAAGATCACAGGTTCCCAATACATCTCTTACATCACGGAAGGGTTGTCTACCTCGGGCCGCAAGGGTATCCAACAGTCGTGCTCTGGAAGCGTCATTACCCGGGCAATACCAAACTACGTGATCGATGTCATCATAACCGGTTCTGCACCTACATATATTGCTGTCAACGAGGTTTATTCTGAAGAGATGATCCAGACCTATGAACCACGCTCTCGAAGAAACATTAGGAGTAATGGAATGTAACCACCGCCGAAGATAATTACTTGTCCAATCGTTTTGCCAAATAATCTCGCCTTGTTGTGCGCTCACCTTTGCGAGAGAGTCTGCCTTCTCATTGCCTGGGATTGAGCAATGTGAGGGGACCCATACAAAGGTAATCATATATGATTTTTCGACCAACAAACTCATCTGCTCCCTTACCTTTGAAAGGAAATAAGATGAGTGCCTACCTTGTTTCATCGACCGAATAGATGAAGTAATGGTCTATGGGCATATCGGAAATCATCCCCAATGCGAAGTTGATTGCTGCTAGCTCAGCAACATAAACGGAACAAGGTTCCTAAAGTTTCTGAAAGGCGGTTGAGTATGCATTGAAGACGCCGAAGCCAGTGGATCCATAAATTCGTGATCCATCAGTGAAAAATCTTCTATTGCAATTGACTTGTTGGTATTTTTCAGCAAAAATGCGGGGAATTGAGATAGGTCGAAGTTGATCTGGAACTCCTTGAATAGCCTGTTTCATGGAGAGATCATAGTTAATGGGGGAACTGTAGTTAGTAAAGCAGGGAGGGGGGGGGGGGTCGGGGTTTATAGCACGGAAAGCTAATATCCGATGACATATAATTAAGGTAGATTCGCACGAATCTCGTCTGGAAGCTCATTTCGAGCATTGCTTCGAAGTTTTCAATCACAAGGTTGTTTCTGACACTACATTTGATCAATACTCTTGATGAGAGCTCCCAGAAATGGTTCTGCAGGGGTTTTACGGCCGCTAGAAACTCTAGGCTCATATTGTGTGTTGAATGCTTTATAGTTAAGTTAAACAGCCTTCAAATACGTGAAAATCAAGGGTTTTAGAATAGGAAAAATGACTCTTAAAACGTCAAAAATTACCAAGAATCTATAAATTAGTCCTAAAACTTTAAAATTTTGTTAATGCCAAAAAGGAATTGAACCACCAAAACGACCCTAAAAATGCCAATAATGTCTTTAAAACGCTCAAATAATATTGAAGCGCACTAGAAAGCCTTAATAGCCAGCGTCTGACAGTGATTTGGATCACGAGAAGCACAGTCAAATTTTACTTGGAAAAGCGCAATTGAATTTGGATCGCGAGAATCGAAGTCATAGTTTACTTGGAAAAGCGCAAACGAATTTGGCTTACAAGAAGCGAAGTCAAAGTTTACTTGGACAAGCGCAAATGAAAAATTTTACTTGAAAAAGCGCAATCGAATTTAGATCACGAGAAGCGAAATCAAATTTTACTTGGAAAAGCGCAAACGAAGTCAAATTTTACTTGGAAAAGCGCAAACGAATTTGGCTTACAACAAGCGAAGCCAAATTTTACTTGGAAATTGTAATCGAATTTGAATCACGAGAAGCAAAGTCAAATTTTACTTGGAAAAGTGCAAACAAATTTGGCTTACGAAAACCGAGGTCAAATTTTACTTGGAAAAGCGCAAACGAATTTGGATCACGAGAAGTGAAGTCAAATTTTACTTGGAAAAGCGCAAACGAAGTCAAATTTTACTTGGAAAAGCGCAAACGAATTTGGCTTACAAGAAGCGAAGCCAAATTTTACTTGGAAAAGCGCAAACAAATTTGGATCAAGAGAAGCGAAGTCAAATTTTACTTGGAAAAGCGCAAACGAAGTCAAATTTTACTTAGAAAAGCGCAAACGAATTTGGCTTACAAGAAGTGAAGCCATATTTTACTTGGTAAAGCGCCAACGAATTTGGATCAAGAGAAGCGAAGTCAAATTTTACTTGGAAAAGCGCAAACGAAGTCAAATTTTACTTGGAAAAGCGCAAACGAATTTGGCTTACAAGAAGCGAAGCCAAATTTTACTTGGGAAAGCGCAAACGAATTTGGATCACGAAAAGCCAAGTCAAATTTTACTTGGAAAAGCGCAAACAAATTTGGCTTACGAAAACCGAGGTCAAATTTTACTTGGAAAAGCGCAAACGAATTTGGATCACGAGAAGCGAAGTCAAATTTTACTTGGAAAAGCGCAAACGAAGTCAAATTTTACTTGGAAAAGCGCAAACGAATTTGGCTTACAAGAAGCGAAGCCAAATTTTACTTGGAAAAGCGCAAACGAATTTGGATCACGAGAAGCCAAGTCAAATTTTACTTGGAAAAGCGCAAACGAAGTCAAATTTTACTTGGAAAAGCGCAAACGAAATTGGCTTACACGAAGCCAAGCTAAATTTTACTTGGAAAAGCGCAAACGAATTTGGATCACGAGAAGCGAAGTCAAATTTTACTTGGAAAAGCGCAAACGAAGTCAAATTTTACTTGGAAAAGCACAAACGAATTTGGCTTACAAGAAGCGAAGCCAAATTTTACTTGGAAAAGCGCAAACGAATTTGGATCACAAGAAGCCAAGTCAAACTTTACTTGGAAAAGCGCAAACGAAGTCAAATTTTACTTGGAAAAGCGCAAACGAATTTGGCTTACAAGAAGCGAAGCCAAATTTTACTTGGAAAAGCGCAAACGAATTTGGATCACGAGAAGCCAAGTCAAATTTTACTTGGAAAAGCGCAAACGAAGTCAAATTTTACTTGGAAAAGCGCAAACGAAATTGGCTTACACGAAGCCAAGCTAAATTTTACTTGGAAAAGCGCAAACGAATTTGGATCACGAGAAGCGAAGTCAAATTTTACTTGGAAAAGCGCAAACGAAGTCAAATTTTACTTGGAAAAGCGCAAACGAAATTGGCTTACACGAAGCCAAGCTAAATTTTACTTGGAAAAGCGCAAACGAATTTGGATCACGAGAAGCGAAGTCAAATTTTACTTGGAAAAGCGCAATCGAAGTCAAATTTTACTTGGAAAAGCGCAAACGAATTTGGCTTACAAGAAGCGAAGCCAAATTTTACTTGGAAAAGCGCAAACGAATTTGGATCACAAGAAGCCAAGTCAAATTTTACTTGGAAAAGCGCAAACGAAGTCAAATTTAACTTGGAAAAGCGCAAACGAATTTGACTTACAAGAAGCGAAGCCAAATTTTACTTGGAAAAGCGCAAACGAATTTGGATCACAAGAAGCCAAGTCAAACTTTACTTGGAAAAGCGCAAACGAAGTCAAATTTTACTTGGAAAAGCGCAAACGAATTTGGCTTACAAGAAGCGAAGCCAAATTTTACTTGGAAAAGCGCAAACGAATTTGGATCACGAGAAGCCAAGTCAAATTTTACTTGGAAAAGCGCAAACGAAGTCAAATTTTACTTGGAAAAGCGCAAACGAAATTGGCTTACACGAAGCCAAGCTAAGTTTTACTTGGAAAAGTGCAAACGAATTTGGATCACGAGAAGCCAAGTCAAATTTTACTTGGAAAAGCGCAAACGAAGTCAAATTTTACTTGGAAAAGCGCAAACGAAATTGGCTTACACGAAGCCAAGCTAAATTTTACTTGGAAAAGCGCAAACGAATTTGGATCACGAGAAGCGAAGTCAAACTTTACTTGGAAAAGCGCAAACGAAGTCAAATTTTACTTGGAAAAGCGCAAACGAATTTGGCTTACAAGAAGCGAAGCCAAATTTTACTTGGAAAAGCGCAAACGAATTTGGATCACGAGAAGCCAAGTCAAATTTTACTTGGAAAAGCGCAAACGAAGTCAAATTTTACTTGGAAAAGCGCAAACGAAATTGGCTTACACGAAGCCAAGCTAAATTTTACTTGGAAAAGCGCAAACAAATTTGGATCACAAGAAGCCAAGTCAAACTTTACTTGGAAAAGCGCAAACGAAGTCAAATTTTACTTGGAAAAGCGCAAACGAATTTGGCTTACAAGAAGCGAAGCCAAATTTTACTTGGAAAAGCGCAAACGAATTTGGATCACGAGAAGCCAAGTCAAATTTTACTTGGAAAAGCGCAAACGAAGTCAAATTTTACTTGGAAAAGCGCAAACGAAATTGGCTTACACGAAGCCAAGCTAAATTTTACTTGGAAAAGCGCAAACGAATTTGGATCACGAGAAGCGAAGTCAAATTTTACTTGGAAAAGCGCAATCGAAGTCAAATTTTACTTGGAAAAGCGCAAACGAATTTGGCTTACAAGAAGCGAAGCCAAATTTTACTTGGAAAAGCGCAAACGAATTTGGATCACAAGAAGCCAAGTCAAATTTTACTTGGAAAAGCGCAAACGAAGTCAAATTTTACTTGGAAAAGCGCAAACGAATTTGGCTTACAAGAAGTGAAGCCAAATTTTACTTGGTAATTGCAATCGAATTTGGATCACGAGAAGCGAAGTCAAATTTTTCTTGGAAAAGCGCAAACGAATTTGGCTTACAAGAAGCGAAGCCAAATTTTACTTGGAAAAGCGCAAACGAATTTGGATCACGAGAAGCGAAGTCAAATTTTACTTGGAAAAGCGCAAACGAAGTCAAATTTTACTTGGAAAAGCGCAAACGAATTTGGCTTACAAGAAGTGAAGCCAAATTTTACTTGGTAATTGCAATCGAATTTGGATCACGAGAAGCGAAGTCAAATTTTGCTTGGAAAAGCGCAAACGAATTTGGCTTACAAGAAGCGAAGCCAAATTTTACTTGGAAAAGCGCAAACGAATTTGGATCACGAGAAGTGAAGTCAAATTTTACTTGGAAAAGCGCAAACGAAGTCAAATTTTACTTGGAAAAGCGCAAACGAATTTGGCTTACAAGAAGCGAAGCCAAATTTTACTTGGAAAAGCGCAAACGAATTTGGATCACGAGAAGCCAAGTCAAATTTTACTTGGAAAAGCGCAAACGAAGTCAAATTTTACTTGGAAAAGCGCAAACGTATTTGGCTTACAAGAAGTGAAGCCAAATTTTACTTGGTAATTGCAATCGAATTTGGATCACGAGAAGCGAAGTCAAATTTTTCTTGGAAAAGCGCAAATGAATTTGGCTTACAAGAAGCGAAGCCAAATTTTACTTGGAAAAGCGCAAACGAATTTGTATCACGAGAAGCGAAGTCAAATTTTACTTGGAAAAGCGCAAACGAAGTCAAATTTTACTTGGAAAAGCGCAAACGAATTTGGCTTACAAGAAGTGAAGCCAAATTTTACTTGGTAATTGCAATCGAATTTGGATCACGAGAAGCGAAGTCAGATTTTACTTGGAAAAGCGCAAACGAATTTGGCTTACGAAAAACGAGGTCAAATTTTACTTGTAAAATTGCAATTGAATTTGGCAAAGTTAAATTTTACTTGGAAAATTGCAATCGAATTTGGCTTACGAGAAGCGAAGTCAAATGGTGGGTCGCGAGCCATAAATTGAAAAACGCTGTGCTACAATATTGCTGAATATTTAGAAACTCCATGTTGTCATCTTTCAGAGTTATTTAGAAGCTAGTTGAACGATGTACAAATATGATAACTCACTTCTCACTATTCACTCAGTCATTCATCTCTCACCATCTTATGTGTCAGTTCCAAGAGTTAAAAAAAACCCCACACACTCTAGTATCAGTTTCATGGAATGAGCACTCTTACGGATGATCCAAATCGTCCGTAGAACCGTTTCCGTAGCCATTCGGATCCTTGTTTATGTGATGATTCCAAATTAATTCTTATATCACAGTTCCAGGTGTTTTCGAGAAAAAACGTGAAAATCAAGCATTAGATTACGGATATTTTGAATCTTCTGGGGAACGTTCCCATCACCATCCGGGTCCATAGGCGCTTATGTTACAACTCCAAATTCAATTCTAAATGACAGTAGGAGATTTTTTATTATCGGACAAAATGCCGAAGTTTCTCCGAATGCTTTGAAATTTCGCGTTTATGATCATATAAACGAAGCAAAAATTAAAAAAAAAAAATGGAGTGGCCAATTTTCCTGGAAAAATTTAGTTGATGTTTTCGGATTTTCCCGGACATCACGTACTGTAATAAATGTTTTATAGTGAAGTGATGAGGAAATGTCGGCAATCCATATAATATATTATATGAACAATTTCCAGGCTAAGGAAAAGTAAATTTGACTGGTGAAAATTTCAAAGTGGTGTCTCATGCTGTTTCTGAGTTATAAAGAAAAAAAACTAACAGCCAGGAGAACTAAATATATTTAAAGTTTTTCGATTTCCCGAACTTCAAATACTTTTAAAATCCATAACTCAAATATGGTTAGAGACACCACTCTGAAAGTATCATCAGTGAAAGATAAGAAACGTTTAAGCAAGAGCATTTTTTTAAAGAAAATTATCGCACCTCGGAAAATGTTTTTTCCTGATTTTCTTTTCGGCACTGTGATTGATCTATAAATAGATTGAATTAGTGTGCTTGTACATTGAAGATGGAAAACTAATCTCATGAACCATCTATGTGTATTAGTTCTGATCAATCACGGAGGAGCAACTGGCAATGTGCAACGTCTTCTTGTCTTTAAACGAAGTTAAGCATCATTTTCAAACGCGTACTTCAAGCATAAAACTATTGAGCATTACAAATCCGGTTCCACGATCTCACGATAAAAATAATCGTGCTATCCGCCCAGCTACATATTTGACCAATAAAATCCCAGCAATCAGTCTTCTTTGGTGTTCCCTAGCATATGAATGAATGTTATATGCATTGTTATAGCTCAAAAATTAATTACCTCATTTTAATAAATATCTATAAAATCACTATAAAAACCACACGATAAATATAATTTTAATAGCACTAAAACCCGTGTCCTAAATCGCCGCTATAAAACACCGAAAATCACGAGGAATAAATTAACACTATCCTTGGCACTATCAAATCCCACGCAGTGACTTCGAATCCAGCTGCACAGTTCGAACAGAAAATCCACTCAAAACACTCGCACAAATATTTATTTGTCAACAATTACTCCGAAACGACGGTATCTAAGTATCAACACAATCAGCACAACAAACGCGCTTTCTGTGCCACCACCACTCTATGTAAGTCCAGGAATAAGTAACAACACACCAGCGTCACAACCGCGACGTAATTGTGATGCTTTCACGCGAATGAACCGGCCTATAATGCACAGGCCCGTCGATTGGCTGTACCATTTATCGCACTCTGATGTAATATTGCACAGTTTTCCAAGGCAGCGACAGCCTTTCCAGAATCGGAACCACCGCCGATAACCACAAACGCACCACTTTGTGGCCGGTAAGTGACTAATTCATAATATCGTCCGAAACGCGACGACGTTAGATATCAGAGCGCGAAACGACTATGATGCGCCACGATGCGATACGATACATCGATCCCGCCCATCGTAACTCTGTAGAAATCCAAAAATCTTGGTAAACACACAAAATTTGTAGATACCAATCGAAACAGGTCCCCATTTTTGCTGGCTTTACCCTCCCACTTTTGCTGGCTTTACCCTCCCAAACTCTAGCGCACCTTGACGGTAACGTCATCGATATGGTAACGTCATGCTGGGAAGCTGCCGCGCCGCTATGAATGAAATGGCACGGACAGAGGCAAAAACAGGAAATACACAAACCGAGTGCCACAAACATGTTCTCTCTGCCCCCTCTACTGGACACTCATTCACTCGCGGTGTCACACACTGCGATGCCACGCTACCGGGTTTTGTATACGAAAAAATTGGGAAGACGGGAAAACCCCTTGTTCATTTTGATATGCCTATAAAAGCGTTTGATATGCCTATATTAATTTGAGTGTTCCTGTGGGGGATAAAAAGTCGACTATTTGAATCACTTTCATCAAATATTTAAAATAAAAATTAATAATTGAGCAAGCCTTGAGTTTTAACACCCCATCGAATCATCTAACAAAATAATAAAACTTTTGATTGAGAAATAGAACCATCTTACAATTTCAATCCCATACCACACCGTGCACAGTTATGGAATCTGAATCATTAAGCCATTTTTTTTCAAAATGTCCATTAAAGGCTTTGTTTTGATAAGGTACTGGAACAAGTTTATTAGCTCAAAAAATATTTTAAAATTTAACTTGAAGATGGAATCGGTACTCCCTTATCTATTGTCGTCAGGAGGTAAATTAAGTCCTTGAGCGCTGTTTTTTGTAAGACGTGAAGAAGCCGGTATTTCCTCTATTTTGACGTAGGACTACGTATGTGATTTCTATTTGGGGGAACGTTAATAACTCAGTTGCCCTTGAACCAATTTCAATAATTTAATCACCAATCGATCAGATATATTTCTACACATCTGTTAAGTTTGAGACTTTATCATTTTTCAAAATGTCACTATTGAAAGTTGCATGAATGTGCAACTGTTGCTTTGATTAAAATGATCACCAATTGCTTGTAAAAACGATCTCCCTAACACAGATTTCAAAGTTGAATTCCATCCGGTCTCACCAAACGTTGTTTATTCAATCACCACGTGGTGAGTGGTGGTGTTCTCCAGTACATAACGAAAGGCTTCCCGCAAGCAGCTAGCTACCAAGGCTGGCCTCAACCGCTGATCGGATTCAGTTCCAATCACCATGTGTGGTGGTATCCGGTCGGCGGCTTCTGCTGCAGCAGCAGCAGTGCTTTCAGCGCATGGCGTTGAACATTGTTCTCCAGTACACAACGAAAGGCCTCCTGCAAGCAGTGAGCTGCAGCCCACATGAGCATCCATAGAAGGAGGAAGAAGCCGCTCCGCTATTGATCGGAATCAGTAGGTCTTCGTTAGTCGCTGTAGGCCATCTATGCCAAGCACGTCACCCTCATTCCAAACAACATACACTTCAACAGTCTCATCTGTGTTTAAAACCCTAATAGCTCAGCATTACTCAACCATCACGACAAAACGGTCCTTTTCAGGACCACTATAAATTTGGACATTTTTCGAGGTCATCAATCGGGTGTCAGTTCCCATATTAAGATAGAGCTGGAATTAGGGCGTAACAGCTTTTGTAAACAATGACTTCTTTCGATGATGTCTTGAAAGTCAAGGCTCGCTAATGAAAATCAACATCACCATCAGGTAGGGTGAGACTTTCCCTACCTAACAACAATGTTGGTTTGCGTGGGGGTGCCTTGAATTCTTAAAAATCATCGAGAGAAGTCATTGTTTAGAAAAACTGTTACGCCTAATTCCAGCTCTATCTAGATATGTTTAAATCTAACATAGTATGTATTACTGTATTACACTGTTGCCTGGTGAGCAGTTGATTGAGCATGATCATAAGACATCAGTGCATTGAACCATTTATAACTTTCGATCCTTGCATTTAATTGAAAAGTGGTCTTGAGCAAAGTTGTAGCTGGAAAAATTTCCTACAAGTTCAGTTGAAAACTTTTGAAGCAGACCGATATGGTAAATTATTAGATAGACATGAACAAAAATCTTGGTTTTACTATAGTAATTCCCATACAAACTTCAAATGGTTTGTGCCATCTCAGTTTCTCACCAAATGGGTTCAAATTTTGAGAGGTTAGTCAGGATCCGATTTGGAATCGTTTAAGTATTGTATAGCGAAAATTTCAAATTTTGCATCACTCTAGTGGTGGTGTTATCCAGTACAAAATGAAAGACTCCCTTGTAATTGTTTAGCTAAGAAACTTGTTACAGTACCTGAAGCTAAACAAGGATCTCCCAACTTTTCTCGTGTACAAAAATCGATAGCAGTGGCATCGCTGGTCACGATCCAGCCGAGAGCCAACTCCGTGAAGACGCGAAGAAAGCACGATCAGCACACACAGACAACAAACTGCGGGGAATTCCCTGCTACTAAAGACAGTTGTTGACCGAGTGCTCACCCGCTTCTTCTTAGCGTGGGGAAACCCCTACTCCAGTCGGCAGCGAGCCTCTTTGTTTTTCAAAGTGTGACCTGCCTTTTCTTTCGGTCGTTCGCATTTTATTGCTCCTATACCTGCGCAACTTTATTGCCTTCAACACTACTGTAGCGGTACAAAGTAGTAGTATAGGAAGCCAAGAGCAATGGTATTTCCCAATGTCATTGGTGCTTCCTTTGCCTCCTTTTGTCATAGTGGACTGAGTCCGGTAGTCACGTGCGTTGGGGTTGGAGCGTACCTATAATTCCAGTAAAGATAGGTTCCACGTCTAGAGGACAGAGATCGGGAATACAGTAATGACCGGATTTTACCAGCCCCTTTTTGAAAATCTACGAAACCCATGCGATTTGGAATTACGCTTATGTGAAATTATTAAAAGATAAAAGTCTGATGCGCGGAGGGGCTGACAATATCGGGTCATTACTGTAGTGAAACCGGCAAATGATTAACTGATTAACCACGCTCGGTGTCACGTTCGGAGGAAACCCCCAGCGATATTATTCAGGCGATCGAAGAGAAGTGCTGGGTAATTTGCAGGGATGCCAGATATGCAGACATTTCTCGAGTACATTTTCGAATGGTCCTAAGTAACTTATGTAAACCAACCGAGTTAATCGAAGCAAACTATTGCTCTTCTATTATTGAATATGGGTCATTAGTGGGTACACCACCTGTGGTCGATGTCACCGATTTGAGCCAAACTTGGCCAAAACGCTTATTTTGGCATTCTGAACAAATGCCTTTTTTGATTTTGCTCTGAAATGCCTAGATACCTCTCGGCTACAACCCTGGATTTTCGAGATTTTTAAAAATTTCATCTTTCAGATGAGATTACTCCACAACCAAATAAGCTATTCGTGATCTTAGAACGTCAATTTGAAGGATTTTTTCAATGTAAATTCACATAGGTGTGTCCACATTTTGTTATTGTTATAGTAACTACAGTAAACAGGCTGATTACCGACAGGATCCAAATTGTCAAAAAATGGCCTATTTTCAACTATTTTTTGGGCTCAAATTTTCACCACACTTTGGAAAACTCTTCTACTTGATGTGTTTCAAAGGGCAAATCATTTGGACAAATAGTTTTTGAGATATGACCAGATGAGTGAGTGGTAGTTTTGAGCTTTTCTGGTGGAAGATCAATTCGAACCCAAAATATTAAGAAATTAAAAATCCCGCCCATGGTGAAAATAGGCATTATTTTACAATTTGGATACCTGCCTGTATTCAGCCTGTATACTGTAGTTACTATAACAAACACAAAATGTGGACACACCTATGTGAATTTACATTAAAAAAAATCCTTCAAATTGACGTTCTAAGATCACAAATAGTTTATTTGGTTGTGGAGTAATCTCATCTGAAAGATGAAATTTTTAAAAATCTCGAAAATCCAGGGTTGAAGACCAGAAGGATCTAGGCACTTTAGAGTAAAATCAAAAAGCCGTTTGTTTTGAATGTCAAAATAAGCGTTTTGGCCAAGTTTGGCTCAAATCGGTGACATCGACCACAACTTTTTTTTTAAATTATGTACCCACTTGAGCTGGTAAAAGTAAAACTATAGTATATATATATATATATATATATATATTTTTTATATACCCATATACTACAAAAACAGCCATTTAAATTTACTTTCACTTGTTTAAGATAATCATACACGGAGATGAAAAACTACCCTAAATTAAGTACTTTTCCCTTAATTCCGCCCAATAACCCAAATTTGAGTAAATCGCATATAGTAGTTTTCATTTAACACCAGTAAAAAAATTACCTACTCGTAAGTATATTATACCCAAAATTAAGTTTAATTCCCGTAAATTTGAGAATATGCAATTTACTCAAAAGTAACTTATTTGGCTGAACTATATCGTTGAGTCGAATCTCTCGTTCCTTTTTTGACAACAATAACGAGTGCAAGTGAGAGGCTGAACTCAATATTAAGTAAAAAGAACTCATATTTTGGGTGGTACTTTTTCTCCGTGTAGGTAAAAAATTGTCCAACATACGGTTTGGAATGAAGGCTGCTTGATTTTTACTTCGATTATTTTGTCTGCCTAGCATGATTGGTGCTCATTTTCTAAAGACAGGGCATGATAAACAAATCTAAGATTATAAGTAAGGGTACCGGTCATTTTTACGATGTTAGGTACTCTATTCTGAAGTCAGTGAAAGGGGATGTAGATGATGTGGAACAAAACAACCAATGTAACACTAATTAATTAGAGGCCATTAAATTATTATGTAAGCATGATTTTAAATATTTCAAACATCCCCCCCCCCCCTTGTAAGACAAAGTAAACAATTTCGATACCCCCCTTCCCTCCTGTAAGATCTTATCAACTTGAACCCCATGAGCCCCTGGGTCTGCCTCTGTTGCGATGTCCTGCCGGACAAGGTTGCAAAGACTCATTTCAGCTAAAATAATGTTTTTCGAAATAATAAAACCAAAAGATGGTATGATGGCATGTTTTACTTGTAACTTACAAGAAGAGGTTACAAAGTATACGTTGGAAACATAAAACCTGTAAATTTTGCTTTCTATGAGTCACAATCAGCGATTTGCTGATCGCTGAGTGAGTGAGTGAGTGAGTGAGTGAGTTTGTGAAAAATCGCTGATTGTGACTCTCATGAAGTGAAATAAACAGGTTTAATATGTCAAACACATTCTTTGCAACCTCTTCTTGTATCCTACCAATTCAAAATTTGATCATGGCATCTAATTATTTCATAATTTAGAAAAACATTGTTTTAGCTGAAATGAGTCTTTGCAACCTTGCTGCCGGATTCCAATCCAGCGCTTGCTTGCAGATTTCGTTTCCGCTCCGTCGAAGTGTGTAGCCGACCCACCTCCACTTGGGCTCTCGAATTTCTGTTGCTATCGGCTTCTGATGACATCGACGATGGAGCTCGGCATTCGAGATCCAGTTGTGAGGCCACCAGGCACGAATTATATAGCGCAGGCATCGGTTGATGAAGACCTGCAGCTTTTGAGTGTTCTCCGCTGATACACCCCACGTCTCGCTGGCGTATAAAAACACAGATTTCAGACTCCCTTGCGACTCAGGGCGCCCCACAGATTCTCGTGATTGAGACGGTCGAAAGCTTTTTCATAGTCAATGAATACCAAATAAAGGAACTCTTGGAATTCATTGACCTGCTCCAGAATGATGCGGAGCGTGACAATATGGTCCACACAAGATCTTCCGGCACGGAATCCTGCCTGCTGCCGTCGGAGAGTCACGTCGATCTTCTCCTGTATCCGATTCAGGATAACTTTGCACAGAACTTTGAGAACAATACACAGTAACATGATGCCTCGCCAATTGTCGCACACAGTCAGATCCCCCTTCTTTGGGACCGTCACTAAGATGCCCTGCATCCAGTCGGCCGGAAAAGTCGCGGTGTCCCAGATATTACAGAATAGTTGATGCAACATTTGTGCGGATAGCATGGGGTCAGCTTTGAGCATCTCTGCTGATATGCGATCGACCCCTGGAGCCTTGTTGGATTTCATGCTTCGGATAGCTGCTTCAATCTCCTGCAGTGATGGGGCCTCGGAATTGACGCGAGTGATGCGCCGCACCCTAGCCGGATCATGCCGAGATGTTGATGGCTGGTTGGACGTCGAAACTTGAAGAAGTTGTTCGAAGTGCTCAAACCAGCGTTTCAGCTGGTCAGTGGGTCGGTAAGCAATTGTCCAGTCGTGTCCTTCACTGGCATCCTCGGGTTCATCCTTGCTCCACTCAATTTTACTTAGGTATCTTCGATTTCTCCTGAAATATTGCTTCATGCGGTGAGAAAATTAATATATTTTGTTTTTTAGTAACATCGACGTCTTGTCGAAAAAATATAATTGATGTAATCTTGTAACCAAACTTGGAAGCAGGGGTGCAAGTGATTTTGATCGTTTTTCTTCATCGACTTTTGTTTCGTCAATAACTCGACGGTAAACACGTTCATTGATACGTTTGTTGTTCTGGTTGATAGAAGAGCATAGCAGAAATAGTGCGAAATGGGTTAGTGAAGTCATGGTCATCAAAAGAGGAAATCGATGAAGAGAATTGTCTTTCACCCCTCTGCTTCGAAGCCCCTTAAGGTGATTTCCTGTAGAGTCCACAAATGGCCGCTACGAGGGCTATACATGCACTTCCACTTCGAATTTTCAATTACACAAATCTCGGAAATTAGTGCCTCATTGCACCTGAAATTGCTACTTTATGTATGCTGCAGCGCAGCAAACGTTGAATAACAGTTTCATTGTTGTACGTGTCCTGAATGCTGATATTGGTGCACTTCAAAACTCGAAGTGATAACTAGAATAAGGATCTCACAGCGAAACACCTTAATTCAGGCGTCGTAATAGCAATGAAAACTAGCATCGCACCGCTTTTGGTTCTTGGATTACACTTGCTGGTTGTAATTCTGCTGCTCGAAATTTTCGAAGGACAACCAAAAAACATGAAATCACACTTTTTTCTAGGGATGCCTAAAAGTCCAATTATTCCGGAATGCCCAATGTGATCATGGACCATCGGTATATCCGATCATTAGAGTGAGAAAATTCTATGTTCACCGTGTGTACTATTATTACAGCACAGTAAAGCCGAATGAAGTTCCAGAGTGACCCCAATGGAAAGCGGAATAACTCAGGAACCATGTGTTGATCTAAAAAGATTGAGAAAAAGCTTCAAAAAAGCTTCGAGATCTACTGGAAAGTTCAGAACTTTGTGAGAGCTTAATGATCTATAAGAGTTAGTTCCGAGAACTTCGAGAAAATTTTGTGAACTTAACATATCAGAGAGCTTTACGACAATTCCATTGATTTCATGCAAATTTCAGAAAACTTTCGGCAGGCTGAAAAAGTCTCGGAAAATTTCCGATAGCTACAGAGCAATTCAATGAACATCCGGTCTACACTACACTTTAAAGAAGTTGGGTGTCCCTCTCACCGTCGGGAAAACTTCGGGAACTTATGATATGAGGTTCCAAGAACTTATGTACAATTTTTAAAACTTTATGTTAGTTTCATTAACATCAGAATGTTAGAGATGAACTAGCCTTCGCCTAGAAATCTCTCAAGTAAAGATTTAAAAAAAAAAATTAACATCAAAATGATTGCCGGAACCTTCAAAAGGTTGTGAGGATTTCCTAAAAAATTCCAAGAATTTAGAGGAAGGTCCGAGAACTTCAGGATAGTTCTAAAGATTTCCGAAAAACTTCGAGAACTTCAGCAAAATTGCAAGAACTTACCAAAACTTCAGTTGAGATTCAAGATCTTACGGGAAGTTACGTAGCTTCGAGCAGTTCTGAGACCTCAGGGAATTATCAGGAAAATTGCGAGAACTTCAGGGAAGCCAGAGAATTGCAAATAAATTTCGATTACTCTCAAGCATTTAGATTTAGCAGATTTATAAAAAAGGGAGAAGCACAAAAAAAATAGTTACGTCACGAAAAATGCTAAAAATTTCACGGAAGCTCCGAAAAATTCACGGAAATGCAGAAAACGTCGGTAAGGTAGAGATCTTCAGAGCAATTTTATCAATTTCAAGGCAACTCCAGGAACATCAACAGAAGAGTAGCGAGAACTCGGAGGAACTTTAAAGAAGTTCCAACAAATGAAAGGAAAAGGAGAAGTTTCTTGGACAGACTGCGAGATAGGGAAACTTATACAACTTCAAGGCGGTTCCATCTGCTTCAGGAAAACAGTTTTAGGAACTTCAGGGATATCCAGAGAACTTCAAGAAAGTCCGGAAAACTTCAGAGAACTGGGGAAAATGTGAAAACTTTAAAGGATATCCAGGAACCTCAGACAAACTAGGTATAGAGATCTTTAGGGTGACTCTGAGAGCTTAAGAGCAGTCTCAATAATATCAGAAACGTTCTGACTTTCAGACAAGTTAGAAGATATGTGATGGTCAGTTTCGAATAATTCAGGACACCACCAGGAACGTTACCAGAATTTTCAGAAACTTTAAAAAGATCCAAGTACTTTAGGGACGCTGGAACGTTTCAAAAAACTTTAGAAATTATTTAGGAACATTAGAAAAAATGTGAATAATTACCCATAACTTAAAATTATGCAATTATCGATTCGTTATTTTGGCGTTGAACTACTCTACATATACAGCTATAAAACTGGGGGGGGGAGTTTATTATCAGACAAAAGGGTTTCCGAATTTTATGAGATTTTGCCCACAGGTAGAGTTTATGGTTATAAAATCTTTTTTTTTTTATTCAGGGTGGTTAACTTTCACGGTACATTAAAAAATCAGTTATGACCGAAACACTAACGACCAGTCCCAGGAAAATTAAGGAAATTATCGTTTTTTTTAATACTCAAAAACAGTAAGAGATACCACTCTGAAATATTTACCAGTAAAAAATAATAAATTTTAAAGTAAGAAAAAAGGTTACTGAAAAAAATGTATCACTCAAAACATGGTTTTCCCAGAGGCGAACCAGCCAAAGGCTGAAAGCCTATTAATAAACGAAAAGTATAAGGGTCTGTGTCTAGGGTCACGTACGGAAGCTTGACGTAGGATCGCTGGTGGACGGAACAAATGTGAAGAGCAGTTAGTTCTTTTAATTGATCGATCATCTCTTCCGTTTTTGAATTGTAGGCCTACCAAATAAGTAGTAATTTTTTTTTAAGAGAAAGTTGATGAAGAAAATCAATCAAAATCACTCGCACCCCTATCTCCAAGTTTGGTTACAAGATTACAACTATGGAGGCAATTTTGTGTGGTCGTTGGGGTGTGTGGTTCTGAATATGGACAAACAGACAGAGATAAATTCTATTTCAACTCGTTACTGTAATAAGGTTGTTGGCCCTGAAAAAGGCCGTTTTTTGCCAAAGTTGGTGATGATTTAACCTCCAAAACCGTACAGAGTGCGTCTCTGTCGCTTCAAAGCGTAGATGACATCCATGGCCGCTTACGCTTGGTGTGTTCAGTGTAGGTGACAGCATCACGGATCTCATTTTCCAGGAACACCTTCAGCACACCTCGTACATCAGATCGGAGATACGTTTGACACCGCCAGGGCGAGCCAGACAACGGACGGCGGTTATTACGGAGAACCTTGCGATGACGCTTGGCGCCTCCTTTACCAAGACCTTTTCCTGCTTTGCCACGAGCAGTTATTGTTGCTTGTTGGGTAGAAGAGTGGACTACCTAATCTGCCACCACCTTCCTACTGCTGCTATTGCTGCTTCCCTGAAGCGAAAATGATTTGAGGCTAGACAGCAACGCTCTTTTATATCTTTTCAGGTTAAAGCAGAATGATGTGAAACCAAGTGGTACTCGATTTGAGTTTGGGAAGAACGATTATTTCATGAATCCAGTGATAAAATTTTCACTTTTTATTTGTACATTGGACAATGCTTGACATTACCACTTTTTCAATAGTATTATCAGTCAAAGGCATTTCTATTGATGCGTAGAAATATATCTGATCGATTAGTGATAAAATTATTGAAATTGGTCCAGGGGCAGCTGAGTTATCAATGTTCAAAATCTTTCATAATTTTATTACATGGTCCATTTTCGGTTTTCACAAAGTGTACCTCCATATATATAAATCACAGACGTAGTCCTACGGCAAAAACTAGCCTATTAACATGGTTTTTCCTTGTTTTACTTTGTGATTTTCCTCCACCGTAAAAATCAGAGAAATTGAACTAAAATTATTCGGGTCGCTAAAACCAGTACGAGACACCACTCTGAAATGTTCACCAGTACAAAATAAGAAGTACCTACTTCTTATTTTGCACTAATTAACATTTCATAGTGATACCTCGTACTCATTAGAAATCATAAGAAAAAATGTCATTTGATTTTGTGTTTCATGGATGGCTGAAATAATTTCCTTCTCATTTCACACACGCAACGTTCTTTCTACAATGCTTGATTCAAGAATTATGAATTTTCGAAGTCTGAAATTCGAAAATTAATTCCCCGAATTTTTGTTGGATCATATCAATATCATAAACTCTACCTGTGGGCAAAACTTCATAAAATTCTGAGACCCTTCAGTCCAAACCAGTCCAATAAAATAAAATACAATCCCCAAGAGCCTAATGTCAAACCGATAAAGGATTTATTAAATTATGGTGATCGTAAAAAGCTATATAGAGAGCATCCACTTAGCACACAAATATCTGGAAGAACCACCCCATCCTTATCTCCTTTCGACACGTTTTTCCTACACCTTATACATTATACATGTCACAGATTCAGGAATTCCCCCTTCCCTCTTAGATCGTAACGCACAATGGATCGCACCATACTTAATTTCAGAAGCCTCTGTTATCGGAGATCTCCGAATAGCGATGCGTGAAATTTAACTAGCTCCCAACAGAGGTCACTGCCAGGTGCGTTGAGTCGATTACTATGCTAAATTTCGGTTGTGGTATTCGTGAAAATGCGCCAAATATGAGAAGACGCACGCTAAGACGAAACAATCTATGGACATTAGTATAATTTAACACTCAGTTTGTGGGAATTCATCTGTCTTTTTGCTGCCGTCTTCTCGATGGTGTTGAGGAATTTGGTCATTTTGTTCCATAGTGGGAAGACTCCGTACAAAAACTGGTCACAATGAAATTTTTGGTTAAAAATCGTAATCAACCTACTTTTAAGTAATTTTACGCTCCGGAATACACATTTTGCGTTCAAAATTAAATAGCTTGCTAGTATTCTAGGGTGTAAATATTTTTTTATATTATTATGGATTTTAAATAGCAAATATCCTGTAAAGTTAAAATTACCAATGGCATCTTTACTGGGTCGTTGCATGGGGTAGTTGTATCAGTTATGGTTATACGTTCCAGTTATGGTGTGTTTCAATTATGGCCTATGGGAATTCCATTGGCCATAATTGGAACACATCATAATAGGAACGTATAACCATAACTGGTACAGCTACCCTAGGTCTGTTTAAATATCCATACACATACAGTTCTCTACCACCGTTAGTATTAGTGAGAAGATTCACTAATACATGCATTTTACTGGTTGAAAATAAAAAACAAACCGCTGTCAAGTCGAACACTTTGACAGCTGATTTCGTGCTTGAAGATAATTAACAAATCGTTTTTACATGGCTACGCGAGCTAGGTTGTATTAGTGATCTGCGTCGAGAAGGCAATTCTTATCGCTCTAGATTAAAGGGTGTCCACAGTTGAAATGCATCACTTTGAAGCTACTCGCCAAAACTAAGTCTCTCAACCGATTGTCATGAAATTTTCAGGGAATGTAATACTATATATAAGCTTGGTTTGCGTATCTTTATTTCACTCTATTTCTTCACCAAATCCAAATGCCCGAACTATCTTCTCAATTCCACTCATAAGGTTTTGTACAACGGTAGAATCGACATTTTTGTATGCTATCAACCATGAATTCAACATTTCCTGCTGCGTAGTGACAACTTTAGGATGCTTATGAAGTTCGTGCTTCATTATAGCCTGTGTGGTGTTGAATACCCCCGCATGGAGATGCTAGCCGCTCACTACCTTAAATCGGTAGTTTTTAACCTTTCGTCTGTGAATCGGTAGGCATCTCAAAAATCGGTAAGACTACCGATAAATCGGTAGGTCTGGCCACCCTGCCTAGGACACGTGACCTGGTCACGGGACTTGACAATCGGGTAGCGATTTCGAGACAATTTGCTGTCAAATCCGAGCCAGTTTCTGATTGGTCGATTTGACAGTAGCAATCGTGGAATAAAAAGGACAGAGTGATCGCATCAATCTGGCTGGCAGTGATGCCGGAATCAATGTTGACGTCTTTGGCGTTGTTGATTGTTTATATTTGCGAAAGGAAAGTTGAAAAATTGAGTGCACTGCGTGTTTTAAGCGATGGATATTACTGTTTGTTTATGGTTGTTTATATTGTGTTGAGCAAAAATGACGTACAAGCTGCTAGACTGCGGTAGAAACTCCGAATAAAATCCACATTAAAAATAAAAAATAAATTTCATTCCTAGCATCATTGGTCAACTCCGTCAAACACTACGCACAACTTCCCGAAGGGCATTCTTCAAAAACATTAAGACAATTAAGAAGCTCGATTGTCAAGTCCCATCCCGGGATGTGACGGGAGACGACGAGAGCACGCATCCTCCTCGAACCGTCAACGCGTGCGGATGCTTGGGTAAGTGGCTGGCAAAACCTGCTACCGGATTCCTCAGTGAATGGTCGAACTTCACATAGCCCATCATCTTTCGATCGGTTGCTACTCCGGTGTGTTTGGGGAATCAAGATCCTTCAGCACGAAATTAACCCCATTCGTCTTGTACCACTGCAGAACGTCCTTGGAGTAGTGACAAAAGACTAAATCCAGCCAAAAATTATAGGAACGTTGTTTGATTTGAGAAATGGAAGTAGTCGTTTCTTCAGGCATTCATTCGTGTAGACTTGGCCATTTACGGTTGTAGCTGTTACGAAAGGTTTGCTCCGTTTTCCGCACACGATCAAATCGCCTGCCAAATCATGAATTTCGTAGGGGAACATCGACACTTGCTGTTTCCTGAGGGACTCTGAAACATCGAACTTGTCTTTTGCAGTTGGTTCCGGGTCATTTTGCCGAATGCCGTTTGGCCGAATGCAAAACTCCGAAGAACTGATCATTTTTGAAAGAAGGAAAAATCTCCTATTTTTATTTAAATCCTGATTGGTCTTAATTGTATGACAAGCTGCGTTGGAAACTGGAAATCTCCTTTCAAGTATTCGGCAAAACGGCATTCAGCCAAATGACCCGGAACCGTAAAAATATACCCATGGTGTGGTGTATTTTGATGATAGAGATGTTTATATCACGAGATCCCAACCAAATAGGTTGTTGCTTCCTTCTGCAAAGATATTTACAAGGTCTTCAAAACTATGGATAGTGTATGACTTTCTTTTAAATTTTTAATCATTTCAATAGTCTGTGTTTCAAAAGTTTGCTTGGAATGTTCCCAGAAGTTCTTTGATATTCTACGTTTTGAAATTTGCTTGAAATTACTATCAGATTGAAATTCCCTTGAAATACTCATCAGATCTTCACCTGTTTTACGCTCAGAATTATTTGCTGAACACCCTCTCTCGAATTTTTGAAAATATGCCTTTATAATTTGTATCGCAATTCCGTTAAAATTTTCCTAAAATGCTGTTATAAATATCCTTTAGATCTTTTGAATTCTCCTTAAAACCACCATGGCACTATCCTCCTGTAAAAAAATAATTTCAGTTCCGTGATGCTACTGCGAATGAGCTTTAACAAATAAACAAACTATTGAAAAACTATTCTTTGATGTGGTCAGTTTGAACTTCTGTGGAATGTAGTAGAAGTTTTAGCTTAATATCCGCTCCTTGACGCTGTCAAACATATTAAATTCTTCCACTGATTCCATTGGAATCAACAGTGTTGAAAAAATATCAAAAAATCAAATCCCACCAATGATTTTGCAAGCTGTGATATCGCAGCTCGGAATATCAAGCTAACAAAACTCACCAGCTGCAAATCTCACCAAACTGTGGTGAGATTGAGTTTAATAATTTTTGCTTTACACCCGAATGGAACCGAAACTTCCATAACAGCTGACAGCAGTCCCTTCGTGTCTGCCATCGGTGAACATTAAAAAGAGATAGCAAACTATATTTTCTCTTTCTAAGAAAACGAATCATGTATGTGTCGACTGTCGAGTCAGCTCTCAGCTTGATTTTTGCGCGTTGTGAATAGTCTCGCAATATCAAAGGAGCTTGTAGAATCAATATCAAGCATGATATTTTGTTCCAAAATCACGCTTGATCTTGAGAGCGTATGAGAGCGGAAAAATATTATTTGACTTATGATTTTGCCAACACTGGGAAAATAACTTCAAATTAAAATTTCTTTCGAATTTTAGTTATAATTTTCTAGAAATTTATGTCAGAATTCCTTAGATGTTCTTGTCAGTATTGCATTGGAACTCTTGTCAGTATTGCATTGGAACTCTTGTCAGAATTCACTTGGAGTTGTGAAGTTTTGAATATATTTTGCATTTATTCTCTGCATTATCTTTGAGTTCTTCTCAGAGATTATTTTAAAAGCTTCTGAACATCACCTCACAATCCCATTGGAATTCTCTTTAGAATTTCCATTTAATTCTACTTCAATTATATAAAAAAATACCGGAATCTTTCCCCACAAAGCGTTTGAATTTCTTTTCAGAATTACTTTCTAGTCTCCTCGGAATTTCTTAACCTTCCAGCAGTCGTGCTAGTGCACTGAGTGCACCCACAAAAACACACACTATTGAAACATTATTTTTTTCAAAATTTTCCTTGGATATCTTTAGAATGTTTATGCATCACTAGAAAGAGGAAGAGTTGTGCTTGAGGCACCATTAAAACCCGGATCAATTAAAGTAGATTTTTTCTCTTTCGTTCGCTTGCAAAAATGCCACTCATTTTTCGGTGGTTTGACGCTGGTTAAGAATACTTTTCAGAATTCCCTACGAGTTCATTTTGGAATAACCTTTAAATTATGCCAATTCGAATTGAAATTACATTGCCATTTTTTCTGTAAATTCATCCAAACTCAAGTCAGATCCCAAGTTCTTTTTCAAGCTCAAGGTTTCTGATAACATGTCCTACTACAATCATTCACTTTCCAAAATTCAACCATGACGTTCAGCATAACAACCTTAAGTCTTAAGTCTTAATGAGACTTTGAAAATCTTTTGAGCTTTTGAACTTCAAAATATCAACTTAATTGCAGCGCTCATAAAATCTGTCTCATTTTTATAGGAGAAATATTGTTTATGATTCGTGGAACTAAAATCAAAACATTTGAACCCTTTAGCTTGTCACCCTTGGCCGTTTTCGACATCCCGGTACAACGGCGCTGAGTGTGGCCCACACTTTACGCTGGATGGCGTCAACTCATGTTAAATTTTGAGACCAATTTGGTGTAAAACGGAAACCGCTTTCTGATTGGCTGAAAATAACACAAGCAAGCCTTGATGAAATTACTACACCCAACCGGGGAATGTAAGATTCGCTTACAATTATGTGAGATTCATCATCATGAACCGAGGATGCGATATACCTAGCTGCGATCCAATGCAAGAAAATTGGAGACCGAAAAATGTAGAGTGTATTAGTGAGGTAAATTAGTTATGTCGAAAAAATAGAAAACAGACTGCCGACTGGACTCGAACCACGAACGTTACCGATTATCAGACTTGTGCTTTCTCCACTGCTCTCTCCATGCTTTTGAATATGAAGAGCCTAAAAGCAAACATGAAGCTCTCATTTTCTCGCATACTCGACTTCGTATGCTTTTTCTGCTGGAGAGATTCGAGGCAAGTGTGTGCGTCGTTCTACAATGTTCTACAATGTGCGTCGTTCTACAAGGTTACTGGTATAGTCGAATGCGTAGATAGAACACGAAATAAAAAAGACAAAAAACCATTACATCGCCTGCATGGTCAATTTCTAACATTCGTTGCGATGTTCACGAACAGAGGATGATAGGAAACGGAACTAACATTCATTGCAATAGATTTTTGGTTTGCGTGTACAGGGCTGTTTGTAATTGTTTTGACCGTGTTGCTAGAAGATTGGTACGATACACATAATTTAACATAGCAACAACAGCGATTACATTCAGTCAGTTCGTTTGAAATTCCAAAATGAAGTGCAAGGTAATCGGATGCAGAAGAAGCGATAAAGCTAATCCAGGGATTCATTTCTACCGTTTTCCGAGGGACCCGATCATCCGCCGGGAATGGATACGTGCGTGCGTGCGTTTTTAATGAGGAAGAAGTTCCGTTGTTGGAAGTTCGTCCCCACATTAGATTATGCAGCGTAAGTAAATACCAAAAAAATAAATAAATAAATAGAATATTGTTTACTGCGAAATAATTAAGTGTAGCCAATAATTTTAGAACAATTTCTCGAATGGGAAAATCCGGTGATTGTCGAATGGCTAGACGAAGAGTGGATTAGGAACTAGTTGAGAACAATGTAGGGCAGGTAGCGAATCAAGAAAACGATTCAAGTCCAATAGAAGTAAGTTTAACAGGTAATTGATACGCATTTTCAAGTAAAATTATGTATATCAGTAAGGAAATTAATCCTATGCACACACATAACAACAGAGAAAACATCACAATTTTATACAAAATAGCCACTCATAGCTGATGAAAAAATTATGATGATTTCCTGATCATCGATCCTTTCAATTATCATAAACTTTCTTGTGGATGACTTTACGAGATTTCAAATTTTCGAATATATTAAATAATATAAAAATTAAAAATGGTGACCGATTTTGGCACGGGTTCGCTTTTATCAACGCTATTCTTGTTAGCACATCCACTACTCTATCTGAAAATACTATTGATGCCTATCTCGCTTTTTAAAAAAAGTGCATCAAAAAGAAGTTTTTTCTCTTTTGAAACAAACCATAACTTTGGCAACACTGGACGGAACCACGTGCCACAAAACGTTAAATTACAACAGCGATGCTACATTTGAGCTGACGCCTCCTGTCCTAGACTTTACGTAGATACCAGAGATGCCAGATTTATGCCTTGTTCAGACTACAGAGGTATAACATGTTATAGCGCTATCTTGATGGTGGTTTCTGTGTTGCAATTATTTGACAACCGTTATAACATGTTATAACTCTCCAGTCTGGACAGCGTTTTACAAACATGTTTAGACCAGTCTATGTGCTTCCATGTTGTATCCAAAACGAACATTTTCCATACGATTTGACGGTTTGTTTGAATACGCCAACTCATGTTGGCCGGTCGATAACTTGACTGTCTATAGTTACTGTCACTGAAAAAGTAAATGAAACCGAGCGGGAACAAAGTCCCAGATTTATTCAAATTTTGCTAAAAATTACCTTATTTATTGATTTATTGTCGGAGAAATCCATATTATCGGATTCATCCGATATAATCGTTCTTAAATCTCTAAAAACAAATCGGTTTTTATCGGTCACATCTCTTATATCTGGTCACCTCTCTATAAGTATCATGACAGGTAACGATGACAGTCGTTTGTTTATAAGAAAGGAACGTCGTGAAATCTCAACCAACAATTCAAAAAGGCGGATCAGCTTTTGTAATCAAATCTTGTAATGCTCTTTTCTCGCAAATCAAAGCTCGCCTTGTCAAATCAACATGAAGATCAGCATCGATGGCACCTACCGTTTTGTTTTGGGTTTGGTCACATTTGGCCATCAATTATGTTGCCAAATCTCCGGGCAAATATCGTTGCTTCCAGAGTTTGAATATGCAACCATCACAGAAGCAGATGCTCAAGAAAGTGACAGTTCACATCACAAAATAAACTAAAAATAACATCAGCATAATGTTCGATAATTCTACCACTTCCAAGATTCTCGATGAATAGTGAATGAAATCCGTTAATATCGGCAGGTGCTTGTTATTATTCGTTACGATTCGAATTTATCTTGAAAAATCGAAATTTTAAAGCAAATTTTATATAAATCCGTTATATGAAATGTAAAGCGGATTACTTTCATCCCCTTTAAATAAAAAGGACAGTGTATTTCCATCCTATTTCATCTTTTTATTCGAGACCACCCACCCCAGGATGCAGCCCTTTTCGCCGTTTTGTACCTGAATAAAAGTCGTAAAAATGTGCAAATAATCGAGAAACACCATAACGAACTTTTTCAAAGGATCCCGTTGAGATGAGTCCACCGACAAACCGACATGAATAACCATAGCAAAAACAATAAAATTTCTAACCAAAGCACACTACTGACATCTGGCTCCGTGTTCGCAAAAGTTATGAATTGGTTCGTGTCTGATCTATTCTGGACAAATTATTTGTATCTAGATCAAAAACTCCTATGGTTTTGACAGTTCCGATTACGATTTTCGGGCATAAGTTAGAATTAAGTGTCATGTCGGTTTGTCGGTGATGAGTCTATTGGTATATGCTATTCGTCTCTCCAGGTCTTGGAAAGAAATTGTGTTTTCAAGTGATATCATAGCCTTTCGGTACACCTTGGTGTACGAGAAAGACAAAAAGGTTGGTATCAGCAAATTGTGTTATATTTAGCCAAGTTTTTCTCCTCCAGGTCTGTAATTGTTTGGCAAAATGTAATGAATATGTTGCTTGATAAATCTTATTTTAAAACTGTATGTGTAAATCCTTACAACAGTGTTAGTGTTTAGCGCCAATTCATCGTACTTGGCTTCGTTGTACAGTACTCTCCATTTCTCGATGATCTTTATTTCGATATTCCTTCCTATCTGAATCGTTTCAGAAATCCTAATCATGATTCATCAACACTTTTTGAGCACGAAGTGCTTAGAATCATATTAATAAGCTTATAAGATGTGCTCGTTCCCCTGCTGATGGCATGCAAAAGGACCAGCACTAAGTAACTAACGGATTTCCACACAACATGGCATATAGATCGACTCAAATTTAAGTTTAGATTACGCTATCTCTAGAAAACAGAGTTTACTTGTAGACTCAAGAAGTATACAAATTAATATGTTCATCGAGATGTTGCTCATAAAAAAACAAATTCCTGTAAAAGCTCAGGAAGTTTTACTCAGTCTATGAGTCAACTACGCTTTCCAGAATATGAGTGACCTAACATGACGAACATGACTTTTACATACATTTCATATTTCGCATCTATTTCATGACCCCCCCCCTGCAAAACTTCCGCTAATTTTATGCAGCCACATTTCTGAAATTCACAGACATTTGTCTTCAGCTGAGATAGAAGGTTTCCGTCTTCGGTAAAGTTGTTCAGATGGACAAGACCTATTACCTTAATGACCTTAATGATGAACGAAAGTGACTGTTATGAACCGTATTATTATTTGCTTGATAAGCGTTTTAGTGGAATAATTGTGTACCTTATTACGTTATAAAACAGCAAAAAGGTTATCTTCCATTTAATTCCACTTAATTAATTTTGGTATCCATGACAGATACGTATTTCGACTACAATCTGCAGTCTTCATCAGTGTCATTTCCACTAAAGAACTTAGATTATGATAAGTTCTTTAGTGGGAATGACACTGATGAAGACTGCACATTGTAGTCGAAATACGTATCTGTCATGGATACCAAAATTAATTAAGTGGAATTAAATGGAAGATAACCTTTTTGCTGTTTTATTTAACATTCCGCTAACAAGCCAATTTCATTACTTCACTTATTACGTTGTTATTTTTGAGAAAACGAAAGCTTAAATTGAATTGCGTATTTCTTTCTAAATGTGGATAACAGGAATCTCATGAACAGAGTTGGCAACTAATGACCAATATTGCAGAAGAGAGGCACATTCTAACAAGTAAAACGTTAAATAAAAGCAAACAATATAAACAAAGCTACACTCAATCGATCTCTGGGGAGTGAGTTTTAAACTATGATTCTTACCAAATAATTGTTTTAGTTCATCTTAAAAACTTTGCCTAAAACAGAATCCTTATATCTAGGCAAGCTGTCAAAACAAAACTCGAAACAACGTGAAGCAACAGTGAGAACTGATGAGTAAATTCTGAGCTGAACTCTTTACCATAGAATAGGTCTAGTTTCTCTTAACAACTTTGCCCAAGACGGGAGCCTTCTATCTAGTCAAGATATTAACTTAGGGCAAACAATTCAAAATAAAGTTACACGAGTGCCAGCTGGCGAATGGATTCTATGCTGAACGGTTTACCACAAAATAGGTCTAATCCATCTGAACAGCTTTGCTGAAGATGGAAACCATCGGTCTAGTCCATCTGAGGGCAAATAATTCAAAATGAATGTCAAACAAGCGCTGGCTGGTTAGTGAACTCTGAGCTGAACTCTTTACCCTAGGGTAGGTCTTGTCCATCCCAACAACTTTGCCGAAGACGGGAACCTTCTATCTAGTCTATGCTAAGTTAGGGCAAACAATGGAAAATTAATGTTACACTAGTGCCACCTGGTGAGTTCAATCTAAACTAAACTCTTCACTATAAAATAGGTATTGTCCATTTGAACAGCTTTGCCGAAGACGGGAGCCTTCCATGGATGCAGGATCTTTAGATAGCGTTATATCGTGTGTAGTTAATATGGCGTAACTTGATCATTTTCGTTTTAGCGCCATCTACTGCATTAATTCTATCATACACTATCCATAGTTTTGAAGACCTTGAATATATTTGCAGTATGAAGCAACACACTACATGGTTGGGATCTCGTAATATAAACATTTCTAACATCACAATTACATGGGTTTACAATTACCCCTCTCCTCAAGAGATCCACCCTTCCAAAAAGTCTGATAATTTTTGATTTTTGATCATGATTTTGAAAAAAAGAGGACCACCCTAGTCACTGCCTAAACCATAAGGAAGATCTTTACTTGTAGTCATATTCTTCCCAGGATGTCAAACCTCTAGGGTGCATGGTTTTGGAAATATTGATTTTAGCCGTGAGATTTTCCATATTCGACCATAGTGCACTGAGCCTATCAAACTGACAACTGTCCGTAAATCAAAGACCAATGGGTCCAGTAAATTTTCTTCGTAACATAAAACCGATCCATTGATAACCGGAAGCGTAGGTTGGAGCGATCTCAATCAAATGCTCGTTAAAGTTACGATTGACGAATCTCAACTTTACAGCGAATAAGACAGCTTATTCGAAACATTCATTCCAAGATCTAAATACATACATACTGGAACAGTCACAGGTAAGTCACCAAAGGTAAATTTACGGCTATCTCAACAAAAGAGGGGAATTTATAGAAATTTAAATTCACACCGAACTTAACTGAAGTGAAGAGCTGAGGCAAGGTCAAACGGAATTAATTACAGCCACGGGCCCCCTAGCAGTGGCATACAATTGGAATTTCTCGCAAAGAAACGCTGAAAAAGACGTCAATTCTTCTCGACGCACGAGCTTAGCACAGATGAACCAATTGCTGTTTTAGGTGGTTTTCACCAGTTTGATCCGGTTTCACGTATCACACCGATACGTGAAACCTGATCAAACTGGTGAAAACCACCTAAAACAGCAATTCTTGATAGAGCTGGAATTAGGGCGTAACAGCTTTTTTAAACATTGACTTCTCTCGATGATTTCTCGAACCTCAAGTCACGCCCACGCAAACCAACATAATCAACGGGAAGGAGAAGTCTTCCCCTACCCGATGAGGACGTTGATTTGAGTGGGCGAGCCTAGGCTTTCTAGAAATCGTCGAGAGAAATCATTGTTTACAAAAGCTGTTGCGCCCTAATTCCAGCTCTATCTAGAATTGGTTAATCAGTCTGGCGAAAATTTGACGAATTTGAATCAGGAATCTGACGTTTCTACCGCTACAGAAATATTTACTATCCTACATACAGCCAGTCATGCAACAGAGAGCATGTTTACAGTTGTACACGGTAGTTCCAAAAGGGAAGTATCAGCTTTTGGATTCCGACTTTAAATTTTCGAGGTGTGGTATGAGTCATGCTGTCGTAAAATCTATAGTCAGAGAACCTTCAGCAACAATGTATCTAACGATGGTCGGACTGATGGGAAGTTGGGTTTATAGCAACGCAAAACGATAATTCAAAATTTAAAAACCATCAATTAACTCCATTCGGTAACAAACAACACACAAACAAAGATCCCGCGACTAGTGGACATTTTTTGGAAATATAAATAATCAATTTTTGACCCACGATAGATGACAATGAATAATCATCAATAATCCCATAACCTACGCAAACGGAAGAGCGCCAATTCAAAACCAGTCCTAACCAGTACTGTTGCCATGGGCCACCGCTGAAATAATGACGACTAGAAATGATGCCTTTAGATAGAAGAGCTCCTAAAATTTGAAGCTGAAGATAGTCATTGGCTGACCTCACGTATGTCGTTTCCAAATCCGTTTATTTTTTATGAATTTTCATTAAAGCAAACCCTTGAAAAGATTGTGTCACGCTTGGCCCAAAGTCGTTTGGCATAATGCCGTTTGGCCTAAAGTCATTTGACATCATGGTTGTTTGGCGTAATGGTCGTTTGGTAAATGGGAGTGATATTATGGTCCGTATTATGCACAAAAAATGCTTTCTAAGCCCCACCCCTAACAGGATTTTCTGTCGTTTTTATGAATTGGGCGGGGCTTATCTTTTGTTCAGAATATGTGGGAAGGAAATCACAAATCCACTAAAAATACATAGCATGTTGAGAGATTGAGCTCGCGAGAGAGAATTTTCTCTCTCAAGTTTGAATTCAGAAAGTGAGTGAATTAAAATAGTGCTCTGCAATTTAAAAACTAAATTCGTCAAGGGGTAGGTCACTCCACACACCAATCTTTAGTCATCTTTTCTGTCAGTGTGCCGCAGGTGTGCCGCAGGTGTGCCGCAGGTGTGCCGCAGGTGTGCCGCAGGTGTGCCGCAGGTGTGCCGCAGGTGTGCCGCAGGTGTGCCGCAGATGTGCCGATTGTTCCGGTCATAGAGCAAGCTGCAATTGTTTGTTACATACTGATTCTGGCAGCCCGGTATTTCTGACACCTTGAATGATTTGGTTTGAAATCGCAAGCATATATCGGATTGAGGATGACGCGGGAAGTGACGGATGTGCAAAATTTCGGTATTTTGCGTCATAGGATAATAGAAGTCCTGTGTTTTAGAGTTTTATAATAACCTTCAAAGGCAGACCAGAAGCTAGCCTATCGTGCTGTGAAAAGCAACGGTCTATCAGCGGCCGGAAAGAGTTGGAACCGGTGGGCAACATTGTTGGAGACCGACTATAGAGGATGATGAATAGACTTAGTAGTTTGTTTTGTGTGAGTTGCAGCATTATTATCTTGAGCCCATTTTAGAACCTACATTTCGCATGTAGATCTATAAGTGAACTGCTGGTATGAGTTCCCCTGGTATATTCGAATAGAGGATATTCCTGAATAATACAGTCAAACAGCACGTAGCTAAGGGCAAGACGGTTGCACTCAGAGTTAATATTTTCACAGCGAGTAAATTTGAGTAACTCATAATTACTCAAAAGTGATCAAAATAGTGTCGCATTCGTCACAAAATTAAAATTAATTTAGTATAAACGAACATAAGCTGTCAGAGTAATCATTTATTTTAGTTTTGTATTCTTGCAACAAATACTCAATAATCCATGTGTATTTCTTTTCAGCATGAATTACTCTTATAAGCGTAGTCTTTATGACGTTTCGCCTTAAGTTTTCGGCAAAGAGTGTGTTTTTTCAATTATAAATTTCAACATCTTATTGCCTTCACACCACTAATCCAAAGTCATGAGTGAGCTACGATTCAAAGTGAGCAAATATATCAATCCCGGTATAAACTAAGAGGAAAGGTTTTATTTTAAATCAATTTCCTTGATATTACCCTCGAAAATCGCGAGTGAATTGTGATGGTACGATACATTTGCGAAAGAAGAGAAAAAGTGCTATCAGTAAAATCTTCTATCAGTTTGCAGTCGTACAATAGAGCCTTTGAATCAAAAAGCCGTGACTTTTATCACTAGTGAAGTGAGAAAAGTCATGTCGTGGTGATGTGACTCTCTGTGTAAATCAAATGGAGAATGGCGTCACCACGACGTGACTTTAATCACTTCACCAGTGACAAAAGTCACTTTTACTCTCGGAATAACCCCCTTTGACGCCAGATGAAGTGAAACATCTATAATCTTTTTCGTGTCTATACAATCTGCCAAAATGTTCGCAATGGAGTGCTAAATAACTGTGTTCAATAACCGTTTGTATCATCACTATGATAAATCGTGTCTACTCCATGTTAACTAGAAAAGGCTACTATTATAATCGCCATCCAATGATAAGATTTTCCTCGAAAAACATCTTTGCTTGACAATTGTGGAAAGCACACAAAACAAACAGGTTGCTATGTCACCTTGACATTGAATATTCAGCAACTCGAGTTACTCAGGGCTACTCAAAATTTACTCAAATTTTACTCATTATCAAAAGTTGTCTTACACACCAAATTTCGATTTTGAGTTTCAGCAAAAAAATTTGCTGAAATGTGTTCAGTAAAATACATTTTTGCTGGAATTCAGTATTAGTATATCTAGCATTGCCGAAATCCAGTAAAACAGGCAAATGTCAGATTATTTGCTGATGATCAGTAAGCCAAGCACTTACATGACAGATCACGCAAAACCTGTCTACGCTATCTGACAAAAAGCTTCAACATGGTCTTTGAAGTTTTTTTTTTTTCGTTCCCGCGATCCCAGATACGATGTGTATTTTTTATAATTATAGAAATCTATGAAGTTTCGTGTAAAAATTGAACTGGAAATATTAATTGTTGTCCATAAATTCACGGCAGATAGCAGGTATGTCAAGGAATCATTTGGTTAAGCTATTTTATTTATTAAAACCCTTATGGGTTTACAGGTTTCGTTTATATTTAGAACGTAGACGGCAAAACAAACATGCTCCATCGAGGTGGAAGACGGCTTTCATTTGAGTACCTCTCAAATTCTCTTTTACTCAGAGTTGCTCAGAGCTACTTTGGTTTGCTCTGGGATCTGATCTAATTTGCGACGAAAACAGAATTAGTTTGGCATATAGACATTGAAATCTGATCATGCAAATGTTAGTTCGGATGCAATATTTGAGGTTCATGGAATCCCTCCACTTCGCCTTTTCACTGGCACTGGCCATCCAGAAGTCATACAGGTGGGCAAATTTAATGAAATGCTTGCCTCTCTGCAGCAGACATGTAGATTTATTTTGAACTTTGTCCATTAAGTAGATCACCAGATGTGTGCCCGTGAAATTGCGAAGTGGTTAAACCAAATTGTGTGGAAAATGGATTCCGTCATTAGTGTCCTTAAATAATGGAAATGATCTCGTTTTCTACCAGTTGTTCCCTTGTTCCTCCCAATCAACCATTGTGCCATCCATGAATACTGTCCGGACTTAACGCTTCTATTATCAACTCTGCTGGCAATCATATCCTCAAGTTGAGGTCCTCAACCATTACTTAACGCTGAAAATGATAAATCCCCCTGCGACTCCTTTGCTGTTGTTGGTGTGCAGATTAGTCCTGGACACGCGCATTGACCCTCCCGCTACAGGAGGAGGATGAGAAGAAGGACCAAGCAATGCAATGGGTGCAACTTGCAAATAATTGGTAGGGTCGTGATTGGACTGCTGCTGGTGAGAACTTAGGATTTACAATCAGAAACTGTTCCGTTGCATTTGTCATAAGAGGTTTTGGCTATTTTCTTAAATAACGGGCGATGGCTATCTGGAGGACACTTTTCGTTCTGCAGTGCTAATTAAGTTGCACAGGATATTGCCACCTTAATCCTACTTAGCATCCAGATGCTTAGAGTAAGCGAATAGATAGATATTCCCTTCCAGCAACCAGCTCCGGTGAGGACATGTACTTGAGGATAAGTCCTGCGAGTTCCAAATTCCGATAAATGTGATTGCTTGGGCTGCGCTGTCAAAACAATCGAGATAATACAACCGTTCATCAGAGAGCAAGAGAGTTCCTCAGAGTTACTCTGGATTGCTCTGAGTTTCTCACTGTCTTCCCCCTCGTGCTCTATTTGTATTTTTATACCGATAAACCAATAAAAAACCCAAATTGATCCACCGGGCAGGTGAATTGAACCTTACGAGCCCTAATGGATATTTTTTATTGGTCTCAGTTTCTGCACTGCTCAATTGCTGCAAACAAAACAGCAATTGCTAGTTTGAATTGGAGTCCAAAACATAAATCATAGCCTAATGACTTTTTACTTAATCTGCTTTATTGTGCTCTACATACTTTAAGCACAATTTTATTATATACAATCTTATTATATTACAACAATATTTGACGAACCAATAATGTTAAATAGGGGAATTTACGTATTCTCGTCAATCTAAGCAGCTTCCGCACTACTATTAGCATTTTCTCAGTGTCACGCACACATATGACGTGTCTGTTTGTTTACATTCATCTGCTGCTAGCTATTCTATCCATTCCAATCAACAAAACTGTCCAAAACGGTTTGAAACCGTTTTTAAGGCGCTCCAAACTTCTCAGGTAAGTGTGACTATTGTCGGCAGCCTCTTTTACTTCGGCAACCTTTCCGTTTAAACTGCGTGTTAACCAGCTGTTCTATTATCGGCAACTCGAAATCAGCCGTATTTTGATGTGCTTATGTTTCTTTTGAAGAAACACCTAGCATAACAGGTTTGCTCAGTCATAAAAATGTATTAGGATTGAAGCTGAAAGACTAAGGAATCGTTTAAATACATTGAGCGAAGTGTTTTAGTGAGAAAATACATCGAAATTAACGTTTAAATTGTGGTTGCCGAAAACAGTCGATGGCTGCCGAAGCCATCATTTACCCTAATCAATCAGCCCGATTCTCTTCATTGTTTTTCTCTTTCGCGAATAACCCGACTGCAAATGAATTTCCCATTCAGTGTGTTGATTCAGGCGCAAGCTAACTATAGTCGCTATATTTATAGTCTGGCGGATAGAATTTCGATCTATCAAAGAGCGGAACCAATTCAATATATTGTAGACCAACAATTGAAATGGTACCACAGACAAACAGACATAATTCATTGAATATTTCTCACTGTAGAACATCATCGCTAAAACATTACCGCCATCTGTTGAGTATACTGTGGTGGGCACTACGCTGAACAGATGGCGGTAGTGTGTAAACGTCAAACGCAAGGGAATTGACTATGCGCGCCACAGGTGACGGTACTACCAACTACAATACTTTTGAATTGTCCGTTAAATGCTTGTTCGATGAACAACTTGAGAGTGTTATGTCTGTTTGTCTGTGATGGTACTATCAATGTTTATAAACTAAACTTTGATTATGCTTTCATCATCGGATAGGGGAAATATGAGTTAGTTTGCGTAGGCGAGGCTTAAGTCACGAGAAAACGGCTTCCGGAAGTTTTGTTCGTAATAGCTGATGTGCCTTTTTTTTCTGTTGTTGGTCGTGAATTGACAGCTTAATTGGTCAAACGACTATTTGACAGCTCAATTGGTTCCCGAGATTCTCTCCGCCAGGCTATGAATATAGCGACTATACAGCTTACATCATCTTATGTTGAACTGTCCTGTGAGCTTAGCGAGAAATTCGTTTATGTTGCCGTGGTAAATCAAAGACAGAGGCCGAGGATAGGCCCTTTTCAAATGTTCCGCAAGAATACAGAATAAAATTAGAAAAACATGTTGCACCATAGCCTGCGGCACCTCCAACCAAAGTTGCGACCTATCACAATCACGATCGCCAAACAGCTGATGGTAGTAACGCTTTGTACATTCCTATCAATGTGCTCGTCGAAGCTCTCTCCATGACCATCTATCAAGTTGACGAAAGAAGTAAAAAGCAACTGGTGAATGTCGTCTTCTGTTGTGATCCATCACCGACCTGGTCATTCCCGACAATCACGACTCTCATCTGTGCTCGTTTTGAAGCAGTTGCTGCTTTGCTTGCTTATGTGAGTGTGTTGGTGAGTGAGCCCAACAGCTTCCGTTTCATGTTGCCTGCTTTGTTTGTAACTCACACAGTCGCACCTGCCGAGACGAACTTGGAATGCGTAGGCATTGTTTTCATTTTCTTCTGTCGTTTCGCTTTTTCTCATGATCGTACTGCAGAAGTCTTCACTGTTTTCGTTGTGCTTTTCATCATCAGCAGCGAGTGTAACGTTTTGCTTGTGAGCAGCGACCATTATTGGTGATTGTTGTTTGCCATGGCTCTAACTTTCACTGCGTGACAAAACGATCTGTCAGCGATAGTCGGTTGATGCAAAGACGAGTGTCACATGAGTGTCATGATATTTTGCATCACTGCGTCCAACAGCTACGCTAACGGGACTGATCGGTCAGAGTTTCCAATTTTGTTTCACGATGTAGCAGTTCCAATAGCGATTTTTAAAAATGAGTGTGATGCATAGACCAAGGTTTAAAGCGCCAGTTACCCACCAGGAAAAACTCGCTGCACACGGCCAACGAGATCAACCCAAATTTGATTTTACTTTACTCATAAATCACAAAAAGTTTGTTTTTCCAGAATACCAGAAAATGATAACACTAACGATTGGATTTTCTCGGTTTATTGGTACTACTACTAGACTGTGTAAAATTTTCGTAACTTTTCCTCATTTTCCAGCAGATTATTATTATATATAAATTGATCTCATCGGTCGTGCACAAATTTGAAGGGACAACATCTGACTGGTCTTAAGCGAACCCCACACGTATCAATATATTGACGCGAAGGGGAAGTATTGACAATAATATTGATGATGTGAATACAGAAATATTGTCAATACCGATGTATTGACGTCAATATTGAATGTATTGACAATACGATTATTGTCAATAAAAGCAATCGTGTAGGGTCCACTTTAAGCAAACCCCACACGCATCAATATATTGACGCGAAGGGGAATTTTTGACAATAATATTGATGATGTGAATTCAGAAATATTGTCAATCTCGATATATTGACGTCAATGTAGAATGTATTGACAATACGATTATTGTCAATAAAAGTAATCGTGTAGGGTCCACTTTATAGAGCTTCTCGACGTCTAATCGGCGCACACTACTATACCATTTAAGTACAACGAGTGCGAGTAAGAAATAGAAAGAAATTAAGCATCGAAAAGTTCTATTGGAATATTGGATGGTTCTCAACGCACCCCTGGCGTGAAATGGCCATGCGCTGTTTTTCATAGCTTTCCGATTGTCAATTCGTGAATTTAAAAAACAGCATTGTTAGTTCAGTGCTTGAACTAACATTCTGGCACATGATATTTCCAGAATTAGTAATGAATAAGCAACGAAAAACTGCACGGGGCCATTTTAACCCAGGGGTGCATTATGGGCTATTCTCCCCTACATTCCACGATTTTGCGTACGATTTCTTCTTCTGATCATAACGCCCAAACTAAACATAAAGTCTTCTTCTGACTTAAAAAAAAAACAGGGGACATGCACGTATCAACCATATTGATCGAATAAGCCATCTCGAAAAAATCGTGCCTAGATTAAATTGGGAATCGATTGGGCTTTATAGATTGGGAATGTTTTATACAGGTGAGATAGCTTGTGTGGATGGCTATCGGGCGCAGACGGCAGGACGTGTGAAAATCGATTCTAATACCTATGTTACGCTAGTAACAAAGGTAATACGTATATGCTTTGTTATACTATGAACCGTGTTTTAATAATATTATTGATAAAATGGAAAACAAAAATCCTGCTGGGAGAGCAATATAAAACCGGAGATTGCTGAAGAATCAGTTACAACGAAAATAAATAAATTTGCTGTTGACTCAGTAAAATTTTGCTGAAAATTACTGGAAAATCCGTTAAAATCTGTCATCTATTCAGATTCAGTAAAGTGTTGCAATTTTGACAGAAGTTCAAATTGCTGGAAGTATCAGCAGCATTATTTTGCTGGATAGTTTGCTAATATATCATCAAATTTTTGCTGATTTTCAGCGATCTAAATTTGGTGTGTACTCCTAGGCACGTAGTGTTGTGAATAACTTCAATGACAGTTGTCCAGCAGTGCTCATATTTTATTTACACAACCCAATGCCTACGGAATTGCCCCGAAGGTATGCAAAAGGTGTGTTGATGGATGTGCCCAAGCTGTGCCGGTTCTAATTTCGGCACAATGTGCTGAATGACTTACCTCTTGGCGAAGGGCTATTAATGCGAAATAACTCTTCAGAACTTTCTCTAGCTAATAAATTTTCACACTAAAGCTTCATAAGTTGATATTAGATAGCATGAAAATCGTAAACTTCACGTACGAAAAACACTTTGAAGATAATTAGTAACTATTGCTATGAATTAACCGTACTTTTCCCACAGTATGAATTAATTTTGCCAACCTTTATTACTATACTAATACCAACCTTGTTTTATTACTATACTATTTAATTTAAAGCTAACATTTGAGTGTTGATCCTAATACTTTATCTTTCGAACGAATCGGTTTAAGGGACGTAAGCCTTGGTGTTGATCCTGATCGTTGGATTTTTTCTTTGATAGCTCCAGTTTGATTTTTTCCAACCATTTCAAGCGACTTTGCACCACTCAAATTGCATCAATTGCTGAATGTATGCTAATCAATTTGCATAGCAAAACAGTGCTTTACTTCATTTACTGTATTTCGATAGTAATGCGTTTTTAAAACACAACTTTCTTCACTTTTTGTTGATATGTTTTTTTTTGATTTATTTGGAATTTATTCGTGTGTGCCAGCACAGCATGATTTGGCCTTTAACGTAGAAATATTATCATAATATTTAATATAATACTTTTCACACGTAAACAAGCAGCCCCCGATTGACAATGTATGTGGGCGACTGTGAGTTTTGAATAATTATCATTTAATATCTTCCGTGTTCGATATGATGGCACAGATTTGTTTCCATGCGGAAGACGTGGGATACTAGGAACTCGTTATGGATACGCGCAGATTCACGCAAAACAGAGGGCATCAACATAAGATGGAAGTGTGGACCTGACATTTCCTCTACATTTTTACTTACGGCAAATGGCAGTTCTTACAATTACAAAGCAAGTTTTCCCAAAATGGAAATTTTCGTACAAAACCTGCACGAGATGAATTTCTAGCCGCAGTGCATTCGGGGAAAATAACTATTTTTTTTTTTTTTCATTAGGGAGCTAATATTAAAATTATAAAATTATTCTGTTCATGCGGTGAAACACTACAAATTCTCCATACTTTTTATGCAAAATTGTTATAGAATCTTACATTTTCCGGTTGAGTGCAGCATGGCAAAATTTCACACGTTACGCCTTTGATATAAGTGATATAATATTAACATAATATTCGTGTTAAATTGATAATTCCGAGACCGAAAAATACACGACGCAATGAAAATCACTTTTGAACTTCAAGTCGCATGGGACGCTTCCCGAGCAAAGCTGGAGATCAAATTGAAATCAATATTTGCTGTTATGATGTAACTTATTTTGAATACTCCAGTTGATCTAATTTTGGTAGACTTAAGGGTTAACACAGTAAAAATGAGAGCAAAATTTTACACTGTTGAATCAAATGAAAACTAATCTTGCTTTCAATGAAATCAATTTGATTACTGATTTTGCATTCATAATGTTTAACTGAATACGGGCGTGGCGTAAGAGTTGAGCTCAAATCTCACCCCGGGCAATTATGTTAAACAAAACAAATAAACGATAATCGTTAGTTCAGCGACACATGAAATTAAATTAAATTTTAAACAAGACGTTAACAGCAAAACTTCAAGTTAAGTTGCTTTCATTTAAAAAGTTTTGATTGCATAATGAAAGCACAACATGATATCAGACTTATGTCGCGACAAATGAAATCAAAATGAGTTTTCATTATGATAGAAACTGCAAACTTTATTTTTTTAACTAATTCGTTTATTTACTAGGCTCAGTCGTGTGTGACACTTTGCGGAGCCAAAATCAGTAATGTTTGAATTCACATTTTTAAAGTTCTAGGTTAGTATTGAGTACCAATTACTCGTGGCGAGCTCGAGGTTAATGGGTAACAATTTCGATTGGAAGGAGGTAGGTAGGAAACTGGTTTCTGTAGCCTCCTTCAAATACTACTCTCGGACGGTTGACCAAACCCTGGCTGGGCAGGAGCAAGCAGTACAGGAACAGGAGGATAATAAGACTGGGACACAATGGCTGGAAATTGTTTGGAAAGGAGGGGATGGTCACATCAAACTCTAACATCAGACAAACAAAGGAATTCTTAGATCGCTTGCATGTAGGGAAGATCACGTGTTCCCAATATATCTCTTACTTCACGGAAGGGTTGTCTGCCTCGGGTCACTAGGGTATCCAATAGTCGTGCTCTGGAGACGTCATTACCCGGGCAATACCACACTGCGTGATCGATGTCATCATATCCGGTTCTGCATCTACATATATTCAACAGTAAATTTTTATTATGCCGTAAGTAACATTCGCACCAATCCAGGAAAAATAAAGTTATGTTTTGATGACTGAAAAGTTATTCCTATTTCCAATTAAACTCATATAATCTCATAGTGATAGCATTGTTTAACATATTTAGCAGGGTTTTAATCATACAAATGCAAATCGCTAGCTTTCATGCTAAAAAATACTGGTTTTTAAGTTAAAAGTTATTATACGTCGTTTGGTGGCCCCTATTGTTACTTAAGTCAAAGTGTATTTATCAGGATATTCGGGAAAATTATCAATTACGTCTCCTTACGTGCAGCCCATTCATCATTTTAGGACCACCAAAATCATCTTAGCAACAAACAGTTCGATTTATTCACTTTAATAATGAGAAAGCGAAACGACGAACGTACACTTTTCACGGGTTTCTCAGCGCTGTTACTTATGACAAACGGCATTTCCATAGAAATCGGGTGACTTAAGTAACATCGAAAACTATTTTGATCGGAAGGTGATTACGTCAAAATGCAATTTGACTGGTAAATAAATTTAAAAAAGGGATGTGATCCTATATTCGGACAGTATATAGTGTAATAGCAAGAGCATCGATTGACACTGTTAGCTCTACTTTGTATACCTTTGCTACTTTCGACATAATGAAAATTTGCTCTTGTATTGCTGTCAACGAGGTTTATTCTTTAGAGATGTGCGTCTAGTGAGTAGTGGTTGGACATAAGTCTTGACATCACTCGAATGAAACCCCGACTTACATCCAGACCTTTGAACCACGCTGTCGAAGAAACATTTGGAATAATGGAATGTAACCATCGCCCAAGAGAATTACTTGTCCAATCGTTTTGCCAACTTAAAAGAGAACTCTGACGTACTAATGGGAAAAATACATCATGTGAAATTCTTCTATCATAAATCTCGCCTTGTTGTACGCCCACCTTTGCGAGAGAGTCTGCCTTCTCATTGCCTGCGATTGAGCAATGTGAGGGGACCCATACAATCACTCATGTAATCATATATGATCTTTCGACCAGCAAACTCATCTGCTCCCTTACCTTTGAAAGGAAATAAGATGAGTGCCTACCTTGTTTTATCGACCGAATAGCAGAAAGCCAGTTTGCCTTGAACTGCTGCTCGCCCTTAGCAGTTTTTTTGGTCTTCTTTAGGTTCCGCTTGACAATAGCCCAGTATTTCTCAATTGGGCGGAGCTCTGGCGTGTTGGGAGGGTTCTTGTCCTTGGAAACCACCTGCACGTTGTTGGCGGCGTACCACTCCATGGCCTTTTTACCGTAATGGCAAGATGCCAAATCCGGCCAAAACAGTACGGAACAACCGTGTTTCTTCAGGAAAGGCAGCAGACGTTTATTCAAACACTCTTTCACGTAAATTTCTTGGTTGACAGTCCCGGAAGCTATGAAAATGCTGCTTTTCAAGCCACAGGTACAGATGGCTTGCCAAACCAGATATTTCTTTGCGAACTTTGACAGTTTCATGTGCTTGAAAACATCTGCTACCTTTCCCCTTCCTTTTGCCGTATAAAACTCCTGTCCCGGAAGCTGCTTGTAGTCGGCTTTGACGTAGGTTTCGTCGTCCATTACCACGCAGTCAAACTTCCTCAGCATCGTCGTGTACAGCCTCCGGAATCGCGCTTTGGCCGTCGTATTTTGTTTATCATCGCGATTTGGAGTCACTACCTTCTTGTAAGTCGATAGTCCGGCTCGTTTTTTGGCTCGATGCGCGGTTGTAGACGATACACCCAGCTTATTTGCGGCATCTCGGAGAGAGAGGTTAGGGTTTCGCTTGAAACTACCGGCAACTCTCTTTGTCGTCTCAGCGGCTTCCGGTTTTCGATTTCCCCCCCCCCCCGATCCAGACTTCCTGGCTGTCGACAAACGTTTCCCAAACACTTTAATTACATTTGTAACGGTTGATTTGGCAACTTTTAGCGATTTTGCCAACTTTGCGTGCGAGTAGCTCGGATTTTCGCGATGCGCGAGCAAAATTTTGATACGCTGCTCTTCTTGCTTGGACGGCATTTTGACAACTGAAGAGTGAATTCCAAAATCAAAATAGGAGCAACATTCTACACACACACACCTTCAAAATGAGGGGTGTTCAGGTTTTTTAAATGCAAAATTGAAAGAAATACGTCAAGTTGATATTGACCAAATTTTGACCGTATCACCCTTTAAACAACGATATTGAATACCTGATGAATGTGGGCGTCTTAGTGGAATACCTGTATAATGAGAGAGAGAAGGATGAGTAATTTCCATTTAATATCCACTACCTCCACTAACTGTCGTCGAGTACTAGTACATGACACTGAAGAAGTCTGCACATTGTAAACGAAATACGCGTATCTGTCAAGGATAAGCAAATAAGGTAGTGGAATTAAATGGAAATTACTAATCATTCTCTCTCTCTCTCTCTCGATATTGAATACGTTCCAATTTGATTTGGTGGCTTTTTCTTGCCGAGAGGAAGTGATTAACGTCAACACAAATATATCGTAGACGTTTGATTTGAAGAGATTTGAAGCCAATATCTTCACAAAAGATTGAATAATACCCACCTATCGCTGAAACCGTCCACCTCCGACGTCCTTTTTAGGACTCGTTTAATCGACCCTGTGTTGAAATTCGTGTTTTCTATGCTTATCTAAATAAATTTTGTCACATTTTGTTGTTAATCCACGTCTATAAATCAAGCAAATGTGTTTAAAATTTGGTTTAAGCTGTTGGCCCCAGTGCGCAAAACAGTCAGGTTTATTTAAATTTTTTTCGCATAACTTTAACACAAATCTGCCCACACATTCAGTTTGCCGTGAGAGTCTGAATGATTAGAAAGTAAACATGACCAGTAACGTAAGTAGATCACCATTTCGTGGCACGTTACGGGATGTTAGATCTACCACCGATTATTAGTCCTGCCTACTATAAACTAGGGGAACAGGATTTTTCAGTAATTAAAGGAACATATCCTAGTCCTTGTTACTTTGTCTGTCTAGTTAGTAGTGATAAGTTCTCGAGTTGCCTGGACCGAGGATGATCTTGAAACAAGGAAAAAATGAGTTAGTTAGTCTTCAGCTATGTGATTCCTATTATTGTTTTCGTTGTTCCCTAGTTTAAGTAGTTAAGACTAGGGTTCTGATGCATGGTCATTATCGGTGTCATTACTTAACTTTGCTACTAAGGTATCCAATTTGGACTGACAAAAGGACGCGCCTTTGTAGGATGCTCTTCATATCTTCGATAGGTGTTTTTATTTTTTTTTTTAATTACAGGGGATAAAGGGCGAACACGAAATTATTGCGACACATTCAACAGGGCATAACTTTTTTACCATTGGGTAAAAATCAACCAAATTTTGCACACTTTCTCATTGATGTGTATTGTGTATATGCTGTCAAACTTGAAGTCGTGTTTTTCGATTCAACGAAAATGGAGGTGAACCAACGCGAGTTGAGAGAACAAATTCTTTCCAAACACCTGGAATTTCCTGACCTGTCGCACCGCTAGTTGGGAAAAATGTTGAACATTCACCATTCAACCGTCTCCAGAGTGTTGAAACGGTTCCAGGAGCGGTTGACGTTGGACCACGGCAAAGGAGCTGGAAGAAAACCGGGACCGGAGAACAAAAATACGGAGGGAAAGGTGAAGCGGATGATTAAAGCAAATCCCAACGTCTCAAGCCGTGATTTGGCTAGAAAGATCGGCATGTCGCAGAGCTACGTCCAGAATGCAAAGAAGAGAGCTGGACTACATACATACAAGGTACTGAACTTCCCAAACCGCGATGAGCGGCAACAATCGACGGCTGAAACTCGGGCACGGAAGCTCTACGAGAAGATGCTGACAAAATATGGCTGCTGTGTGATGGACGACGAAACGTATATAAAAGCCGATTTTAAGCAAATTCCGGGGTTGGAGTTTTTCACCGGCAAGAGCAAGTTCGATGTGGACGACAAATTTAAGAAGAAGAAAATGTCGAAGTTCGCCTCCAAATATCTCATTTGGCAGGCCATCTGCTCTTGCGGACTGAGGAGTGAGCCTTTCGTGACAAAGGGCACAGTAAATGGCGAGATCTACAAATCTGAGTGCCTCGAGAAGCGCCTTTTGCCGTTCTTGCAGCAGCACGACGAAGCTCCGCTATTTTGGCCAGATTTGGCATCATGCCACTATTCTAAAAGTGTCCTGGAGTGGTATGAGGCCAATTCTGTCCATTTTGTTCCAAAGGACATGAATCCGCCAAACTGTCCGGAGCTGCGCCCGGTGGAGCAGTACTGGGCAATAATGAAGCGGGAACTTCGGAAGAGCAAGAAGACAGTCAAAGACGAGAAGGACATGTTAAGAAAATGGAAAAAAAAAAAACTGAGAAACTGGTACCGGATGACACTGTAAAGACTTTGATGGAGGGCATCAAGCGAAAATGCGTTCAATTTTACACTCAAGGCTCCATCGATTAACTTTTCTTTTGATTTTTGAAGTAAATATATGTATAAAACTACCCTAAAATTTTGGTTTGATTCTAAACATCATAAGAAAATTGGCATGACATTTTCGGTGTCGCAATAATTTCGTGTTCGCCCTTTAAATCGAAAATCTAAAATTGCATCCGTCACGAAAAGATGTTAGGTTTTGAACGCCTCCGCTCATTTCTCAAGCCCTACAGTAAAAGTATGGACATCTTTCAAAAGTTGTTCTAATCAAACCGTCAAAATGCACCGCTATGCTCGATTAGAACAGCTTTTTTCAGTTTTGTGGTGACAGTCGTCCATACTTTAACTAGAGGGCTTTACTCATTTCCGCTTCGAACCGCGTCGCAAGCAGCCGCCTTCCACCGCATGATTCATCGGATGCAGACTCTTCCACTCAGCGATACAGGAAAAGTTAAGGAATTACAGTACATCTTCGAAACAGCTAGATTCAACGGATACAAGGAGACCACAATCCATGCAATCATTGATAAAAAGCGAGAATTCTACAAAGGAGATTATTTACAACCCTCACCGCAGCACCTGAACCCTTAACGAGTGTCCGTTCCATTTGATCAAGATATTACTTGTAAGCTAAGACCACAGTTAAAACAATTCGCATTAGATTTAGTTTTCACAAGTAGACATAACCAGTTGAAATCATTGTTAGGATCCACTAAAGACCCAGCTTATGTTTAAGCTAAAGCAGGTGTATATAAAATAGGCTGTAATCATTGTAACAAAGCATACGTAGGACAAACCAAGAGAACTTTAGCAACTAGATTTAAACAACATATAGCGGAGGTTAATAAGGCCAAAAAGCAAGAGGAAAAAGGCCTAACATATGATTTCAAATCATAGGTTGCAGAACACATCATCACAGAGGACCACCAACTATCGACGGAGGACATCACGATTTTACGAACCGTATCTACACCATGGAAATTGGATGTTGTAGAGAGCCTCGAGATCAACAAACAACGATCGATCTTTTCAAGTTACTACCTAGGACACATAAACGAGTAAGCAGCGAAGTGCCTGCTCCTATAGGAAATTAAATTTAAGTTTACCTAGCTTCTAAGTGAAAATGTACTAATGTTAATATATATTCGGTAAAATGCGATGTTTTTCTTCAGTCGAGTATTATTAGTACAAGACACTGAAGAAGTATGTAAATTTGCAGACGAAATACGTGTATCTGTCAAGGATAAGCGAATAAGCTAGTGGAATTAAATGGATAGTACCAAAGCTGAGCCAAAAAGTGGAGCACGTTTCTTCGGGACATAGAGGGTGCGTGACGAATTTTTGCAGTAAATTTCAAATAGTAATTTCTCATGCTTGTGCATCATGATTTAGATATATTTGGCAGCACTGGATAGCTTATACTGTTAGGTGTAAGATTTAAACAAACAATGTTGAGTAAAGAGTGATACGGTCAAAATTTGGTCAAGGGAAAACGCGTGTAAATCGGTGAAATCGTTTATTAAAAAATCAAATTAAATTTCTTTTTCAAGTTCAATTAGTATAAAATTCAGGAATAATATTCAGTTAGGCTTCCGCTTTTCCAAATCCGAATTGCCGGGCCTTACGCTTGACCCCTGCCATCAGATTTTGTACAGCCACCTTGTCCACCTTCTTCGCCGCAGAAAGCCAGTTTGCCTTGAACTGCTGCTCGCCCTTAGCAGTTTTTTGGTCTTCTTTAGGTTCCGCTTGACAATAGCCCAGTATTTCTCAATTGGGCGGAGCTCTGGCGTGTTGGGAGGGTTCTTGTCCTTGGGAACCACCTGCACGTTGTTGGCGGCGTACCACTCCATGGCCTTTTTACCGTAATGGCA